>NC_064818.1:77728714-77803347 GCF_023721935.1 Panthera uncia | reverse complement strand
TCGGCTCAGGTCACGATCTCGCGGTCCGTGAGTTCGTGACCTGAGCCGAAGTCGGCCGCTTAACCGACTGAGCCACCCAGGCGCCCCCGGGGATCCTTTTTCTATGTCTCTCCCCACCCCCCAGCCCTATACAGTCACTCAGGTACTGAGTAATCTTTCTATGATTTTAACAGCGGCTGCGGGATTTGTTTTTTTTTTTTTAAAAAACAAAGATTTAATCTTTAAATTATCTTGACAGGCAGTCAAGCTGCCACATACGAAGTGGATAGCTTCTGCTCGTGGTAGAGAGGAAAGATTTCTTCGAATAAATGAAAACACGCTTCTCAGATTCTTCTAGCTTAGCGTCTTTGACAGAGACCCCGTGAAGCGAGTGCAAGTGAGGGGAAGATACCCCAGGTGGCAATTTGTATTCCCCCAGAAATTGAGTTTTTCTTCTCCTGTTCCCCCAAATATTTAATATCAGTTACCTCTTTCATTTACCTTTTTTTGCTCAACCCCATTTTTCTCTCCTCTTGTGGCAAGTATCGTGCAAGCGATTTTTTTTCTCCATTTGTTTCTGACGCATTTCCCTAGGTGGTCAACCTTTGGGTTTCGTAGTATCATTCCAGATATCTTGCCCCCTACGGACAAGCACTAGGTCAACTGTATCTGGATCCCTAGGTCCTGGCTCAGAAGAAGTGACTGTGGCAGGGCCCAGGCCTCCCACTCTTTCTTGACCTCACGGCCTTTTGCAAGAGACTCAGCCTCCTCCATGGGTCCCGGGTTTTTCATCTACAGTGCTGTCCTCCCCGTTCCTAGAGTTCTAGGGTACCAAGTGCACCAACGCACTGGTTTTCAAACTTTTGGGAGGACCGGAAGCTTCCGGAGGGCTTGTTACAACCTGATTGTTGGACCCCGTTCACAGAGTGTCTGATCCAGTCATTTGGGGGGTGGGGGAGGGGACTGAAACTTCATTTCTAACAAGGTCCCAGGTGAGGCTGCCGCTGGTGGTCCGGGGACCGCACTTTTGAGAACCACTGCACGAAAACCACATGGTTGAAGCGGGTGTCAGAAGCTTTAGTGTTTACCTCAGCAAGGGTGTGGGTCAGCCTGTGCAGGTCCCAGCTAGCGACTTGAATGCCTGCCCTGGGCAACTTGTGGGTCTGATCTTCCTTTTCATCTTTGCCCTGTGCAGAGGTGCACATTTAACAAAACTTCGCATCTTACTTTCTGGGAGACTTGACCCTCGGCGCCCAAAAAGTTTTCGTTTCCAGCTGCTGTGGACCGAATGTTTGGGTCCCCCCCTCAAAAATCTGTATGTCGAAGCCTAGTGCCCGAGGTGGTGGTGTTAGGAGGTGGGGGCCTTTGGGGGGTTTGACTAGGTCACGACGGTGGAGTCCTCGTGAATGGGATTAGTGCCCTGACGAAGGAGTCCCCAAAGTGCCCTCGTCCCTTCTGCCGCGTGAGGACACAGCGAGAAGGCGGTTCTCATCAGACACTGAATCAGCTGGCAGCATGATCTTGGACCTCCCAGTTTCCAGAACTGTGAGAAAGCAGGGTCTGTTGTTTACAAGCCACCCGGTTCATGGCGCTGTGTGACAGCTTCACTGAGCAGACGAGGACAAGGACCATTTTCATGGAGGCTGTTCATCTCCAGACTTGGCATGGTAACAGTTGGAGGGACACTTGCTCCCTACGTGTGGGTGATTCTTTCTGTCCTTGAACGCCACCCGCCGTCCACCCCGGCTGTCCCTCCCTTCCTTATCCGGACCCCTGATACCAAAGGAGGCAACATTGGTGGTTTTGAGTTCTGAGATTTGGTTTCTCAGGTTTGTTTTACCCGTTCTCACCGGAGAAGGACCCCCCATTGGGTTGAGCTAACCCTGCCTCAGTGGCGCTCATCCTCTTGGGAAGCTTGCGTCCCTCATGATGCTTATGCTCTCCGGATGCTTCTGCAGACTTCCCAGGGGTCCGCGCTCAGGCCGAGGTGCCTTTGTCTCAAGTGCCCTGAAATCAGTGTCCCCAGGGACTGGCGCGGCCGGTCCACTGACATTCCCCGGGAGCAGCCGCTCTTTTCCCTCCCCCTTCTTCCCTGACAACGGAGGGGCCGCCTGAGGTGGAGAAAGGTTGTTGCAGGTGGGGAAACCAAGGCCCAGAGCTAGGAGGGAGCACGCCTGTGTCTGTGCAGAGCCAGCCAGACTCTGGGTTGTCTGGTTGTTGGCTGCCTGCAAGGACTGATTTTATCTCATTTTTGGTTCCAGAGTGAGCCTGAGATCGCTGCTCGTGGCCTGTTTTTAGCTCACGTTGGACCACCTTGGGGGGGGGGGGTGTTGCGTTGGTCACCGGTTCGGCTGAGCTTTGCGGTTTTCCTGGCAGTTCTGTCGTGTAAAGGAGTTGTCCCTGCTTCTGCCCGTGAGTTTAAAACCTCAGGGACAGTAAAGCAGTCATGGTTTTGAATGCAGTGTTTTCTGTGGGGTTTCTCTGAGGCCTTTCCCGCGGCCCCAGGTCCGCCGCCGTCCCCAGGCCAGTCCCCAGCAGCTGAGGCACACTGGCCCTTGTGCTTTTGTGCTTTCATAGCCGCGCAAACACGTGGTGAGCGCGTGCTCAGCACATGCCTTGAGCACATATTTGTAACTCTGGAGTCCGAGCCGATCGTGACATTCTCATGTGGGGTTGTGCGTGGCCACTCCCCCTTCCCAAGGGAGAGCACAATTCTCGCATTGTGTGGTGGCATTCTGGGTTAGCTGCGTGGGTCAGTGCAGGGGCTGCTGGTGTCCTGGCAGATGGAAAGAACTGTTTTGCCGCTTTGTATCTTCACGCTGCCGTTTTTTACCAAAGCGGGAGGTTTGGGATACCTTGTCAATATCGCCCAGGGTCCCCTGACTTTGTTCAGCTAAGCAGACCACCAGCCGGTGTCCCGTGTGGGTCTGCGCATCTCGGCCTGGTGTTCTCGCCGGCAAAAGGGAGAGAAGAGGGACCGGAATGGTAGGGCAGACCCCTGAGAGCGAGGTGCGGGCCAGACGGGGGTGGGGGTGGGGGGCGTTGGCCCAAGGCCACCCTCCGTGGCAGAGCCTCCTGGGCCTTATGTAAGAGGGGCACCGGCATCAGCTGGACGTGTGCCCATTTGGGCCGCATGGGGCTCCTTCCTCCAGAAGCTGGGAAGGGCCTCTCAACTCCCAGCACCCCAGCTTGCTGGGGGTGTTAGACAGGTGCTTACTGGCTTCCTCTTGGGATGGCCTCGCCCTGTCTTTGGCTGTTGAACTCCTCTGCGTCCATTGAGGCCTGGCGCTCAGGCCACCTCCTCTAGGACACCTGCCCGGGCTATCCCTCCCCACTTGGGATTACAGCCCCCTCCTCTGTTCTGTGGCGTTTGTCATATTCTGGCATGTATTATGCCTTGTGGTACACTTGTGTGAACTTTTGGTGGGTTGTGTGAACCCGGCTGGGTACATCCATCTTCCTCCTTTAGTCCCTGGCACAGCTGGTCCGGGGAGCGTTGGACTTGGGCCGAGACTGACACCGTGAGGGAATAGTGACAAGAGAGGGGCAGCGCAGGGTGTGTGTGGGATTTGCCTGTTAAACTAAAGTCCCCTAGAAAACACCTTGTGTTTCGGAGCATAGCCTCGCACACGCATTCAGCTTCTCTTAGGCGATCCTGCCCCTTGACCCTCCTTTGCTCACCATGCGGGCTCCCAAGACCTCGGGCCTCCTTGTGCCCGGGAGACGCTGGCCCACGGGGGTGCCCTGGAAATGCTGCCTCCCAGCAGGCCCTGAGGGTGGCCAGCTCTCTCTCCTACAAGCAGAACGCGGAGGACGGAGCCTCGGGAAGGATCTTGGGCCCACGTTTCTGAGAATCCTCCATGAGAAGGGCCGCTGCCCGCACAGAGGCTCTGGTGGAGGCTCTGATGAGTGTCCGTGGGGCCCCGAGGAGGCGTGAGCACTGTCAGCTACAGGGATTTTGTGGCGGCCGGATTCTGCCCACACTCTGCTGCTGTGGAACCCACACCGCTTTGAGCGCGGCCCCTCTGCGGACCGGGAGGTGTCATGCTTCGAATTAGTGTTAACAACACAATTTTGATAGCTGTGGGAAACCCTGCGAGCAAGAGAGGTCTTGATAGCTCTCGGCGCCGGGAAAGTTGCGACTTGACTTAACGTGGCAAATGTGTTTTCTGGTGCAGCAAACGTTTCCTGAGTTGCTCTTCGTGCCGGGTACGGGGGACTCGGGGGACTGAGGCCGGGCGTGTGCCCTCCAGGAGCTCACAGCCCTTGGGGGAGGCACACAGCGCTGTTTGCTTCTTGCTTCTACGATTCAAGGTGAACGCTTCCTGGAGGAGGTGCTGAGTCTAAGAGATGAAGGGTGGTTAGCCTGGCTGCAGGCTGTGGAGCCTGAAGGGGGCAGGGAGCAAATTTTAGCCAGAGAGACCTGCGTGAACAAAGGTCCGGACGCACGGAATAGCCTGGTGTATCTGGGGACTTGTAAGCATTTTGTATGTGTTCAATTAAAAAAAATTGTTTTTAATTTATTCATCTTTGAGAGACAGAGACAGAGCGTGAGTGGGGGAAGAGCAGAGAGAGAGGGAGACACAGAATCTGAAGCAGGCCCCAGGCTCTGAGCTGTCAGCACAGAGCCCGACGCGGGTCTCGAACTCAGGGACTGTGAGATCATGACCCGAGCTGAAGTCGGATGCCCAACCGACTGAGCCCCTGTGTGCCCCAGGCGCCCCTGTGTGTTTAATTTTTAAAGCAGTGACAGTAACTGTCCCCTGTCCCTGTCGCCCAGCCACACATCTCCGTCCCTCTCTGGAGGAACTCCTGTCGTCCTTTTCTTGTATATCTTCCCAGAGATCTTCCCTCCATGTGCAAGTGTATACAGATATGTGGATATGTAGTTTAGGTTAAAAAAAAATTACATATTTTTGCATAGGTTATCCTATGTGTGGTTCAAGACTTAAAACAAATAGAGTGGCTTTCCTTGAAGAGTCTCCTCTCGCTTCTGTTCCCAGCTACCTGCTTTCCCTCCTCAAAGATCGCTGATGTTAAGTGTCTTTGGTATTCTTTTTTTTTTTTTAATGTTTATTATTTTTGAGAGAGACAGTGCAAGTGGGGGAGGGGCGGAGAAAGAGAGGGAGACACAATCTGAAGCAGGCTCCAGGCTCTGAGCTGTCCGCACAGAGCCCGACGCGGGGCTTGAACTTGTGAACCGCGAGATCATGACCTGAGCCGAAGTCAGGCGCTTAACCGACTGAACCAGGCAGACACCGCTGTCTTTGGTATTCTTCCAGAGACTTCCATATCATTAGAATTATTTGTTCAGTTTTACCTAAATGGGAGCTGACGATGCTCACCGTTCTGGTCTTTTTTTTAAGTTTTTTTTTTATTTTGAGAGAGAGAGAGCGAGAGTGCATATGAAAGCAGGGGAGGGGCAGAGAGAAGGAGAGAGAGAGAATCCCAAGCAGGGCTCTACGCTGTCCGCGCAGAGCCAGATGCAGGGCTTGAACTCACGAATTGTGAGATCATGACTTGAGCTGAGGTTGGACGCTCAACTGACTGAGCATCCCCGGGCACCGCTGGTCTTTGTTTTTTCCCGTTAAGTAGACTGGAGGATGATTTCCTACCAGTATGTATTGAGGGCTCCCGGCCTTTGAAAAGCTGCATTTTGTCCTTTGCATGGGTGCTGTGGCATTTGTTTACCTGCCCCTACTTTTGGGCTGTTAGGTTGCTGCCCACCTTGGCTGCGGCAGCGGGTGCGTGAATTTCGGCACACGAGCAGGACCCGCTGCAGGGGAGGTGAGTTTGGTACTACACGCTCCCGCAGCTCAAGGGTGATGGGATGGCACGGGGACTTTGCCCATGACATGTGTCGGGTTCATCTCCCTCGAGGTTGTCTCCTTCCTCTTTGCGGAAGGCAAGTCACTTTTAAGTTGGGTTCTACTGAGAGTTTGGGAGAGAAACTTTTATCCCTTTGCTGCCTGCTATCTGTCAATGACCCCTCTGTGGTAGAGGCTTCACCTGGGCTCGTGAAGTGAGGCTGGCACAAGGCTGAGGTCAGCAGCATCCGGGGAGACTGCCTCTTGGGCACCTGCGCCAGACTTAGACCCTCCTGCCGCCCACAGTGGCCAGGCCGGGCAGCAGGCCGCCGAGCGGCTTTGCCAGCCTTGTCTGCTGGGGTCTCGTGGACGTGGAGGCCGCTTCTGGGCACTTTCTGGGCTTTGTGCATATCACGGCCATGGTCAATGTTTTGTTGGTTCATTAGTAAGACAAGTGAGCAAAAGTCTGCCCAGGCAGAGAACCCGCCTGGGTGCAGGAGGGAGCGACCCCAGCATGGCTTTGTTCTTAGCCCATAAAGTTGTGATGCCAGTTTCTGAACTTCAGAAGGCCCGATTATGTTATCCTGTGACTTGTTTTTTAGAATGTGCTCTGCTTCCTAGTGTATTTTATTTTGCTTTTTACTTCACTCATGCATCAGTTGCTAATAGTTTTCACCTCCTTGGGAGGAGGGCCTGTGGCTTTGCTGCGCCTTCAAAGCCCCTCCCGTCACGCATGCAGCACCAGTCGCTCAGTGCGGGCTCGTTGAACGATGAAATACAGTTTTTCAGAGATGATAACCTGCTGTTAAGTCTTCCCTGAGAGCGCCTGAAACTTGTTTTGGTGCCCAGATGCTGGCCTCTGACCGGTACCTGTTAGGTTTCACCCATTCTGATCCCATCCCCTAATGTAATCTGACAGCTTCGTTTTCTTTCTTACTAGTTCCAACTCTGAGGACGTTGCTAATCTCTACCCACCTCCCCTCGTGTTGCCCCTGGCTGGGAGCCCTGCACGTCTGGTATCTCCTCCAGACGAGGCTCCTGACCAGGGCCAGGCCCTTCCATATGATCCGAAGGCCCCTGGGGCCAGGTTTTGGGAGGTGCTCCAAGGCCAGGCCTGGCTGTGGAGTTTTGCTGCTGACTTGATGAAATGGGCTTCCTGAGAGCAAGGCAAGTCAGCTCAAAACCCGGTTCCGGTGGTTCCAGGACAGGGACAATGACAATAACAGGTCCCGGTGGTTCCAGGAGGGGGACAATGACAATAACACAAGCAGAGCCGGAGCTGGGTGCATTTGGCAGGTTCTCAGGCACTTTGGGGACAAGCGGGGGAGTGAATCAGTTTCTTTCGGAGCCGTTTCTGACGGGGAGCATGATCTGCTCAGCTCTGGAAATGGGGTTAACTGTCTCAAGGCCCTTTGAGCCTCACTTAGAGCCATCAAGATCTGGGTGGAGCAGCCTGGAACAGCTCAGCGGGGCTTCTAAAGCACCTTCCCCGTAAGCCAGGTGAACCTGGTTGGCTACATCGTTTCCTTTTCAGCGCCCCAAGGCCTTTGCCCTGAGTGCGAGGAGGCCCCGGTGTCCCATCCAGGGTGCTTGGAAGGAAGCGGAGGCCGGTTACAGATGAGGTGCCCCTCCCTTCTCCTGCACCCACGCCCTGCCAGAAGATAAAAATGGGGCTCCAGACCCAGGAAGCAGCTGCTCCCCAAGCTCCTTAGACCCATTCTTCGGCCAGTTCCAAGTGGCTTGGGGCAGAATGCCTGGGTTTTGCCTTGCATCCGGACCTCCGGGAAGCCCTTGTGACGGGAGTCTCTTTCTCTGTCCAGACAGTCGACGGTCCGGTGCGGGTTTGGCCCTTGTGTAGACGGATGGCTGTTGCTACACAGATAGTGCCCCCCGCCCCCGTCGGGGCTGTAGCCCACGGCCAGGGTGAGCTTAGTAGAGTTTGTCCCACTGTTTCACCCTTTGGAAGCCCCCAGGGAGGTACCAGAGAGATGGCTTCGGGGATTTGACCCGAGATGCCTTGGAGATCAGGCGTACGTGTCGTTCTGACAGACCCATCAGGCAGCTGAGTCTCTCGAAGAGTCTGGTTTTGGCAGATGACGCCGTTGTAGAACGTGTGGTGGAACTCTGCAGTAGGAAGCAGGTAGAGGGGAGGAGGCGGAAGGCTTGGCGTGGATTGTCAGCCTGTCTGATTAATTTCCCCACCAGACCCTGTAAAGTAGGCTGGTGATATGACTCGGTGGGATCGGGCGGGTGAAGCCCTGCCTGTAAGATGAGGTCAGGGTGTGACCTCTGAGTGGGTGGCAGGTGGGGACCCTGGTGGTTCTCGTGTCCCTCCCAGTCCTCCTCGAGCCTCCTGCGTCTTCTCCAGTGTTTCACCGTGATACTTGTGATACTGTTAGGGGGCCCCGGGCCCCCGAGATAAAGAGGTCGCTGCCCTCCCAGCCGTGTCCCATGATCCCTCTGCGCGGGGGCGTGGCAGTCCTGTGGGAGCAGCACTGGGGTGCAGCTGGGGTTGGGGCTGGAGTCCTTGTTCCTGCCCACGGACCTTCTGGAGCCACACAAGCATGAAGACCATGCTTGTAGCCCAGGCTGGGGGGCGGCTCATCTTGCGGGAGCAGGAGAACGTAGCCGTCTTTGGACCCCGAGAGTCTCCATAAATGTTTTAGGAAGAGGGTGTTCTCGTAGCGGAGGTGGGGGGTGAAGGTGTGGAAGCTGGTGACCGACTGACTTCCTGGGCCATCAAGAGGCTCCTAATCCAGAATGTTGTCAGTGTCACTGAAAGACACCAGGCCGCCCCTGTGTGCTTCGGGACTGAGCTTGGAAAATGCACTTGTACGACAGTCCTGTCTCTGCTCCTTCAGGATGTAAGACAGAGGGGCGGGCTCTGCCACCCCACCTCCCCCAGCCTCCAGTTACCTGGCATTACCTGCCCCTGGGATTGCTAACACATCAGAGCGTCAGGGTGGCTTCCTGCTTCCTGCTTCCTGCTTTGTCGTGTGGGAGGTGATAGTTGAGGCTGTGCAGCGAGTGAGGATCTGGCCTTTGCTGCTGTCCAGTGTCCCGGGACCTCGAACCTGACAGGTTAGCTCCGAGCAGGAGCAGGAAGGCGGCCTGCACGCAGCCCCCCACAGCGGTTTCTCCTTCCGCTCCCGCCACCCTTTCTCACAGCTCACACCCCCTCAGATCTGTGGTTGAGACTCAGACACACTCAGTTCCCATTTGCATGTCACAGGCGAGGAAACCGAGGCTCAGAGAGGTAGCATGACCTGGCAGGTGGCTTGCACGCACGCGCTCGCTAGTCAGAAACAATGACTCCCGTTTGACAGGGGAGGGAACTGAGGCCCAGAGAGGGAATGTGGCTTGGCCAGCAGGCAGAGCGGCTCAGGGGCAGAGCCGACGCCAGAATCCACGTTTCCTCTGAGCCCTGCTGGCTCCGCCCAGAGCACACTGCCTCTTATGTGGGCTTCTCTATATAGAGTTTTGATTTTGTTTAAAAAAAAAAAAAAAAATTTTTTTTTTGTAAACTCTTCACGTCTTTTGGTTTTTAATCATGGTTTGATTAAATTCGCTGTACTCGTAAACAGGTCTGACTGAAGAACAGGTCATGGTCGTCTTAGGCTAAGTGGCTTAACATTTCAGTAGATTATCTTTGGGGCCCTTGCTGTGTCTCCCTGTCCCCTGCTCTCTGCCTTCCTCTCCTTCACCCTGGTTTGCAGGCGAGGCTGGTGTCTGCTTCTGTGCTCAGTAAGTACCGGTCCTCTCCCCGGCCTTCGTTTCCTTCCTTCTGAGGTTTGCTCAGCAGGTTCCAGCCCGCAGCACGCTCTTCTCTCGCGGCGTCTGGTGGGTTAACGTGGAGTGAGCGTTGCCCGAGAGCTCGTAGAAAACGTGTCTGTCGGTTCTCATTGATAAACGAGCTCCTGACAAGTTATGCGTGCAGTTGGCTTTGGTTTCAAGAAGCAACACCGGCTGTGTCGTTCCCGTGTTCAGCTTTGTTTTGGCTCTGGGTCTCGACACTTTCATGTCCCCGAATAATGTCACTCTCCCCCCGCCCCCGCCTCGAAATGTTATTTGCTTAAAACCCCAGAAAATCCCTACGACACTGAGAATGACTGTGTAAAGTCCCAGAGAACAGAGTCCTGATTTGGTTCAGGGGCTCATTGTGCGGTTTTGTTTTTTCCCCTTGAGTAAGACGGTCTCGTAAGGGAGCCCGGGTGGGTCTGTTCTGCCAAGGGCACAGGGTGGGTTCCTTTCTAGCCAGGTAATGTGACTGCCAGCCCTTCTCCAAACGTGGACCCTTGGTGGCCTCTGATCACCTGAAGGACTAGGCCAGGGAAGGTGTATTCATCTCAGTTGAGAAGAAAAATAACCTCCAGGGACACGCCTTGCTTTGGGGTGAGGGCTGGGGTGGGGTGAGCACGCCCTCTGTGAGGAGCAGGTGCTTGAGTTTTGCGGCGAGAAAGTATCTCTTCTCCCCTGAGAGTGTGATGCAGGCCTGTGCCACCTGTGAGGCTTCGGGCCATTTTGCCTCTGGGGGCCTACTTTCCTCACCTGTCACATGCAAATGGAACCCGGAGTGAGCATAAAAATCAGTAGCGGACCTGAAGGTCCAGCAGCCCCATCCCGGGAGCGAGGTGCTGGGGGGATTCCTATTTCCTGCTCCCAGCAGCTCGTGCCGTGGCCGTTGAGGACGTGATCTTTGTTAGATAGTTTATAAGCATCTAGGAAGGGCCTATACTCTGCTCAGAATTGTGCTCACCTGTGGACTTGGGTGCCTGTAGGGACATTCTCTAAGGGCCCCCACCTTCCAGAGTCTTCCCTCCTTAACCTTCCACCTGAGGTGGGCAGGACCAGGATCCCTTCTTACAGATTACAGAGGATGAGAGTGAGCTTAGCAAAATTGCGTAGCTCGCCCAGGGCTCCACAGCTCCTCCGGGACCCAGCTGGGTGGAAGGGTGGCTTCTGGACGGGAATCCGGCACCCTTCCCCAGTTCTGTGGACGCCGCTAAAGACGTTGGTATCAGGTTCCTGCTGGGGCAGGCTCTGTGCTGAGACCGGAGGGTGACTGAGGCAGGTCCACAGCCAGACTGTGCAGGGGGGGGGGGGCCCCCCCCCCCCCCCACCGCCAGGAGCACCCTGGGAGTGGACTCGGGGAGAAGGGTGGGCTGTGGCGGAGGGGTGGTCGGAGGCAGAGGCCCAGCGAGATGGGGACAGATGGACTAGATTCTGGCTGGCGTAGCAGGACTCCCCCCGGGGCTGGGAGCACCCCGGCTTTCTTGGGGAACACTTCACCTTCTGCATGGCACCCGGTTCAGCTGCCCATCCATGCAGTGAAGGATAGAAAGTGATGACTTTATGTTCTTTTCACCTTCTCTGAGCTGCCCTCTCGCGCCCCCGGTCCCTGCCTGCCTTGGAACCCCTACTGCTGTGTTTCAGCACTAGGTTCCAGAAGGTGGGTGTTCAGCCTGGGATACCTCAGGGTGAGCTGTGTGGACAAGGGTGTACTGCAGACCCGGCATTTGCTTCAGCGTCCGGTCAGTTTAACTGAGAAATCAAATGCTTAAAGGATCATTACGGGGAAATGTACAGATCCTGGAAGTTTTCACATTTCTGCTAGAAGACTCCGTGGTTAAGACAAAGACTTTGGAGTTTGGCCGATGTGGCTTGAGTCCTTGTTTTATCCTTCATGCCTGGGTGACCTTGGGCCCATGCCTCGGTTTGTCGCTCTGTAAAATGGAACAGCCACAGTGCCCGTTCGTAGGGACACCTTGAGGAAGCAGTAAGCATAGAATGTGCTATGGTTGCCATGGCTACTCTTATTCTATTCATGCTCTGATGAAAGGTAGGCTCTGTGTCACCTCTGACTTCCCGAGATACAGACCCAGAAGATGCTGGGAAAATGGTAAAAAAAACCAAACGTTTTTTTTTTTTTTTTTCTGGACTCTGGCATTCGCTTAAATCAGCAGTGTTTGGTGTCGAGCACGTCCGAGGTGTCACCATATCGACTAGAGGGGCTCTGCTCGTCTCCGGTTTTCTGTCTGTGTGTTGAAGGTGCCGGAGGCATAGCTGTCTCTCATCAGTTCTCTTTCGGGAGGACTCGAAGGCCTGGGAAGCGTGCCCTGTCCAGACCCACGTCCTCTTACTGAGCCTCCGGGCCCTCTTCCTGGCACTGACGGGGTCCGCGAGAGGATGGGCTGTGGGGACGCTCCTGCAGCTTTTAACTTTCACCCTGTGAGCTCTGGGGGGACTGAGGTGCAGAGGCAGCAAGCCGGAGGTGACCCTGGGCACGTTCCCTTCCTTCCTTCGGCAGAGGGCAGCCTCGATGCCACCACAGGCTTGCAGCTCCCCCCTCCTCCCCTCCATCGGCTTGTCGCAGGGTCTGGCAGAAGGCACGACCCACCGAAAGACGCACTTCTCCACGTGTTCACGAATTTGCTTCTAGGTCCTGTCCCCAGACTGCTTTTGTCCTGCCGACGGCTGAAGTTTCAAAGGTCTAAAAATGCATGTGGCCTTCCCGAAGACCTTGTAGAATGGCTGTTTTCCTCCCATTTCCTTTGCTTAATGGAAGGGGAGGTGGACGCACCGAGAAATGGCTTGCTTGAGCCATCAGGAGAGTCACTGTCTGTGGCCAAGGTCCTGTTTAGCTTTTGCTCTGAGCACTGTGTTTAGGGCGGCGAGGTATTCTCCTGCTGTAAAACTAACTTGTGCAAGTAGTCAACACAGGATATAGATACTCTGTAAAAGAAGGCAGAGTTTGTCTTGACGATCTCCAGTGTGGTCAGGTTCTTATTAAGCGATAACCCTTCAAAGTGCATTACAGAAGCATTTGGTAAACTCCTTTAATCTTGAGAGTTCTATAGAGGTTTAGAGTTTACAAAACTTTTTAGCATTCTGTAAATTCATTTCGCACGCACCAGGCAGGGTTCCCATTTGCCAGAAGCTGAGAGTCCCTGACCACAGTGGTATCAGAGAGCTGGATTCAAGGGTTGCAAATGGATGAAGGCACATTGAAGATCCAGAACAAAAGCAAGAAAGTCTCATGTTAGGAAGGACTTGTGTGAGGGATCGAGGCCGTCCCCTGTTCCCTGTGGCATCAGGGAGAGAGTGCCGAAAAAGCAGGCCTGGATTCACATCTTGACCTTACCCCCTGCTAGCTGTAAGATCTTGGGCAAATGCTGGAGTTATTTTCCTGGAGCCTCAGCCTTCTCATCTGGAAAATGGGAGTTCTGCTAACAGATGCCTATTTGCAGGAATGTGAGAGGTTAAATGAGAAGAGCCTGGCCCATGGTTGGTGCTCAGGGAGGTGGAGGCCAGGGGTATGGCCGTATGGGGGGAGGGGCTGTGAAGGGAGATGGGGGGTGTTTCTGGGACTGAGGTGCCGTGGTGAGGGATCCAGGGCCTCTCTCTGAGGGTGGGCGGTGTCGCCTGGTGCCCTTCCCAACCTGCGAGCCTGGTTCTGGGCACAGTGTCAGGGAGTCCAGGCCGTCTTCAGGTAGATGCGCCCTTGGGGCAGGACTTGGGGGGGTGGGCAGAGCCCTCTGCCACCCCATCTATGCCCAGGGAACAGGAGGGTGGTCAGGGAAGTGGGATCACAGATCAGTAGAAAGTCTGACTTTGCTTTCTGCTCTTTCGATGGAAATGCTGGAGAAGGTGAATCACTGAGTGGGGGGCTCCTGGGGTCAGAGCCTGAGAGTGTACGTGCCCCTGAATAGCAGGCACCTGCGGGGGGGGGGGTGACCCCTCCTTCCCGTGCACAGTGGCACCCCAGATGGATGTGGAGGCAGGGTGCGAGGCCCCTCTGTCTGCCATGAGCACTGTGCAGGGAGTCTGATTTACCACCTAAATAAGGGCACAGGGAAGTGACAGTACAAGATGTAAACAAAGGCAGGGAATCAGTAGGAGATGTACCGGGAAGATGTTGAGAGACGGACAGTGGCTACTTGTGCCGAGGGGGCCAGGCACTGATGTCCGGGGCCTTCTCTGTGCCCCACTCTTTCATATGTATTTTCTTATCCGATCTCCCAGCAGCCCCCAGAGCAAAGGTGTCACTGCTTTCGTTTTAAAGAGGAGGACTCTGAAGTCAAGTGATATGCTCAAAGTGAAGGCGGGGGCTGTTAGAGCCCACAGCACGGGTCCTTGCCCTACCTTGCACGCGGTTTCCTTGGTACAAGCAGTGGCAGCCACGTGGACTTCTGCTTTTTACTTTTAAGCTTTATATTTACTTACAGTGCAATTCATGTTTTTGATATTTCTATGAGTTTTTTTTTTTAAGTTTATTATTGAGAGAGAGCGTGCACACGCGAGTGAGGGAGGGTAGAGCAGAGGGGGTGGGGGGAAGGGAATCCCAAGCAAGCTCTGCGCTGACAGTGCAAAGCCCGATGTGGGGTTTGGACCCATGAGCCATGAGATCATGCCCTGAACTGAAATCGAGTCGGACGCTGAACCGACTGGGCCACCCAGGCACCCCAGATAGTTCTATTGGCTTTGATAAATGCGTAGATTGAGTAGGTTTCTAAAATTTTGAGATCGTCGTAAATTTACACGTATTGTTAAGTCATAGAGATCCTATGTGTCGTTTGCTCGGTTCCCCCCAGTAGTGACGTCTTGCACAACTGTCATTCAGTATCACAAGCAGGAAATCGACACAGAGGCAGTCAAGGCATGGGACATTCCCATCACCAGGAGGATGCCTTCTGTTGCCTTTTCATCCCCCACCTGCCTTGCCCTCCCGCACCCCCAGCCCAAACCCTCATCTCAGACCCCAGGTCCGCACTAATCTATGCCTCATTTCTGGCGCTTTGTCATTTCAGGAATGCTACGTGAATGGAATCATGCCATAATTAACGTGTGGGGATTGGGTGTTTTCACCGCACATAATTCTCTGGAGAGTCATTCCAGTAGGTTTCAACGTCCCATTCCTTTTTAACGCTGGGTAGTATTCCCCGGTGTGCCTGTATCACAGTGTGTGTCTCCATTCGCCCCTTGAAGGACATCTGGGTTGTTTCTTGGTCTGGGCTGTCACGAATATAGCTGCTGTGAACAGTCATGTGCAGGTTTTTGTGTGAACGTAAGTTTGCGTTCCTCTGGGATAAATGCCAAGGAGACCACTTGCTGGGGTGTATGGTAGTTGCTTGAGTGGGCTTTTGAAGGATGCACTTGGGATGGAGGGGCAGCTGAGGAGTGGGGCCATGTTGCAGGTGGACATCGGTGGGAAGCATATGCCTGGGAGCTGGGCCACTTGGGTTCAGATGCAAGATCAGCCTCTCCGCCTTGGTGAGCTTTATCCATCTGTAAAATGGGGGTAAAGTGAGCCTGTTGTATAGCTGACGTGTATAAAGTACTTGGGACCCAGTAGGTTCTCAATAGATAGAAGCTGTTTTTTTGTTCTTTGTTTTTGAGAGAACGTGAGCGTGGGAGAGGGACAGACGGGGTGGGGGGAGGAATCTTAAGCAGGCTCCGTGCTCATGACCCTGGAATCATGACCTGAGCTGAAATCAAGAATCGGACCCTTAACCGACTGAGCCACCCAGGTGCCCCTAGAAGCTGTTCTTAATATGGGTTAAAAGAAAACCCGCCAGGACAGAGCGGGGTCTGTGCCCCAGAGGTGGCCTCCAGGAGGCCTTTACCTTGCCACTTGTGACTCTGAGGCACCCCCTTCTGCCTTGGGCAGAGCCACACTACCAGTTTACCAGCTGTTCCTTCAAAGGCTGAGCCTCAACCGCCCCCCCCCTTCCCCCGCCCCCAGCTTTTCCCTGAGAAGCCCCTGGCCTCGTTCTCAGACTGGGCTGTGAGTCTCTGGACGGGCACTGGCATTCCCCAGTGAACTGGGCCAGGCCCATGCCAGGGATCAAAGGAATCCCAGGGAATTCCAGATTGTGCCAGGCTCTGCTGGTCTGGATTTGCCTCACAAAGTCTAAGAATGTGCCTGGATCCTTTCAGATGTTGCTACAATATAGTCTCTTTCAAAATGTGTTCGAGCTCTTACTGTATTCGGGGCACTGTGCTAGGTGTTGCAAAGGGCCCAGAAAAAAAAAAAATCACTCTTTTTCAACAGATCAAAGCAGACGAGCCCCTTGGGGAGCCCCCTGTGGCCACGTGATAAAGTCTGCGTTCATGGGGCGGCTGGGTGGCTCATTTGGTTAAGCGACCGACTTCGGCTCAGGTCACGATCTCGCGGTCCGTGAGTTCAAGCCCTGCGTCGGGCTCTGTGCTGACAGCTCAGCGCCTGGAGCCTGCTTCCGATTCTGTGTCTCCCTCTCTCTCTACTCCTCCCCTCCTTGCGTGCACTCGCTCTCTCTCTGAAAAAAACATGAAAAAAAAAAGAAAAAAAGTCTGTGTTCAGTGGGCAGGCAGAGCTCTTCTGGCTTGAACTGGCCGTCCCAGCTCCTTGTTCTGGCGGCCGCCTCTCCTTGCCACACACCCTGTGCTGCTACCACCAGTGTGCTCACCGCGTCCCGTGCACAGGGCAGGCCACTGTGCTTTGCTTACGGTCTTACTTCCGCTAGTGTGCCTTTCCTTCCTGGTGAAATCTTGCCTATTTTCTTTTTCACCAAAAAAGTATCCTATGCCCTGGATGAAGGATTTAAGGAGCACGCCAGGCCGCACAAGCAAAGTGCCTCGAACTCTGGAACTGCGGGCCCTTCCATAAGGCGGCCGTGCTTTTGGGACTGCGCCGTTCTCCTCTCTCCGTTCATTTCACAGGGTGTCTTGGGGAGGGTTTCACATCTGTACCATCAGAGTTGCCTCGTTCCATCCGTGGCTAAAGCGGCACGGCGTTCCTTCACGTGGCTCCGCCGCGATGTGTGTGAACAGTCCCCGGGTGGTGGCTTCTTGGCTGTCCCCACTCCTGGGCTCTTGCGGGTCATGCTGTATGTTGTCGGCACACGTGCGGGGGTGGGGGGCTGTTTACCACTGCGCTCCGGTGCCCCCTACCCCTGCCTGCCTTAGTTAGATTAGTGCCGGCGCTCGCGGAACTCTCCGTGACCCTCGAGGACGGGCATCGCGCTCGACTTCCCTTCTCCACTGGGCGCCTGCCGTGTTTGCCGACCATCCATTTCCAGAAGCATGTGGGGCTCTGGTATTCGCCCCTCGTGCTGCCGCCGTGAGTCCCGCCTCTCGTCGGGGCTCCAGCGGGGGCACAGCTGCAAGAGCAGGGACGCCCGCACCGCTGCCTCGGTCCGGCTTCGTGTCTGGTGCCTATCGGCGGCATCCTGGTGGCCTAATGCGTTTCCATGGCAATGGAGTCCCACAGCATCATTCTTAATGAGCACCTACTGTTTCACCAGAGAGATGGGCCATCATATGACCAGTGGCCTCCTGATCGAATTTGGCCTTAAAACAATTTAACGGACTTTCTCTTTAAAAAAGTCTGAGAGGACAGATCGCTGCTCGGGCGGCCGTTGCCGAGAAAGGATCGGGACCCGCAGCCTCCCCGACGACAGTTGTGACGGTAGCTGCCGTTCATCGAGCACTTCCTCACAGGAGCACCTGAGCTAGGACTTCTCACTGAGCAAAGGGTTTGAGCTCTGTTGTCACATGGTATAGCAGTCTTCTGAGGCAGGCGCTGTCGTCCGTAGTTTATGGAGAGAGAAAGAGACTGAACTTGGTAAAGGTCACTCAGACGGTGCGTTTCAAGAGCTGGGGTTCCGCCCCAGGTGTCCTTGACCGAGGAGGACGTGAGCTGGTACCTTCCGAGCCCGCCTGCCTTTTAGGGAAGACGGAAATGAGAGGCGGGGGCGGGGTGGTGCCAGGGCAGGTTACCTCTGGGCCTTGGGCCAATGGCTGGCTGCCCCAGAACTGCATGAGGTCGTACCCAGAAAGAAGATGGCCGCCGGCGGGCCTCGACTCCGCCGTTGAGGCGGCACAAAGGGTCCCTTTGAAGGGAGAGTCCGTAGCACCCCGCCTCCCAGCCCCGCTCCCCAGCCAAGCATCCAGGGGGCTGGCGGGCATTTCTGGCTCAGCTTTCTGGCCGGAGCTTGGAGGAGTGGTCTGAAATTCTTTCCTTGAGCAGCTCACTCTTGGTCAGAATGTGTTGCTTCTAGGCCGATGTGGCGTTGAAGTGCGCATCGGGTCACCCGGTGCGACCTGGGAGCCTACCCTCCACCAGGCCTCTTCCTGAACAGCCAGTCTTTTGAAAATGTATTGATTTCCCCCCCTCCCTTCCTTGCTTTTGCACTTTGGATGAACCTTGTTTTCGAAGAACAGTAGAAGGTAATTTTCCTGTGCTTGCCAGCTGGCCCGTAATTGAGCAATTTCAATAACACCCACTGTAAAGTCTAATCGAAGTAAACAGGAAAATATGATTTACAATCTGGATAGCAAGTAAATACCAGGGTGCAATTAATTTTTACACAGAGCAACAGATTCTAGAACATTTTCCTGCACCGAGCAGTTTGTTTTTAATTACAGATTAGGAGCTGGCCTTTTCTACTATTATCGGCATGATTTTTTTTTACTTTGTGACGGTGGTCTTCGGGTTCCTTGCATCTGATGTGACTTCCTTTGACGGTGTAACCACAGAAGGGTGGAAATAGGATCAGAGAAACTGGTTTGTAAGGAGCGCGTTTTCAAACCTGAGCCAAGGGCTGTGCTCTTTCAGCATTTGTTTGAGGGGTGACGCTGGAGGAGGTGCTGGTGGGCCGTGTGGCATGGCGGCCTGAGAGGTCTCAGGCTACAAAGGTCCCCAGTATTGCAAATGTGTTGTTGTTGAGATGTCCTTCTAGGGATGAGAAATGGTGCGCCTTTAAAATTTTTTTTTAAGTTTATTTATTTTGAGAGACAGAGAAAGGGCATGAGTGGGGGGGGGGGGAGAGAGAGAGAGAGAGAGAGAGAGAGAGAGAGAGAGAGAGAATCTCAAGCAGGCTCTGTCCTGTTAGTGCAGAGCCCCACACGGGGCTCCAACTCACGAACCGTGAGATCATGACCTGGGCCAAAATCAAAGAGTCGGACGCTTAACAGACTGAGCCACCCAGGTGCCCCTAGATATGTGCCTTTCCATGGCCAGGGTGCCTGAGCGGCTTAGCCAGTTAAGCGTCCGACTCTTTGATTTTGGCTCAGGTCATGATCTCACGGTTCGTGAATCAGAGCCCCGCGTTGGGGTCTGCCATGACTGCTTGCAGCCTGCTTGGGATTCTCTCTCTCTTCCTCTCTCTCTGCCTCTCTCTCTCTCTCTCTCTCTCTCAAAATAAATGAGTAAGTAAGTAAAGTAAGTTCTCCAAATAAACAAACCCTCCAGGTTCTTCCATTAGCTTCTGTTCATAACTGGGAGGAGGGTAGTAGCTTCCTTGCTGACTGAGGCTGCCTGAGGGCTGACCCCTTCAGTTTTGACTGTGGGGCTGGTCTGTATCTGACCCTCAGCCTTGGGCATATAGCGAAGCTGCCTGTAAAGCCAGCTGGGTGGAAGGTGTCGCGTGACTTGAGCAGAGTCTGGGGACAGCAGATTGTGACCGACCCAGACCCTGAGATAGGTCTTAAAGGTGCCATGTGGCTAACCTGAGACACGTTGCTGGACCCACCAGTGCGTTGGCTTTAGGGACGCCTCAAGGCTGGCATGAGGTAGGGGGTGGGGACTCTGAGAAGGTGATTCTGGACTTTGTGGCCAGAATGCCTCTCCTTCGGCAGGGAGGCAGTTCCATTCCAAGCAGGGTCCCGGCATGGGGTCGGCGGGGGCGTGGGCAGCTCTCTCAGGGCCCCGGTCTTCCCAAGACCTGAATCCCTTTGCCTTTCTGTTGTCTTTCCAGGGAGTTGACTGCACTTGGCCATTTCCTGGAAGAGCCCCAGCCCGAGGGCAAGCGGCCGATGGGGAGCTGTTACTGCTGATGCCAGTCACCTGGGAGGTGCCCAGGAGGTCACCCTCTGCCCAAGTCTGCCCAACCGAAGATGGCTCGTGCCCACCCTGGGATGGAGCCCAGTGCCTGAGGTCCTTACCATGGTGATGATCCTGAGTAAAAGCCTCGACAACCAGGGAGCTGACTCCATAGCATGCAGGACCTTCAACCCTGAGCTGGTAAGGACTCAGGGGGCCTCATATCTCAGATGACCTTTCTTGAGGCCTGGTGTCCAGCTGGGGCTGTGGACCGAACATGCAGGCTTAGCAGACCGAATCCAGAGTGCCCGGGAGCAGAACTCTGGGAGATGCTGCAGGCCAGGGCAGTGGGCACAGTCACCCAGAGCCTGGCCAAGTACGTTCAGGAAGTAGCTGGCGAGGTCCGGCCAGCGCCCTGCTAAATAGGACCAAGCGTGGTTCTGCCGTCCCTGCAGCTCCTTCTGGTCTCCACCCGGGGAGGGGAGGGGGTTTCCGGAAGGGAGGTGGCGGCCGCCTGGGGAATGTCAGGGGTGGGAGAGGAGGGGGAAAGAAGGCGCGGTCTGGCGGCCAAGATGGTGGGCTGTGGTGACAGCCGCTCTCCGCCGCCGTCTGCCCAAGTTGTCCTCCGACCAAGCGGCCTCATGGGCTGGGCCAGAGAGGCAGACGGCCCGGCCTTCTCCGACTGAGAACAGAGTAGCCTCCTAACCCCCTTCCAGCCCCAGCTCCTCAGAAGTGAGCGGGGCCGCTTCCCCGCAGAGGGGCCGAGAAGAGGTCCCGCTCCGGCTTGAATACACTCGGGGAGGAGTTTTGCAGATAGCTACATCCCCAGCACTCTGGCGCTTCTGTGGTCAGCAGGCACCCATCCCGGTGCCCTTCACAGCCCCTCGTGTGAGCCCACCCTGGCACCCTCGTGGGCTCCCTCCCCAGGCTCGCACCGACAGCCAGGCCAAGAGCGGACAGGACAGGCCGGGTCTCCAGCCCTTGAAGGAGTGTGGGAAGGCTGCCGAGACCCGAGGCCTTTACGGCCCGCCGTGGGTGTGCCGGGCACTGGACTGGAAGCATTCCGCAAGCGAAGGTGGGCTGGTCTCTCCGCCCATCACGGCTTCCTTTCCACTTTGCATTGAATGTCTCTGACTAGATTCTCTCTCGCCATCCCCACTCCTGCCACTCTGGTCCCACCTGCCGGCCTCTCTCGTCTGGAAGTTTGTTGTAACAGATTTGCTTCTGGCTCGTTAGCCTGTTACGCACCCGGCAGCCACAGGGACTACAAGGCAGATGCATCCCTCCCCCGCTCCAGCCTTCCACGGGCTTCCCACCTCAGGTTGGGCAAATGCCAAAGACCTGGCCGGGAGGCACGGGGCCCATGTCCTCTGGCTTTCCGTGACCATGCTGCTTTTTGTCTGCTCTCCCTCTGCTCCCTCCACTCCGCTAGAGCCACACTGGCCTCCTCGCTCAACGCGTCAAGCAGGAGCCTGCCTCAGGGCCTTTGCACTTCCTGTGTGGCCCAGAACACTCCCGCTTAGCAGGGCTCCTTCCCTCCCTCCCTTTCTTTTTTGCTCACTTAACCTAACATTGAACTCTGCCACCTTCACCCCCTCTCCCATGCTTGCTGCCCCTCTCCCTGTCTGTCTTCCCTCGGAGTGCCTATCCCACATTTTGATCTCGTTTGTTGAAAGACTTCACTGAAATGTGAGCTTCATGAAGGCAAGGAATTTTGTTTCTTTTGCTCATTGCTGAGTACCCA
This sequence comes from Panthera uncia, assembly GCF_023721935.1. Lineage (NCBI taxonomy): Eukaryota > Metazoa > Chordata > Mammalia > Carnivora > Felidae > Panthera > Panthera uncia. The sequence continues at coordinate 77,782,016 of NC_064818.1, read as the reverse complement.
GTGCCTGAGACCAGGGCCTGGGCGGTGCTCAGGGACATTTGTAGAGTGAGTGAATGTGGGTTCCTGCACCCCAGCTGCTGCTCAGCTCGGGTTTGCTCTGGTTCCTCTCTGGCTGCTGCTCAGGTTCACAGCCGAGGTGCGGGTACGAGCTGCTCTGGCTTTCTGCTGGCGGGGGGTGGGGGTGGGGTGTTTTCCTGCTGAAATCTAAAGAACACATCTGGAGTAGCTCTGACCAAAAAGGAACGACCTCCGGGGTGAGGGCCATCTGGAGGTCCCCAGGGAGGGTCCCTGCCCGCTTTCAGCTGTGCTGCTGGCCTCAGCAGCTGCTGCCGAACTTGGTCCCATCTCAGGGCCGGCCTGGCCGGGGCTGGCTGTGGAGCTGGTCCCGGGGCACGTGGGCCCCAGGTCAGCTGAGCTGCTCTTCGAGGAGGCAGGGCCTGAGTGCCTGCCAGCAAGAGCGTGGCCGCCCAGCCCTAGCCTGGGAAGGGAGACCCATCTTCTCAGGAAAGCAAAGGAAGGTTGAGGGAAGCGGACTTGAAGTCCAGGCCTGCGCAGCCGGCAGCCAAAGGGAGACCCCGCATCGTCTCGGCCTGGTGTTGACGTCCGTGAGACGGAAGCGAGAGTACGGGGATGGTAGAGTGTGCTCTCTCCCCCGGCCGGTGGTGCTGGGAGGAAGCAGACGGGGGCTTTGCTTCGGCTTCCTAAACTGGCAACACCAGCCTCCTGTAAATACCATCAAGATAACAACCGGAACATGGAAAAGTGTTTCTCCTTTGTTTTCTAAGCAGGCTAAGAAGATAACAGAAAGCAGGGGCAGGGGTGGGGGGGGTGGGGGGGTGGGGGGGGCTTCGGATTAAAAAAGAAAACATGAGTCACAGACCACTTTGGAATTAGGGGAGCAAGCCCCGGACACACAGCAGTGAGAGAGAGAAAGTCTGAAACTGTGGGTGAAAGTCACCCGGGGGCCACCCAGCGACCTTGGGGACACGGGGCAAGTTGGCCTGTAGACCCTCCCTCCCTGCCCTCTGAGGTCTCTTGTTCTTTTTCTAAAAACGAAATGCGGGGGACAAGTGACTGGCCTTGTTCCCGAGAGAGATGTAGGAAACCAGAAAAAAGGGCCGAGGAGTGCTCAGCTGCCTGGGCCTGGGGAGAGAGGGCTGAGGGCCCCGCCCGGCCCCGGCCCCGGTCCGGCTTGCACACTGCACAGCAGTGAGGACTGTGCTCGGTTCCCCTTTCCCCCACTCTGCTGGTCGCTTTCCTCTGCAGAGTGGGCTCTTCCTCCTCGTGTTCTAACATTAGCTACTGCTGCTGGAAGGCAGCCCGGACGGTTGACCTCGGGAGCGGCGTTCTCCGGCCCCTCCCTGCACGCCCACACTCAGGCCATGGCCCGTTCTCCCGGGCCCGAGTGACCATCTTCCCTGGCCCGGCCTGCCTCCACCCCCCCGGCCAGCCCTCTCTCTCGAGTCTGGAGACTGTCCCAGGGTAGAGGGTGGAGAGTGGCTGCCTCCGTTTCCCCAGCCTCGAGGTGTTTCCCTCAACAGCCGACACTGGTCTGGGGAGCAAGTACTTGACTTTGTTCTTGTCGGATCAGGATGCCGAGGCTGTGATTTGCCTCTTGGGAAGAGCCCGGCCGTCCAGGCCTTGCACACAGCTGCCTGGGCACGGAGAGCCTTCATACCCACAGCCACCCCGAGTTGGCATGGGGCGCAACAGCCCCAGCCGGGATCGCTGGCAGGCCCCAGGCTGGCCTGGGTTAGAACCCAGGGGTGCACGTGCGGTCCGCGGCAGTCCGGGGCCTTTCTCCCACCTACCCTTAGCCGCTACCCACGCCTTGGCCAACCCTGACGCCTGGGTGGGGGGGCAGAGTCACCACTCCGTCTGTGTTGGCATCTTTGGGAGCGTCCACACAGGGGCACTCGTCCCTCTTTGGCTTCCTTTATCCTTGTCAGGCGTGGCTCCGTCTTCTTCCCACAGCCGTGGTCTCACTGTGTTCCTTTCAGCAGGCTGGGGTGCCCTGCTTGTCCTGCTCAAGCGCGTGGGTGTGAGCCCGACTGTGTCACGTTGTGGTTCCCCATCACACTGTCATGGGGAAGGAGTGATGGGATTGCTTTAGTCACTACCCTGCAGAAGAACGTTCTGAGGAAGCAGGATTATGGCCAGAGATGAGCTCTGCCATTTTCTGTCTGAGCAAGTTCCTCATTAAGTAAAGACCTGAATTGTCTTTTTATTCAGATGGGCCCCTGAAGCCCCAGTTTGATTTCCAGCTTTTGCCTTCTCTACGGAGGATCCGGTGCCAAAACCTTGTCTTGTGACCCAAGGAGTATCACAGAGACCAGGCCCTGCCCTGGGGTAGGCTTAGGAGTAGAGGCGTCACGGAGAAATAGAGTATTTTCTGCAAACACCAGCCAAGGCCTTGGCTTCAGTGTGCACACTGAGTGTCGTATAAACCTTGAGGCTAGGAGTCCCCAGGGCCTGGCGGGCCTCACCGCATGGTGACTGGCTGGCCCATCCTTCCTGCAGTGGTGCAGAGGGTTTGACGGAGTGGGAAGGCTGGCTGCAGAGTGGCATATACCAGCAGGAATTTCATCATGTACCAGGTGTACTTGGGATAAATCGGCTCTGGCCACCTGGAGCCCAGACGGGAGCTTGGTGTCGGGCTCAGGGAAACCTGAGCCTGGTCAGGGTATGCCTGGGCCTGACGTCCCAGGAAGCTGTCGGGAGAGCGGTGAATGAGGTCCCAGAGAGGGCAGGGACAGGGCGGCTCGGAGGCTTTTGGAAGCAGGTGCTCATGGCAGGCTCAGGGCCTCCCTGCCGACTCCCAGCGCTTGCTCAGTCCAGGAGCCGGGCCGCAGAGCAGAGAGGGCCGCACCCGCGTCCTGTGCCCATCCCGTGTCAGGGGAGACGGGGACACAGTCCCACCAAGACACTGCTGTGTGGAGGGAGGGGTCCCAGTGCAAAAGTGGGGTGCAGGAAGCAGAAGAAGGGGGTGCTGCATTACCAGGTTGTGCATTTTCACGCACTCGGTGAGCAAGCAGGAGTGGGGCTCGCTGAGAACAGGGGACGTGGCGATGTTCCTTCAAGTGGTGTGAGATCTGGGTGTGAATGATCGCTGCCCACCTGTGCCCTGTGCCCCGCGAGGAGCCTTTGCCGAGTGTTCGTACTGCCTGCAAGGCCTTGTGGAGAACAGCACGGGTGGGGAGGGTGCCCTTTGCCTGGGGCGGTCAGGGAGGGTGGCCGAGGAGGCCGTGCGGCAGGAGTGAGGCGGGGAGCCTGTCGTGGCAAGACTCGAGGTGGCATTGGGAGGGCCAGTGTCCCACGGGCTTGGCTCGTGTGGGCCTGGCGGCTGCAGGGAGAGGGGTGGCGGGTTTCATTCCGGTTGCCGTGAGAGGTCATTGGAGGTTTGTAAGCAGAGGAGCAGCATCGGCTGGCCTCCGTGGGTTCTGGGTGGAGAACGGACGATGGGCCCACGGCACAGGCTGGGGACGGGTTAGGAGGCTGGTTCGGTCTAACAGCGGAGGGCAGCGGTGGCAGTTCCGCGGTCCCGTTCCACGTGTGTGCTCCCCGGCCTGGCCAATGAGCGGCCGTAGCCAACGGGGATGAATCCTTGCTGAGCGAATGAACGGGTGAGCGAGGGCCCGGGAGCCCCCGTGTGCTGGCGCAGTGGTTTCCCTCTGCGTCTGTGGGCTGGCCACGCTGGCCGAGTGGGAGGAAAAGCCCCGTGAGCCGTGCTCCGCTGACAGGTCAGCGGGCTGGCTCACTGGCTCGCTTCCTGTCGTCTGGAAACCCCAAGCTGTCCTCAGTCGCATCTGTGTGGCAATGCAGCAGGCGGGCTGCTCGAGGGTCCTTGCTCTCTTCTGCTTTCCCCGGCCCCATCCCACTTTGGTTTTCTGTGCACCGCCCGCCCGGCTCGCTTTGCCACCTGCCTCCCCAACCCGGCCACGGGGCGGGGGCTGTGGTTCCCCAGCAGGTGTTTGCTTTGTGCCAGGGTGCCCCTGTAGCGTTGGAGTTTTTCTCCCTCGGCAGGCGAGGCCCCTGGCACAGCCAAGCCCGACTTCCCTCTGTGAACCCTCCCCCCGGGAGCGGAGCCTGCCTGGTGGCCATGGGCTGCACGCTTGGGTGTCGGGGGCGGCACTGCCCAGAGGCCGGGCTCTTGGGTCTTTGTCACCCACTCCCCTTTGGTGACTTCGGTGTGGGTTTTCAGCGCGCGTTCTGCTGTGGGAGCCAAGTCATTTGGAAGACAGGCAGACACGGCCATCTGACTTTTTCCAGCTGTTTCCTGGTTGGCCGTAGACTGGATGGTTAAAGTCACTGTGGGATCCAGGAGGGCAGCCCGTCCTGAAAATCGGATTCTTGTTCTCAACCGAGGAGTGGGCACCGGAGAAGCCCTGCCCCGCCCCCTCTGCTTCTGGTCCTTGAGCACCGGCTCCGGTGTTTCCCACAGGACGCCGGCCCCGACCTCGCGCGCCCCGGCACCCTTGGCCTGGGTCCTCTCCCCTCCGCTCCCACGCTCCCTGTCGTGCGATGTTTCGTCTGTGTGACTCTGTCCTCCACGAAACGTGAGCTTCCTGAGGACCAGGGCGGGCGTCCTTCACCTCTGTGTCCCAGGCTGGCCGGGATGGCCCCTTAGTGACCTGAATGGATGAACACGTAGCTGACTGAGCGCAGAGGGCTCTGAACTGGGGAGCTGGGGACAGGCACTTGGCGCCCCTTTATCTGGGTGGGGCCAGGTCTTTCCTAGTCAGCTCCCTCTCAGCCTTGTGGCCCTTAAGGCACCAAGGCCTGGGTTCCCGCCCTCTTCTCAGCCTGGAAGCCTGCGTGTCCCTGTTGCTTGGGGCTCCTCCCAGAAGATGGAGTTCTCTTGGACGGGCCGACTCCTCTGGGGCCGAGAGCTTCTTTCCCCATCACGTGGTCAGTCCCCTCGTGCAGCCTGCGTGTGAATAATTTCCAGTACTTACGAGTGGGTGACGGGCGGAAGGAGGAGGGAAGGAGTCGTAGGAATGCTTGAGGCGGGGCCTTCTTTCTGGGGCCCCGGTGGGCACGGTCTCCTCCTCACCAGAGGTCAGAATAGGCCGCCTGACCCCCGCCGCAGCCGGCACAGGGGAGCCCGGAACGTTCCGTGCTCAGGTTACCGTGTAGCCGCGGAGCAGTGTCCCGTCTTGGGGTTCTCGTGGAGGCCCCAGTGGCCCGTTTCTCTCCCAGCGGCCGTGGCATTTTGTTGAGGGTGGGTGTGCGGTGTGAGGGGAGACGCACGATGCTCCCAGTGGAAAGGGAAGCCGTCGGAATACCGTGCCAAGGAGTCTGAAAGGCATAGCTCTTTGCTGTGACCAAATAACACCTTTGAGTTTCTGTTTCAGTTCAGAGAGGGTGCCCGGGGGGGGCCTCTTTGTTGCGGCAAAGCAGCTCGCACGGCGAAGGGCCACCCTCCTGAGGTTTACCTGATGCTTCTGTGTAGAGGAGGAAGAGCTGTTCTGGTGTCTCGGGGCGGGGAGGGGGGGTGGAGGGAAGGAGCCGAGGGTGACAGATGGGCCTGTGCTCCTCACTGGGGGCTCTTCCTATCATCGAGAGGCCCCCTCTTCTCCCAGCCTGGGCTGTGGGGAGGCCTCTCTGCAGCCCGGCTTGGGGAACCGTGTGTATCACACCTCGTCTGTGTCACTCACACGGCCCAGTCCCCGAGCGTCAGAAGCCATGGGGCTTTCTTGTGTGTTTTTGAAGCCATTAACTTGACGGCCTCCGTAGCTCACTGGAGACTTTGGACGCGGAGTCCGGGTGTGATTACAGGCCGATGTTGCCTCTCGTAACACTTTTGTCTCCGTCCCCTAATCTGACGTTGGCAAGAGGCAGTTACCCCTTTAACTGTGACTTTAGCAAGGGATCAGTGCAGGGTCATGTGCAAACGTGCTTCTTATGACGCGAAGAGTGAATAGCTTTTCTGGTTGTTTTCAGCACACGCCAAAGAAGATGAGTCAAGGACCGACACTTTTCTCTTGTGGAATTATGGGTGAGTAACCAAGGTGGCCGTGAAGAGTGCTTCTCTAGTCCTTCCGCCAGGGCCTGAGTCCTCCAGGTGAGACGTTGGAAGCCCTTTCCGGACACGGACACGGGCGCAGAGAGCAGAGTGGGGACTCTGCCACCCCGTTCTGACCCCAGTGGTGCCGGAGTGGCGCCCGGGCTGCGGGGCCGAGTGAGTGGACGGGCGCTGGTGTGTGCTTTGCAAATGTCGTCTCCAACCGTAACGTTGAGTGTTTCTGTCTGGTTTTTAAGGTAACCACGTTCTTTTTTTTTTAATTCGGAAAACGTACCCCAGTGTAGAGTATAAGATAAATATCTCTCCTAGCCCCCCAAAACCCAGTGATAACTCCTATTAATATTTTGGTGTGTTTTTATGTCCTGTGAGTTTTTTTACGTAGCCACGATGAACACCGGATTATATAAAATTAGATACGAAGAAGTTTTGCTTTTCTTTGTTTCACTGAGTCGTAGTTACCATCATTCCCGCATCGCATTAAATTTATCGGTTCCACGCTGGTTTAAGGAGTCTGTAGTACTGAATTGTGTATCAATATGTATTTAACGTTGTGACTATTTCTTGGCTGTTGGGCGGCATGGTTGTTTTATTTGCCGTTGTGATTAACAGTGACTAAGCGTCGAAGTCTTTGTCTTTTTGTCTGCCTTCAGGATTATTCCTTAGGAGTTCCCAGGAGTGGAATAGAGAGGCCAGAAGGCAGGAACGTTTTTAAGGGTCTTGCTTCATATTGTTGACTTGCTTTCCAGAAAGGTTGTCTCAGTCCCCTGTGCCCATGGGAGTGTGAATTACTGTTTTTTTTACAAGGGGGCAGAGGGGATGACTGCATTGATTATATTGATTTTTTTTCTGTGCTCCCAATGACCGAGCACGATCCCTCCTTTCACCGTGTCTCCGTGACTCCTGCCCCCTGTGGGGACACCTTGCCACATGCGTTTCTGTGAGGTTTGCATTGAGGCAGAAACCAAGCCTCCGAGATAGGTGACCACTTCAGGCCTTCAGCCTTTGACTCTGTGCACAGGGTTTTTTCTTTTTCTTCTTTAGGCTCCGTCCCCGTAGGTGGGGTGACGAGGGTGGACAGTTAACAGTGAGCTCCAGGCTCCTGACTTTGCAGGGTCTCCGGGATTCTGCAGCAGCTTCGGTGTGGGGCGGGTGGGGATGCTCAGTTCACACCTGGGGAAACCAAGGCCTAGTGAGGTGACCAAGCTCCCTTGGCAGAGCTGGACCCAGGCTGGGGGAGAAGGAAGATTGGTTTTTTGTTTTTTTTTTTTCCCTCAGTCATAAGCCACAGCCCTGTGGGAGAGCCCAGGTGGCCCTCTTCATGCTGCCACCCGAAGGAAATAGAAACAGGGAGATCACCTGGCCTCGGTTTACCCATGTGACACACTTCTGAAACCTGTCCCCCACATGGGGCTTGATTGAGCACCTCGTTGGTGGTTAACGGCTTTCAACAAACCCTCAGTCACTTAGCCACATGGCTCGGAAGCTTGCCTCACCGCCTGCTTCATGGGCTGGACTCAGTTGTGCTGTGGTTGAACTGCCTGCCTTTGTCCTGCCAGGAAGGAGAGAGAGGCACCTGGGCGCTCAGCCCCTCAGCCCCGCCTGGATTTCAGCTGTCAACTGGGCCAGGCTAGTACACGGGGCTGTGGAGACGTGGGTCTTTATTTCGAGGCCACTCGTACCTGACCTAGGCTGGTTCCAGGGCACTGCCAGGCAGCAGAGGAGCAGCCAGGCGCGGGGGTCTCCAGAGTCCTCCTGGCCTTCTCCTCGGCTGCTCTCTCTCCCACGTGCCCGTCTTTCTGTTGACCACCCCTCCTCGATTTGGGGAGACCCTGACCCATCTGAAGTGTGCATTCACGGTACATTTCAGGGACGTGTTCCGTTAGATGTTTATTGAGTACCTACTAAGTGTCAGGCACTTGGCACAGAGATAGAGTAAGTCTGCCCCTGCCCTGGGCAGGGGAAGGGGGCTTCTGTCTAGTGGAGTCTGGAGGAACAGGGAATTCAGCCCATCTTCCTGAGCCTCGGTCCCCTCATCTTGCAGATTGTAGTTCTTGGTGAGATTTAAAGGGACAGCAGCACACAGGAGGTGCCGGCTCAGCCCCTCCCGCCCTCATCCCATTTCCGGGCACTCGTGCAGGTGGAGTGTCAGCAGTCTGAGGCCGCCCATGCCTGTGTGCGGGTGCTAGCTCAGGTGACCGCTCCTGCCCGCTTTAACCGGCAAAGCGAGGTGTGGCCTCACCCTGCGACGTGAACTTGGTTGCGGGGGAGCATCCCAGGGAGTGAGATTTCACTTTAGGCCTGCCTGCTTTTTAATAGCACTCTGGGTCCAGCCGGACTTCTCAAGAGGGTTTTGAGCCTTTCCAGGGCTGGACAGTACTCAGCCAAGACAAAATGTCCTGTTACTCTAATCACCGAACCCCCTGTCTGGCCCTGATCGGTGGACTTCTCCTGTGATTGCTGGGGACAGCTTGGCCCTGTGACTCAGGGCATTTCCCTCCTCCTGAGCCCCCATGCAAGGGTCCTAGCTGGAAGCCAGTGCGAGTTTGAGGTTCCTAAGCATTCTTAAGAAAACCCAGGCCAGGGCATTAGGGTGGGGAGTGCAGTGGCCTTTTTGCTTCCTCTTAAAAAACCACCCTTTCAAGTTGTTCGGCCTCCTCTGCACCCACTTAGATAAAATGCCTCACTAATATGATCAAGTGCTCGCAACAGTATGTGTTCTTTTTTTAAGTACTTTATGTTGTTATGAGCTGGCTTATGGGCGCCTCCCCAGCTTTCGCTCCCCCCCACCCCCACCCCCCCACACCAAGTTTGGGAACTTGGTACAGAGAAGTGGTTTTGTGCTTGTCCAAAGCGGGGGAGAGAGAAGAGCAGGGCAGAGTGGAGCCAGGCCACCGCCCGGCCTGCTCTGCACCAGGGCCCCGTGCTCCTTACTAGGTTGTGAGCCCCGCCTGGTCCCGGAAGGGCTCCTCCTAGCAGAGACTGTGTTTTGCCCCACGGCTTCCCTTCTCACCTCCCGTACCGTCCCGAGGACACTTTCTTTGGTGAACTGGAATTTCCTCTGCGAGCGGCTTCTGTGGGGAAGAGCTGTGTACGTGCCCGGTTATTGTGTTCTCAACACAGGAAACCTTGGTCAGGTGGCAGCTTCGTGGGTGTGGGCCGCCTGCTGGTCAGCTGGCCTGGCAGGCGGGCCAGCCCTTGCTGCCGGCCATGACTTCCAGCGGGTGGAGAAAGGGGCTCGGCCGCCCCTGAGAGGATCGCCGTGTGCTTGGAGAGGCGGGGGCTCTACGCGAATCCTTCCAACACGGCTCCCCCCCCAGGTCCTCTGTTGTTCGCCGTGGGAGATGCTTCTTCACGCTGACCCAGGGGCACACGTGTATCAGTTTAATCTTTTGGTGAAACAGGGCAAGTGGGATGAGAGCAGCCTCCATTCACCACCCTTGGCTAATTGCACCCATTAACTGAATCCTGTATTGCAGGGACAATGGACACTACATATTCCCTTTTCCTCACCACTCAGGCGAGGAGAGGCCTGGAAATCAAATAATATGTGAGAAAGCGAACGCAATACCAATTATTGCAAAAGGCCACCAGGAAAAGTCGTGTAAATACAAGTCAACCAACAGAGAACAAAACAATTCGTATGCTTAAAAAAAAAAAAAAATTGCGAGGAAACCCATAATTACTTTAGGAGTTATGGTAATAAATTATTTATTAATGTAAATTATTTCACAGGCAGAGAACATAGAGAAACTTGAGCAGAAGGATCATGCATTATGTATAAAAGGGAATTGTAAAAATATGATAGCAGCCCTTACTTGTGCCACTCTGGTTCAGGTTTGTCAGCATTTTAATTATAAGCCCTTACTTTCTGTGTTTAATTACTCGGCTGTTAAAGTCTACTCTGTACATGAAAGGGTTGTTCCCGGGGGCACTCTCCGTGTTAATTTCTACAGGGTAAACCAGTTGGCTGTGCTGAGCCGCGTGGGACTGGAAGATTCCACGTTGAGATTTGATAGCTTTTGGTCTTTTACCTCCACCACTGTTCGTTGCTGGAAGTGCAGTGGGATTGCACCTCGGGTGCAAAAGCCGGCACTCGGAGGTGGGGCATTTTAGATTTCCTAGAACCCGCAGAGGACTGAGACGAAATGGACAACGGTAATGGCACCTGAGTGGCTCAGGCCCGTTTCTGGTCTCTGCCGCTGCTTCTGTCTCTCTCAGAGGTAGCCATTTGGAATCCGATCATTGGACCAGAGCCTCCCATAAGAAACAGACGATCAACCAAAATCGGCTAGAGAGAGCTTCGTGTTCATTTTTAAAAGCACATCCATATATGACTATGCAGATGTGTGATTTTTCTGAAGTTTGCTTTCTCTTTGTTATTGGTTTTTATTTATCATCGGTACACGTGTGAGTTTTCACTCCCTCAAATAGCTTCAGGTTTGTCCGTGCAGAGTGCTCTGAATGGTTCCTCGCACCATTTATTGGTTTCAGACGGTGTTTCTGGAATAAAGTACAGACCGGAAGTGGGTGCAAAGTGTGGTTGGCACATGACAGCTGTTCACGGTGACCAGTGAGAAGGGAGCCTCCCGGGCTGCCTTCTCGCCCAGGCTGACCTGCCTTGGGGCGGGGAGGGGGCCCACAGTGGTGCCAGAGGGCAGGGGAAGACAACTGCCAGGCTCACTGGGCACCACCCACCACGGTGCATTGCCAGGTAGGAGGGTGGTCAAGTTTGGGGCAGCCTGGCCCAACTGCAAGAGCACGGCCTGGGGATTGCAGACCCTGCCGTTGGCTCGCTGGGCGTCCGTGGTTGAGGCGTGACGCTCTTCTGAAGCTCCCTTTCTCCACCCGCAAGCCTGGGAATGCCGCGGTGCCTCATGGTTGAGTTGTGCTTGGGATGTATGCTTACGCGCTCTCTCCGCCTCAGCAAAGGTCCCAGGGGGATGTTAGTTAACAATCAATATGCAATTTGTTGAATTCTCTGAATAGTTCTCCCCTGTGTAATGGCTCTCAGCTTTGCCGGGCGCATCAATTTAGAGATGAATCGCAAGCAGGTGCCCGTGTGCCATGCTGTTTATGTACCCACAACCAGGATGGGGATCTAAAGGAGATGGTGGTTAAAAGTGACCTTTCTGTCCCTTCACAGTTTTTGTTGCCATTGGGAATCCTGGCTCCGTGCATATTTCTGAATGCCCCTGGAAGCCAGGGGTGGGGCTGGAGGTCTGGGTCAGAGCTGAATGGGCCATCACAGGGCCTCAGTGCTCCCTGCCCCATACAGACGGGTGCTCAGTCTGGTATGGTTTTTACCCCTCTGCACTGTCTTGTTTGGGGATCCCACCAAGCCTCTTTTTGTAAGAGCAGAGGCTTCCCAGAAGCTGCGGTGGCCGCCATGGGCCGTCCTACCCAGCTGGGGAGGGCAGGGCCCTGGTCGCCACTCTGAAGGTTACCAGCTGCCTCGCTTCTCCTAGAGCCCCTCAGGCCAGCCTTCTTGCTTCCCTTGATGGAGCTGCTGGAGTGTTCTCTCCAGCTGTCCTAATCCCTGTCCTCATGCCTTGGCCGAGGAGCTTGGTGTCCTGTGTCAGTGTGCCTGAACCCAAGATACAGCTGACATTTTATGATTCATCGCACTCAAGAGGGCACATCCAGAGGATGGGGCCCAGTCAGGCAAAGCCCAAGAACGTTTTCTTCCTGACACAGCCTTGAATTAAATCTGTCTCCATCCTGATGACACGGAGAAAGAGGCACTCCAGTTGGCAGGGGGCTCTAGAAGTTCGTTTGAAAATCAGCGACCCCATTGTGGGACCGTGCACGTCTCATTGGGGCATGTCTTCCCCCTGTGTTCTTTTTGTGGGATGGACTTAGTAACGCTGTCTTCAGAAGGACACCTCTCCAGTTTCCCATTGAAAGGGTTGGTGAGAACTTCTACCCCGAAATCAAGGGTAGAGTCCTTGCAGCCCCGAGGCTAAGTTAGCACAACCCAACCCACAGGGCTGGGGAGACAGCACATCGTCAGCACAAGCAGATAGGTGTGAAATCCAAGAATGAGTCAGCCAGTCTTGATCTGGCTGGAGGCCTGTTACCCAGGCCTGGGAGGCTACAAGAATCTTATATCTTGGGTCTCTGCTTCAGGTGCTTAACCTTTTCTAGAAACCACATTCTGCTGTGGTTATGTCACCATAAGGCAGCCTATAAAACACAGCACACAGATACCCAGGGCCGTAAATCTCCTCTATCTCTTGAACCTAAGAAGGCCATAGGCCCCTAAGAATCTGGGCCCTTGAGAATTTTCCTTCAAGTTCAAGGGTAGAAATGGAAACAAGAACATTTGAAGTCAAATGCTATTTGTGTTCCTCCGAGTGTTTTCTTTCTTTGAGCTCTAGATCTGCGTACCCAGCAGCCTTCTGCCCTCCTTAGTCTGGGCGTGGTTGGACTGGGGCCTTGTGAGTGGGGCTGGGGGACCTGGGGTTTTGTTCCCATGTGTGTGAGCATCGGCTGAGGTGGTGGTAGTCTTCCAGAAACTTCAGGCTCGGACATCAAGCCTCGGCTCTGAAAGACCCCGTGGAGGTCGCAGTGAGAGAACCGGATGGTTTGTATGCTTTTGTGTAAGTTTGTGTGGTTTGTCCTCCCGTCTCGAGGTAGAGCCTGGTGTGCGTTTACCTTACACACACACACACTCCCCTGTGAGTCATCCCCAACTTGTGAAGATGGCTCACCAGGGCACAGAGGAGCTTTAGATGCTGCTGAAGGTTGACGTAATGAGGACTGCATAGAGCGTATGTGGCTGGTGCCTTTGTGCTGTGCCCACATCCACCAGAGGCCTGGCGTCAGCGTGTCCCAGGGAGAAGGTGAGAGGCCTCAGACTCTTCCCCTGGTTTCCCAGGCCTCTTCCAGCGGCTCTCCATCTCCATCCAGGGCCTGCTGTGCAACTTGGGGCCCCCACCCCCTCCTGCGGGAAAGGGCCCTCTAAGTACTTGAAGGGTAAAAGTTTTCCTTGTCTGTAGTTCGACTTCCTGTCTGAAAACAAACAGCAGAACACCAACTTTTAATGGTGTTCTGAATTCAGATTTGTAGAGGCTGGACTGGTCAACCCTCTAGAAGCTTCCTGGGTGTGGCTGCCACTCTGACAAAGGTGTTTGAGAACCCAGGTCCCCGAGTAGCCTGTAGGAGCAGTTCTCAGCAATTTTGCCACAAAATAACCTGAGGAACTTATTTAAAATTTTTTTTTAATGTTTACTTATTTTTGAGAGAGAGAGACAGAGACAGACAGAGCGAGCAGGGAATGGGCCGAGAGAGAGGGAGACACAGAATCCGAAGTGGCTCCAGGCTCTGAGCTGTCAGCACAGAGCCCGACGCGGGGCTCGAACCCACCAACCGTGAGATCATGACCTGAGCCGAAGCCGGACGTAGAGGAGCTTACTTAAATGCAGACTCCTCCCCTCTAGAGATTGTTTCCTGAGAAAGGGACTGGGCCTAGGAATTGCACTGTAACACCCCAAGGGATGCTCCTGCAGGGGGTCCCAAGCCACACGGAGGAAATCCTGCCATAGAGCCTACAGGTTGCCACTCCGGCACTCCCAACAGTGCTTGGTGCCCAGTTGCCGGAGAGCTGAGCCTCAGCGGTAGGAGCAGAGCCCGCAGTGCCCTCGCGGGCCTTGTTCCAAGCAACTGTTTGGTTCTGAAAATAGCTCTGCGAGGGCATCACTGTCTGTCACTCTCATTTTACACATGAGGAAACTGAGGCCCTGAGAGATTAAGTAACTCTGCAGAGCTGAGACTCAAAACTCGTGTCCGTACCCTTCCCACCCTCCCAAGTGACCCCTGCTCAGTGGACTCCCCAGGTCCGTGGCCCTGGTCACTTTTGAAAGAGTTACAGTTGTTTGTGCAGAGTCATATTGAATGGAGGGGCGGGGGCATCCGGTGTCCTCTCCTCAGAGCCCTCCTGAGGTCTTTTTTGTACAGTGTGACGTCAGGGCCAGAAGCTCAGGGCGGTTTGCCATTAAAAAGTGGCTTCTATTCCTGTTTCTTTTGTCTGATGACCTGACCCAGCAAATCGCTTTATGTTCCTTGAGTGAAGGGGGAAAACACAAAGGCTAAACATAGCCTCCATTGTCTTTACTTTTCTTATGTTATACTTCTTCAAGTGATAAAAATAGTAACCGTTAAAATACTATCTGTCCCGGGGCGCCTGGGTGGCTCAGTCGGTTAAGCGTCCGACTTCGGCTCAGGTCATGATCTCACGGTCCGTGGGTTCGAGCCCCATGTCGGGCTCTGTGCTGACAGCTCAGAGGCTGGAGCCTGTTTCAGATTCTGTGTCTCCCTCTCTCTCTGACCCTCCCCTGTTCATGCTCTGTCTCTGTCTCAAAAATAAATAAATATGAAAAAAAATTTTTTTTAAATACTATCTGTCCCTCAGACAGACCAGGTGGCCCCCTGGCTGCTGTTGAGGCACAGAAGCAGTGCTCCACGTTGGGCAGTGCGTGGTGTTTCCAGAGAATCCCAGACATCGTAGCGCTAACCAGACTCCTGGCCGCTTCCCATGCAGCTATCCGCGGCCTCGGTAAAGTGGGAAGTTGAACGCGGAGCCCAGCCTGTGCCTCCCTGACCAAGGATAAAAGACCACTGAGGCCAAGTGAACCCCCACAGCCGGCTCTGCCGCTTTCCGGCACACTGTCCGTTCCTTCCTGCACCCGCTGCCACCGGCTGAGGTCTGCGGTGTGCCGGGCTCCGTGCCGGGCCCTGGGCGGCCATGCTGGGTCTGTGCTTGACAGCCTGTGGCTCAGTGGAAGCAGACACGTAAACAGATAATTAGGGTTCAGTCAACGTCTGGGCCGGAAGATCGAAAGTCAGACAGAGCTGTGGGCGCCTAGTGGCTAATACGGAGAAGGCATATCTACAGAGAAGGTGATGTGGAGTTGGCTCTTCTGGACTAGAAAGAGCCCCTTGCTGGAAGGATGAAGGCAGGAGGAGAAGAGTCCAGGCCTTTGCAAAGGCGCAAGAGCGTGAAAGAGCTGATGTTTGGGAGGGGGGGAAACTGTACATTCATTGCAGACACATCGTGCTCACGTTTGACCGGTGGACCCAGTTAAGAACCGAGTCTTAATCATTTCAACGAGGAAATCTTACCGTTAGGGTCACAGAAGGTTACTCTTGAAACGGAGTGGAGTGGTTCCCCCAGGCAAACAGGAGCACGCCAGCGCTAGCCATCCGACCCGGTCCCCGCCGGGGATTCGAGAGGGACCCTGAACGCAGTTGGGGCACCTACCTCCTCTCACAGAAGTTCCCTGTGCCCATTCCTGAGGCTGCTTCACTAAACTCCCGCTTTATTAAGGGTAGCTGGTACGTAAGAACTACTCTCTGGGCTGTGTCCACAAACCAGGGGGAGGGTGCTTTATGGGCTCTTTCAGGGGTCCTTGAAGATGGTTTCGACTGTGCCTGCTTCTTGTCTGATGTCACAGGAAGTTCAGGGTGTCTAGAGCAGGGTGAACTGGGGAGACGGGGTCGGGATGCCAGGCTAAAACGTTCGCCTTCTTTCTGCAAGGCCATGGGCAACTGCCTGGGGTCAGACCATGCTAGGCATGGGCCCCGAGAAGTTCTCTGGAGGCAGTGAGGAGGTGAGCCTGGAATGGGGAGGCCCGTGCATCCTGTCAGGATGCACCAAGATCACGAGGTGGCCATGGGGGAGGAATGGTGCTGTCAGATGAGAGGGACCGAATGTTCTGCTTAATTGACTCCCAAGTCCCCTTACTTCTCATGACTTCCCTGGAGATGGGAAAGTTCCAGCGCAGTGAAATTAAAATGGAATAGAAAGTAGTTTCCTCTGAGAATGGGATCAATTCTTTTTAATTTCACGGGTTTCCCAAGGCCTCGAACAGAGGCAGTCTGTGTTGAGCCTTGGGTTCCTTAAGCAGGGCTACTGTGGCTCCATGTTGGGGCCCCCGCTGCTCTGTGGCTGGGCTCCCTGGGTCCTTCCTCAGGTGGTCGCATTCCTGACCCACCTGATGCCTCCGGGCCCTGTCTCCAAAGAGAAGTTGGTGGCCAGTGTTATCGTAAGAGAACTCCCTAAAAGACCGAAGGAGCAAACCCAGAGGAGGCTGGGATCATAGGCCCTGGCCGTGACCCCGGGCCCGCACCAGTGGGCTTGGTGGCCACATCCCCCACACTTTTGGCAATAGATTTGTCCTTATAGAGAATGTAGCTATCTCTCATTCGACTGTGAACATTTTGGTTTATTTTCTCTTAATCTTCACAGATAACATACATATTTGACAAAATAGGAATCCTGCTATATCCATACGGTTTTTCTGCCCTGTTGTTTTCAGGTTTGGAGTTACATCATTAACATTCTCTGAAACGGTCCTGTTTTCGTGCTCTGTCTTCCTCCCTGGTCGTTTATGTCACCAGCCCCGCCTGGAGGGCGTTTCAGTTGTGGCTCCCGTTCCGCTGTCACTCGTGTCACTTTGCAGAACATCATGACACGCAAATCTTCACTTGGTTCTGAGGGTAACTCTTCTTTTTGCAAAGCAGATAACAGATAATTTTCCTTTATTATTAGTTTACTGATCTTTCAACTGCTAACAAATGTCAAATCGAAACTGGTTTAAAAGAATAGTGGCTGCTCCAGGGACAGTGGGCAGTGAAGACTTATTTCGAACAACATAAATGCTACTTGCACAAAGGCGATTGATTCATGGTGATAATTTGTCAAATTTAGTGAACGGGCCATGTATGGAGACTTGTGCACCGGGGCCCAGGAGGATACGGAGAGGGACGTGAATTGAACATTTGGTGACTGGCCTGGTTTGGTCCCAACTGGTCTGGGCTTCTGGAAAATCTCTCCCCCGCGTCTCCAGCTTCTGAGGCCCCCTTGTGGGAATGGCCTCTGGCCGGTTCCTCCCACGTCCCCTGCACAGGGTCCCAACCCCTTAGACGTGTCTCATAACTGTGGCAGGGCACCCTAGATGAGAGTGTCACATTTAGCCCTAATTTGGCTTATCTTGGGCGCGTGAGCCTCCTTTTGGGCCTCACTGGTCAATTCCCTTTGAGCCTGTCCAGTAGCTACCGACACTTAGCCCAGGGTCTGTCCTTTGATGTCTGTCTGTGTCCTTTGAGAAGTGGCCTAAGTGGTGGGGATCTGGGCCTAGGGGTTGCACCCTGTGTGGTCCTTGCAGACTGGTGCACTCCTGTGGGTTTCGCCGTGGTTTTCTGAGTGGATGGTCCACCCTGTACGACTCCTAAACTCGTGGAGGGCAGGGCCGATGTCGGGCTCCCTGTGGTTCCTTCCCCTCAGCGCTGCAGTGTAGTGAAAAGAACAGGGCTCTGGGTTGGGCCAGGCTGCGGTCATTTGTGTGGCCCCGGGCCGCTCACTCAACTTCCTCCAGCCTCTGTCTCCCCACTTGGGCAGTGATGGTGCACAGGGAGCCTTGTGGGTTACAGCGGCCAGGGGGATATCTGCTCCCCCGTGGGAGTAACTGACTGCAGTGCTGTGAGAATCGGTGAGCATCGAACCCCTACCCGAATGTCATTTCAGGTTTTACGTCCGTCCTTCTACAGGCTGAACGACTCAAGCCGTAGTTTTCTGTATATTCCTGTGTGTACAGTTTATAAACGTGTGTCAAGAAAGCCAGAACCTTGCCAATATGTTGATCCCTGGAAGCACAACGTATTTCTTAACTCTGCTTTTGTGTTATGAACTTAAACACCAGAATTGTATCAGGTGTATTTGTGCCTGCCCTCCTAAAATTCTCAGCACAGTGCCTGATTCTATAGTAGAAAAACAACAAATAGGTCCTGAATATTTCACTAAAATAAAGGTTCAAGTGCAAAGTCAGCATTTCCTAGTTGGGGGTGGGGGTGGGGAGGTAGCTTCTTTATTCATGTGTTCAAGCAGAGGCCTGAATATGTAAGTTTCAATTGTACCCTTAAGTCTGTGCAGCCCAAGACATGCTCCTACAGATTTTGATGGTTTAAAAAAAAAAAAAATTTAACGTTTATTTATTTTTGAGAGACAGAGCATGAGTGGGGGAGGGGCTGAGAGAGCGAGAGACAGAGAGAGACAGAATCCGAAACAGGCGCCAGGCTCTGAGCTGTCACCACAGAGCCTGACGCGGGGCTGGAACTCATGAACCGTGAGATCATGACCCGAGCTGAAGTCAGTGCTTAACCGACTGAGCCACCCAGGCGCCCCCAGATTTTAACGGCTTTAAGTGTCCTCGATGCCGTGAGAAATCAGGTGAACACAAGGAGAGTGCTCTATGATTGGCGGCTATTGGTGATGACATTGATGTTGAAGAGCATGGTGGTGGAGGCATAAATCAATTTCCAGTTTCTATCGTCAGCAAGTATTCTCGAGATGGAATTCAGATGAACTAACCTGGCAGTACCCACCCTCCAATTCGACCTTGACCCTCCCGCTTAGCAAAAGACTCCTCTTTGGTCTTCTGCCAGGGCATTGAGTCCCAGCCCCAGAGCAGCCAAGCACTGGGAGAGACCGTAACAAACATACTGCCCTGACGCTGCAGGCCAGGGGAGGGGTGGGGCAGGTCGATTTCCCATCTATAAAATGGGAAGGCGTTTGGGTGAAAACTGTTGTTTTGGACTTTCCTGGGAGGCAGTACGGACTTTTGGGAAGGAAGCTATACCAGGAGGCCGGCGGGCGGTGGGGAGTGTGTGGTACGTGCAGCTCAGGCTTGCTCTGCTCCTGATGCAAAACTCTGGGATTCCCGTCCCCTCTCCGAGCCTCAGTTTCTCGTCTACACAGTTAGAGCCTTCCTGGCTCTAGAACCCTGTTTAAGATGAACTCTTGGTGAGGAGGCAGAGGGCTGGCATGGAGGCCTTCTCAAATCCTGTTTTCTCTTTGTCATTTCTGAACCAGAAAATGACAGATGGCGAGACCTGGACAGGAAATGCCCTCTTCAGATCGAGCAGCCGAGCGCCAGCATCTGGGAGTGCCTGCCCGAGAAGTGTCAGGACGGCGCTCTGTGGCACCGGGAGGCAGCGACCGCCTGCGCGGTGACCAACCTGATCAAAGACCTCAGCCTCAGCGACCACAACGGGAACCCCTCAGCACCCCCCAGCAAACGCCAGTGCCGGTCACTGTCCTTCTCCGATGAAATGTCCAGCTGCCGGACATCGTGGAGGCCCTTGGGCTCCAAAGTCTGGACTCCGGTGGAGAAGAGACGCTGTTACAGCGGGGGCAGCGTCCAGCGCTATTCCAACGGCTTCAGCACCATGCAGAGAAGCTCTAGTTTCAGCCTCCCCTCCCGGGCCAATGCGCTCTCCTCGCCCTATGACCAGGCAGGGTTCCACCACCGCTTTGGAGGTCAGCCCTGCCAAGGGGCGCCGGGCTCGGCCACCTGTGGACAGGCGGGCGACATCTGGAGCCCTGACCCGACCCCCGTGGGAGGCGGCCGGCTCGACATGCAGCGGTCCTTCTCCTGCTCGCACGAGCAGTTTTCCTTTGCGGAGTACTGTCCACCCTCAGCCAACAGCACACCTGCCTCAACACCAGAGCTGGCCAGGCGCTCCAGCGGGCTGTCCCGAAGCCGCTCCCAGCCGTGCGTCCTTAACGACAAGAAGGTCGGCGTCAAGCGGCGGCGCCCGGAGGAGGTGCAGGAGCAGAGGCCTTCCCTAGACCTTGCTAAGATGGCACAGGTAAGAGCCCCGGCCACACGGGAGGCCCCGCGGGAGCACCTGGGTGCTCGTGGGCGCCTCTGCTGCTCCTGGCCCATCCCAGGCAGATGCGTGGGGCCCAGCAGTGGGTTCTTCACCTGTGTTTTAAAATCCTCTTCGAAGAACGATGATACCAAGTTCAGTTTTTAATTTTAGTGTCTTTAAAATCAGAAAAGTCAGAAATGCTCTTTCCCTGTGAACACAGTGCTGGCGGTACAGGGGCAGGCAGATGGCGGGAGGCGAGGCGTTACGGGGGCAGGCCGTTGTCACCCGGCACTGGTGATCCCCTTCCGGCACCTCGCTGGAGCCTCTGTGCCTGAAACCCCGTCCCTGTAGCACAGGCCAGGACTCATTGTCCCTCGGATTAGGCTGGTCCTGGGATCAGGACTGTGGGTAATGGTTTTAGAGGGTGAGGGATTAAACTGTCAACAACGTGAGACCATCAAGACGCTGTGATTGCTGTCCTCTGTGCCACCTCCGTCCGCCCTCGCCGTTCAC
The DNA here is from genome assembly GCF_023721935.1 of Panthera uncia. Lineage (NCBI taxonomy): Eukaryota > Metazoa > Chordata > Mammalia > Carnivora > Felidae > Panthera > Panthera uncia. The sequence continues at coordinate 77,761,828 of NC_064818.1, read as the reverse complement.
CGTAGGCGAGGCCTCCGGCCACATGCGCCCGCCCGTGCACTTTATCCTCTGTGTCTTGGAGCCCTGCCTCGTGCTAACACTGATCGCGGGTATTGATTCGAACGAGATGAACTTGGGAGTTAATATTCTGTCTTTAGGGCAGTCTCTGAGCCTGAGTTCCCCCTGCGTCTGGTTCTTCCCGAGGAGGCCTGAGGTTGTGAGTTTGACAGTGAGGCCCGGGGAAGGATGGGTGGGGGGTGGGATGCAGTCTGTGTCCTGTGTCTAGGAGGTCCTGCGCTGCGTGCCATGGTTTCCCCTTCCTCTTGTGTTGTTGTGGAAGCATCGGTCGCCGCTGGGTGTGAGGGGACCCAGACCGGCTGGCCTCGCTCATGCAGCCCGTGGCCACTTCTGGGCAGGCAGCCTCGTGGCGGCTCCTCTTGGACCTGACGGCCTTCCTTCAGTGCCCAGGGCTGCTTTTTCAGCCGGACCTCCTTTTGCTTTAGAGTAAAAATGCCGCTTCTGTCTGTGGCATTTCCTTCTCTTCTCTAGACCCCCTCCCAGCCTAGAGATACCTGCCCTCCCCTCCCCTGGCCCACAAAAAGAAGAGGGGCAGGTGTCTCAAGTCTTGAGCAGGCACCTTGCCCCAGAGTCCAGACTGTCTGGCTGTTGGCTCCAGAGCCCGGCCATGGCCCGGGGCAGCTGGAGGACAGGCTCGTGACAGACTCTGCCTCCCCCATGTTGGGGAAGAAACCTCCATCCTCTGCCCTCATTTTCCAGTTTCCATTTCTTCCATCGCTGCCCCCAGGTGTGTCCCTTTCTTTTTCCTAAGTCGTGGACATGTTTTGCTTTACTAGCTAGACAACGGCCGAACACATTCATCAGTGTTGGACACGCGAGTGGAATTTTCCTTCTCTGGAGAAATTTAAATAGGTAAAGAGGCTGGAAAGGTGACAGATTTGGGTGACTTCTGAAGGAAACCCAGAGCCCTGAGTTCTGGGTGCGATAAATGGCTTCAGTGAAGTTTTTAATGTTGAGCTTATTTTATTACCTAATAAGCTAGATAGGTAATAAAAACAACTTACACATGTTATTATATTTTACTAGCCACCAGTCGGAGTAACACCACTGGCGTCACTGGAGACGTTTCCCGTCCTCACTCGGGTAGAAACTGTTTGAAAATCTATTGCTCAGTGGGGCTGTGCCCAGATGTGTAGATTGCTTCATTGGCTCCAGGCAGGCCTCCAAGATCCTGGTGAGGCCGCCCTGATTCCTCCCGCCTTTCTCTAGCCAAGGCCTGGGTAGGGCAGAGTCCGGGGCAAGTGCAGAAGGGGCCCCTGGGAAGTGTGTGTGCCAGAAGGGGGCGACTGGAGCCCTGGGGTTGGACCCTGAGCCACCCCGACCAAGCCTCTAGAGCCCCGGCCAGTCCTGTCTCCGCGGGGCTCTGCCTGCTTTGGCTCCCCCATTGTATAATTTATGGCCTCGCGAGGTGGGCCTTGCTTTTCCAGGAGCCTTTTTAAAAGCCAGGCCTAGGGCAACTCCAGTGCCTTTGCAGAGAGCCCTGGATCCAGCCTGGAACGTGTAGGGTCCTCTGCCTGGGAACCCCAGGAGCTGAGCATGTCACTGGTATACAGACACCTGCCCCTGGCCAGGTGACAGCTGACGTGGGACCGCCCAGATACCAGCCCCCGTGGGCTGTGGCTTTCTCAGCATTTGTAACTGCTGGGGCAGGAGCAGGGGCTGCGCATCTATGGAAAGACAGGTCTGTAGCCAGGGTCGGCACTGCTCTGTTTCTCCAACCTAGATCTTGGACCCTTTTTTGTAGGTCTTGTGATCTTGGTTTGTAAATACTCACTTTTCTGGGGGCAGGGGGTTCTAACTGAGCATTTTTGTGAAGGAGCCCCTTTGTGTGCGTAGATCTGGGACCAGGTGTATGAGATTGTCACATCAAAGGTGCAGAGTGCCTTTCCGGTTAGACCCTCGGAGTACGGGGAGTTCTGAGAAACCCCGGCTTCCTGAGGCGCTGACTGGGGCCGGAGCCTTCCGGGCCCAGGGCACACCTCCCGGGGTGTGGGTGAGCATGCAGGAGCTTTTCTCTGGCCATCAGTCAGGGTGCCTGGAGCAAGGGTGGGGGGTACCCAGAGCCCCTGAAGCCTCGTCCATCCAGCCCCTCCTGCGGACACTGCCGTCCTTCTAGAACATGGTGTTCACTTTTGGATCTGCAGTTGGGGCCTGGGGGCACAGCGACAAATCAGAAGGCGTCCAGATGAGGGGCAGAAGGCTGGCAGCCCTGGGCAAATTACTTGACATCTCTGTGCAGCAAAGCACACCGTCCCCACAGCTGCTGTGGCTTCTGCCGGAAGAATAAGGGAAATAACGCATGTGTGCGCGTGGGTATAACGTGTCAACCTGTACGTGTGTGTCTACGACGTGCAGATATATGTACGTGTGAACGTACGTGTGTGTCTGTATCTACTGATAACACGTGTGTGTGTATCCTTGCCTGTGTGTACACGCATGACCTAGCGCCCCGGCTGGCACGCAGGGAGTGCGGACGGGTGCCCCTGGCGTTGCTGCTGCACATGTTGGGAGGGAAGGCGTGGGCTCGTTCTGGGCGACTCCAGAGGCAGAACTGGGACGGGGGTGATGGCCCCAGGAGGCACACTCAGTCCCTTGTGAGGACTCCCTTTTTTCTCTATTTGCCCATCTCTTTCCTTCTGTGTTTCCCTTCCCTTTTCTGCCCTTGCCATTTACTTCTCCTTCTTTGTTCCTCTTCCTGCCTCGTCCTTTCCTTTTGAGAACGGGGAGGAGGCCTGCCCTGCCGCTCAGCTCGGCCCGCGGTGAGCTCCGTGCTCGGAGCCGAGGGTCGTGAAGCGGTGTCGGATTCGGAACCACCTCCGCCAGAGGAGGTTGGCCACGTGTGAGCGTTTTGTGTCACGTCTGCAGCCCGTGGGACTAGGTAGACATGGTCTTGGGAGCTCACCGGATGCCCCGCCCTGCCCCTGGCCAGCACCCCTGGGCACAGCTGGCCGGCAGTGGCCGATGCCTCTCGGGCAGTGAGGCCGGACCGCGGTGGGTCGGGGGGGTCAGCGATTGCCTTCAGACCTGTCCGCCTTTGCTCACGTCTTGTTAAAACCTTAGCGCCCAGCGCATGGACGGGGATGCCGAGCGAGGCTGCAGGCGGCTCCTGCAGCGGGAGGGGGGAGGCTGCAGCGAGGAGGGTCCCCGCTGGGAGAACCGGCTCGAGGACCCGGCCCAGGGAGGCCCGCCCCGCCCCGGAATTGGCATCGTAGCCACGCGGCTCCCAGAGCAGCTGCCCGAAGGCGGCCCGGAGGGTCAGTCGCGCCCGCCCCTGCCCGGGTCACATGGTGCTGACCTCCCGCTTGGCTTTCCCCACGTGACCCCTTCTGCCCGGTGTTCGGTGTGAATGTGTGCCATTGAGAGCAGGGCCCGGCCTGAGCATCGGAGTTGTTTATCAGCGGGACTTTTGCCGACGTGTTTATTAGTTATTGCTTCTTGGAGACTTGGCATGGCTGGCAAGCGTCGGTTGACTCCCAGCGAGACCTGCGCCGTGCGTGGCCATTTAGGCCCGGATCGCATGCGTGGGAGCCAAGGTTTCAGGGGGAAAAAAAAAAAGCCACAATTAAAAAGAGGTACCCGCCGAATGCCGTGCCCCTGGGTGTCCCAGTCCTTGCTGTATTTTTGACTCCAAGTTGGTCAGCCTGCAGGAGCAACAAATTGTATTTCTCAACAGTGCTTCAAACAGAAGCGAGGCATTTGTGAGGAGGGGTCGGGATGCTGAAACAGAGGTTTGATTGATCGCAGCTGCCCGCACACTGAGTCCTCAAACCTCCTGGAGCAAGCCCCAGAACAGGCAGCAACTGTTGTGTTAGCAGATGTTTGAGGGGCCCAGAAAGCTGGCCGGGGGCAGCGTGGGGCAGGGGAGAAGCACGAGGTAGCAACTGTGCCGAGCACTGATCCAGGACGAGTCTGGGAGTCGAGTCCAGGCGAGCGGGGTTGGCTGGGGCCCTGGGGGCTCGGAAGGGCAGGGGGCTGTGGCCCGAAGCCGCCAGAGGGGTATCACAGATGCTCATCAGTAACTCGTGGCTCTTTGTTGGCACGGTGTCCCTGGGTCAGCCTTCCACGGTCCACCCTGCTTGCCAGCGGGGGTTGCCTTTAGCAGGGGAGCGGCCCTCCTCAGCCCCCGTGTGGGGTGGCCCTTCGCACTACTGGCTGCGTGACCTTCCCGCTCAGGCAGCCCCGGCAGCCACAGCCAGCCGTGCTTTTCCTTGGCAGAGTCCCTGGGCTCAGGCCTGGCTCGTCCGAGCCTTTGTGGCCGCCTCCTGCCTGCACTGCCCCCGGCTGGCCACTCTGCCGGGTTTAGTTGCCCGCAGTCTTGCACCCTTAGACCTCTCCTGCTGGCGTGGGGAACCGTGCGGATGGCAAATAGGGAAATTCAGAGATGCATCGCCCTTTACAACACAGAACGCAGGCAGGCATGAGGAGCTGGTGAAGGGCAGTCAACGGAAGGCCCGGGATTTCTAATTGGCACGAAATAAATGCTAAATAAAAGTAAAGGCAAAACGCACTGTGGGTGCATGGGAGTACTTGCCTCTGATGAGGAACCGGTCAGGATGGGCTCGAACAAAGGAAGAGAGTCTTTAAGACTTGGACCATCAGAGGGGTGGATGGCACGGGGTGGCGGCAGGGGGCACGGATCCAGCACGTCGATTCTGTGCTCTTGATGGACACTGCTAAGCAGTAGCGTGTTTTCTGCTTGAACTTTGAGGAGGTCTTAGACTCCTCCCCTCCGGGATCCTGGCAGTCGCTGCCAATTGACTGCCCTCTGTCCATCCCCTCACCTGAGGGCGAGGCCTCCAGAGTCCGGGGAGAGTCAGCCACTTGCCCAGAGCCGCGTGGTTCCTTAGGACACTGGGGAGGCCGGAACCGGGGCCTCCTGACTCTGCGTTCTGTGCTCTTCCTGCTGCTGAGATTCATCCGACACGCGGACGGCCCGGCTGGCCTTTCCAGGTAGCCGACCCTGGCGAGACCTAGAGGGCGCGGACAGAGTCAGAAAGGGGCTCAGTTTCCCTCGCTGCCACTTTTGAGCCGTGCGCCCTGGGGCAGGTCACCCCTCCGTAGCCTCCATTTCCTTGTCTGTAAAATGGGAACAGCACTTCCTGTTTCTCCCCGGGGTGGGGCGGCGTCCCGTGGCGTGGGTCCCGCCAGCGGCTGGCCCTCGGAGGAACGTCAGAGCCGCACCCTGCGGCCCATCTCCTGCCGATCTGCCTCCGGGCAGTCAGCCGCTCCCGGGGGAGGGCGTCAGCGGGAGGCCAGGGTCCTGCCAGCGGGAGAGCAGGGAGGGCCGAGCCAGAGGCTATAGCTGGAGCTCTCTCTGGGGTTTCTTCCCTGTCAAAAACGGGCACGTCAGCAATAGCGCGGCACCCCTGACGGGGGTTCTCACGCTTCAAGGAAACCCCCGTTCAGACTCTCGGATCGCTCCTTGCCGTCCCCGGCTGCCACCACCAGGTTGCATAAGCAACCCGCTTAAGGTCACTCGGATCGGGGCCGAGTGTTGACACAATAGCTTTGATCTCCCGGGAAAAGAAAAATAGAAGGAGTTCAGCTGGGGACATGCCAGGGAGGCAGCTTTTAGTGGCACTTGGTGATTTTCCATGCTTTCGTTGTGAGCCTCTCCGAGCCGGGAGGTGTCTTAGAAGATGTGAGGCAACACAGTTCTGGGGTGCCCAGGGTTTTCTGGAAGGCCTCTGCTTTGGAAGCCGGTTGGGCCTCTGAGCCCTTCGAGCCCCCCCCCCCCCCCCCCCGATGTGCTCAGAGCACCCTCAGGTGCCAGGCCCTGCTCTGGTCCCGGGCTCAGGGGCCTGGGAGCTGGGGGCCCGGCCCTCCGGAGGCCAGCATGCCTGAGTCCCGCTTCGTGGAAGCCAGAGTGGGAAGGGTCTGCGGGCTGGGTGACCCTTGCCTCTCTGGTTCAACTCCAAGGGCCCACAGAGGAGGGTTTAGAGAAACCCCGTGTTGCCCCAGCCTGCTGAAGAAGACGCAGACCGTGGGCCGAGACATGGGGAGACAGAGGGCTGGTGGAGAGCAGAGCCTTGGCCTTTCCCGTGGGGTGGGCTCAAGCCTCATCCTGGCGACTTAAATTTACTTGACCCCTTGGCACCTGGTCCCCATCATCAAGGTTGGGGCAGCAGCCCCTTCGGTCATGGTGCACTGGCAGCACTGAATGAGTTCGTTAGCATGAAATGCTCCTGTGTGCTCGGGGTCAGCCCTTAGTAAGAGTCGGTCGTCATCACTGCTATTGGTGGTCACATTTTAGGAGGAGAGAGAGAGACTGGTCAGAAGGAAGGAACTGCCCCGTTCATTGAGCGTGAGCTGTGGTCTCTGGGGAGATTCTTTGTTTCTGCAGTTCTGAGGTCCTCAGCCGTATCTCTGCTCCCCAGAAGAGGGCCTGGAGCCCGGAGGCCCATGTGGCTTGTCTGAGGGCCTGAGTTGAGTTGTTGAGTTGCCTCGTTGGGGTTTGGACCTAGGGTTCTGTGACTCCAATGCCAGGGTTTCGCCCTGCTGCCACATAGTAGAGGCTTCCCGTATCACAGGGGCGACCGAGTGTGCCTGTCATTGGAACATAGCTGCGTTTGGGGTCAGAAGATGTGAGTTGAGACTCAGTCCTGCACCTGGCTATGTTGTGGCCGGGAGCCAGCTGTCCTGCTTCTCCGAGCCCCGGGTTTCTGACCACGTTCACCGCTGCCCAAGCATGGTCTGCATGGACTGCAGCTTCCTGGGCCTCTCCCCAGAGTCTGAATGGTGGGTCCGGGCCAGGGCCCCGGTGCCAGAGTGTTTCAGAAGCTCCCCAAGTAAGTGGGGTTTGGGAGCAGTGGAGGTGGGCTCAGGTCCAGCCTGGTGCCCCTGCAGAGGCCAGGGGTGGGCTCATCTCAGGTGGAGACAGCACTGGGAGTCAAGGCCCCTCAGTCAGGAGATACTGGGTTGGCCTGGGTTGGGAAAGGGGTGACCTGGAGAAGGGATTCGAGAGCCTGGTTTTGTGCCTTCCAAGTCATCGGATGGGCCCCTGCTCAGTCCCTGTGCCAGCAGAAGAGTGGCATCCCTACCTGACAGTCGACCTTTCTGAGCACCAAAGAGGGCTTGGGGTTGACTTAGGCTAAGCTGGGGACATAGCTGCCTTAGAACTGACGGGAAAAACATCTAACGTGTAGCACCGGACATTTGTTTTTTGTTTTGTTTTGTTTTTGTGTTTAAAAAAATTTTTTTTTAATGTTTATTTTTGAGACAGAGAGACAGAGCATGAACGGGGGAGGGTGAGAGAGAGAGGGAGACCCAGAATCTGAAGCAGGCTCCAGGCTCCGAGCTGTCAGCACAGAGCCCGCCACGGGGTTCGAACCCACGAACCCTGTGTGAGATCATGACCTGAGCCGAAGTCGGAAGCTCAACCGACCGAGCCACCCAGGTGCCCCTAGCACTGGACGTTTGTAAGGCAGATTCTCCCGTGTGGATTCTTAAAGGTGGGTTCTGAGTCCCTGCTCACCATTCCAGAGTGAATGACCAGGAACCAAGTGTGACCGTTTATGCCTTGTCCAGATGCCGCATGTGTCTGGTGTCTCTGGACCGTGGTAGCCCTTGAAAGAGGCCGGGCTTCCAGAGTGTTCTCACAGCCCATCAGAATCAGCCTCCTGGCGGAAATAAGCCACAAGGCAGCCCTGGAAGAGCTCAGGAGTGACATGGGGTTGGGAGGCCCCCGGGAGAAGCACAGGTGCAAAGGTCGGAGTTAGGAAGGGACAGGGAGGGGGCCCAGCATAGGGGGCCCCAACTCTGAAGTCATCCGGCTTTTATTCCGAGTGCAGGGGGAGCATCAGAGAGTTTTAAGCAGGGGAGACAGTACCCCGGGGAAAGCTCCTTCTGGCTGGGGTGGGCAGCAAAAACTGAGAGCTATGGGGAGATAAGAGGCCGTGGGCGGGGGCAGTGGACGTACTGATTTATGTCAGAGGCTCAAAATGTTTTGGAGCTGGTACAACAGGACTGGCCAATGGGTTAATCTTGTCATTAGCGTCCAAGTCCCGAGTCCGAGACCTCACCAGGTAGAGAATCCATTGCCTCAACCCTAAAGACTGCTTCCTTTAAACTACTGTGTTCAGTGGGTGCTGGTTCTAAGTCCTTCCTGTTATCTAACCTTCAGCCCTCACTTAGCCGGCATCACCTGTTCTCAGTAAAAGTGAAGTCTGGTCGATCACCGTGATTCATTTGGTTTTCACAAGCATCCTTGGAACCATCCCACCCCCAAATCCTTGTGTATCAGTGCTTTGCCAGCCCAGGCCGTCCTTCCCTGCTATGGAAATTCAGTCCCACCCCTTTCCAGCTACCCCTGTCCCCAGACCCCTGACTCCTGTGCCAAAGTTTCTCAGTCCTTGTCCACTTGATAGCGGGTGCCGTCTGGACTTGGGCTGGAGAAGGCCAGGGGAAGCTCGGGGCCACGGGAGGGTTCTCGTACAGTCTCGAGTGCCTGTCACGCTGGATCTCCCTCAGCTGGGCCACATCTGCTCTGTTTACAGCGGCTGGGGCAGCCGCTTTGGAAAATGTGGGGCCTGCCATGGCCTCTGAGAATCTACCAACAGAGCCTGTAGTCCCAGCCCAGCCCAGAAGGATGCGGCGGAAGGGGGTGCTTGATGGACCTGGAGGGATTTTTGACATTCCCTGCCCTATTCCTGCTTCCTTATTGGGGACGTTGCGGTAACGCCTCCTGGGAAGGGGCTCCAAGCCCTCAGCGAGCCTGGGCGGCTGAGAGAGCCCCGGGGAGGGCTGGCGACCGAGGCGCGACGAGGCGTCACTGAGATGGACGTGTGCTTCATGAGGAGCCAGGCCCAGAGCTAACACATCTGACACCTGCCTGTGCTTTTGCCTGGTGCACGCCACTGGCTTTCGTGGGGTCGGCCCAGGACGGAAGCTTACGTTCGCCCCTTTTGTCTTTTGCAACACACCCCTCCGTTGTCCCAAGCACTCCAGCGACGTAGACCCTCCCCTGTGGACGCGGGCCGTTTATTTATGACGTTTCTGCAGTATCGGTGCCCTGAACGACTGCTCCTTCTCCCAGCTTCAGGCCACAGTTTGAGAAGTAAGGAAAGCAAACGCCGCATTGGGGGGCAGACCCTTTGCTGCAGCCCCCGCGTCGGTGGGAACTTGGTCTGAGCGGACTCGGTTGCAGTGGGTGGCGATCGCCTGTTCACGGCCAAGTGATTAGCAAGGCCTCCTTTGAAAGTTGGACACAGTAGGACTCTTGGATAATTCCTTTTGGGGTGGGGAAGCTTGGGCTTGCTTTTTTTTTTTTTTTTTTTTTCTGTCTTGGAAAACAAAAGAAACGGTTGGTTCCAAAATAATAACACAACCGCCAAAAGTTCCATTTGTGAGCAGTAGCACTGAGCTCACATCAGTGATATGTCACTGAAGGCCACCAGGCGCCAGCCCTTTCCCTGAGATAGTGCAGGGTCCTATAATGCAGTTAATCTTCGCGGGGCGGGTGGCAGCGGTGGTGGGGGCTGCAGCTGTTTCCTCCCAGAGCTCGGAGCGCGGAGAGCGTGCGGAAGCCTTGCCTGCAGCAGCCAGGGCCCAATCGGGGGACAGAAACCACCCGTATGTCCACCGAGAGGTCACTGGGAGCACTTGTTAATTGGGTTTCTGGAGGCCTGAGAAGCCAAGACATGAGCAGCAGGTCTCATGGAGGAAGCGACTGCAGGAAGCCGCTCCCGCCCCGGCGAGGGCGTCAGAGGGAGGAGGCTGCGGTTCTGGGTTCTGCGGGCTCCGGAGCTGGGCGGCCACAGCCCCCGGGGCCCGCCCGAGCTGAGGACAGGAAACGCGAAGGAGCCGGTCCCGCGCAGCAGCCGCCGTGAACAGGACACAGTGCGCTGCCGGGTCAGGAATCAGACCGGGTAACAGTGACTGCCGCGGGAAACAGGCAGGAAGATGCACGGCCCTCCTCCCTCCTCCGGCGCTCCTGTGCGCAGAGCCTCGAGGGGGCAGATGGCAGGGCCACTGGGCGCCGGGCTCAGGGGGGCAGCGGGGCCTGGAGCTGAGCCCCGGGCTCTGGGATCTGACGCTGCTGCTGTGGGAACATCTGCCCTCTGCCCACCACACGGCTCTGGGCAAGCGTGTCCTCTCAGTGCCATCTAGCATCCCACACTGCAGGAGGGGGGGGTTGTTTTCCCTCTTTTCCGCTCCTTCCCTCCTTGTCTTACCTGGTGTCGTTGAGTGTTTGGCACTCAGCTGGGCCCTGAGGATATCTCTGTAAGCCACACACGATTACCATTTTCATAGAAGCTACTTCCTAGGAAGAGGGGTAGATAATAAGCAAACCCCAGGCAGGATGATTTCAGGCGGCGATGGGTGCTATAAAGAAAACAAAGCAGGCTGGTGCGATTCGGATGTCAGGTGGGTAGAGGGGAGACGGATGTTAGGTTAGCTTCAGGTTAGAGTGGCAGGGCAGCCGCTCAGGAGGTGACCAGACGCCGAGACGCCTCGGCCACTCACGGGTGGGGAGGGAGAGCATCCTGAGTGGAGGGAAGAGGAAGCACAAACGTTGGGAGGTGGGAGGGCTCAGCAAGTTCAGGGCAGAGCAGGCTGGTATGATGGGGGTCCTGTGCAAGGGGGCTGGGCAGGAGGGGCTGCAAGGCATCAGCAGGGCTGGCTCGGGTGGGCCTTGCGGGCTGTGGTAAGGAGTGGGTCTTTGTGCTGGGCCCCGGGGAACGCCATCAGATTTCCCACAAGGGATCCGATGTGATTTGCTGGGTCTGGGACCCTCTGAATCAGCTGCCTTGGGGATTTGGTCTCAGAGTGCACCTGGGAGACCGTAGTGCAGACAGGTCAGGGCGAGAAGGCGGGTAAGGGGGAAACCACCTGACAGAAGCACTCAGGCAGGTGCCCTAGCTTTGGGAGGCTGGTGGGGGGCTGCAGAGGGTTAAGTCTGGTGCTTCCTGCCGCGTACCTCTCACGGTACCGCCTCCCAGCCCTGCTGCTGGTCAGTGGCAGTGAGTGGCCCTTGGCTCGTCCCCTGTCCGTATCTGCACACACCAGTCTGGCTCCGGGAAGCAGGGCCCTAACTTCTAGCAACGCTGGCCTGCGTTTGCGGGCAGCTGGGTTGCCCTGTGGCCCTGGGGGCCCTCTTGTTGCCCTGGGGTTGTGGTCTTCTCCTGACCCTGGGAAGGGCACCTCTCCTCCCTGTTTAGGGAAGAAGATTGAGTATTCGCTGTCTGCTCACGTGCCAAGGGGCAGAGTGATGACTGGAGCCCCCCTCACTCTTTGGCCCCCGTGGCCCGTGCGCTCTCACCTCACCGAAGGGCCCCTTCCTGAGTAGAGTGCTGCCACCACTCGGGAACCACAGGCTCAGGCGAGTCTGGGACCTACTCTGTGCTCCGGGGTCCCTGATGGTGGGGTGGAGATGGTGTCACATCCTCATCACGGAGCCGCTCGCGGCCTGTGGCTCGAGGCCTGCTGTTGTAGGACATTCTGGAAGTGTCTCTGCCAGGCCGTAAGTGTTCTCAGCCTTCTGGGATCAGACCGTCCGGACCCCCCGTCACCCATTCCCATCCTCCCAGCCCTTGGGCGGACTTTGCAGCTCTTGAGCCGTGAGCCTTTGAGTTGGTAAAGTCGGGGTGCTGGGGGCTTAGAGAGGCCCCGGTGGTATGGCCCCTCCGGGCCCCTCTGGGGGGCCCTTCAGCTCCGCCCAGGCAACGCAGTTCGGCTGCTCTGTTCCAGGTCCTTTCACTGTCCCAGGCCAGGGCCCGAGGGAGAATGGCTGGCAGTCTGGCTGTGCCCTGCTGAGGAGAGGACCCCAGAAGATGCTGGTGACGTCCTCTGGTGGAATAGCCACAATCGGGAGTAACCCTCGTAGTGCCCAAAGCAGAACCTTGACCACCCACCTTTGTGCCTTTCTGGGAGATCTCTGAGCCCTTGATCACTGCCATCCCCCCTCGTCCCCGGAGTGGCTCGTCCTGACAGATGGAGGAAGGGGTCCCAGCCAGTCCTGCACTTGCCCGAGCCCTGGGCCTGGCTGGCCTCCCCTCTGACCCCCAGCCAGGCTGTTCTGACCTAGCACCTGGGCACTGCTCTCCCTTCCCTCCCGGGCCCTGCTCTTTCTCCCCAAGGAGTGCCTGTGAAGTGACTGGCACTGGGGAGTGTGGGGACAAGAGGTGGGAGCAATGGGCTTTGTGTCCCAGAAGGAAATTTCTAGCAAGCTGAGCTGACTTGACACAGTGAAAGGTGGCATTGAGGGTTTGCCCTGGGCTGTGCTGGCACTCACAGCGGGCGCAGCCCTCACAGCCCTGCCTCCCCGAGGGTTTCTCTTCTCACCCTGTTGCCCCACTTCTGGTCTTCCTCTTTCTCGTGTGGGAACCCTGAGGAGACAGTGAGGCCAGGTGGCCCTGGCCTTTTCATCTTGTCATGCCATCCTGGCCCCTGTGGAAGGACAGAGCCTGCCTGGGACTCTGTGCCATGGCCCAGTGACCACTAGCCCCTTGGCAGTCGGGACCAGCTTTAAATGGGCATAACCCACCTAGAGAAATCCTATGTCACTTTAGTCTGGAATAGTCTCAGATGGTGGGATTTGGTACCAAGATCCGGGGTGTGTATGACACTGATTGCCCATCGCAGTTTGGACTGGCCACACACTTCCAGTGCTTGATGGCCACACGTGGCCGGTGGCTCCCGCAGTGGACGATGCGGGGTCAGATCACTTGGCCAAGGTCACACTGCTCTAAGGGGCCGAGCCACCGTCAGACCCTGGAGCTCACGGCACAAGCAGGTGGGGAGGAGGCCTCGGGGTGTGGGCGTGAGAGAGGGTACTGGGAATCAGCCTTGGGTTAAGCGACTTGGCCCCGCACTCGGACCCTTTCCTTCGGTGGCCCCCGTGCCGGCCACCGAGAGAGGGGCTGGCCAGAGGCGCCTGCGCAGATGTGCTGGGTGCTCTGGGCTGCACTGTGTCTACCAGGGGGACCAACGTCAAGGGAGAGCGAGCCCTGGGAGCCTGAGCAGCTGGCGGGACGGCTCCATCGTGTCCCGGGTCCCCTCCCGCCGTGGGAGGCCGAGGTGGGGGCGGGGGTGGTTGGGCGGTGCCATCGTTCTGAGACCCTGCCTTCACATCTGGGCTCATTTCGGCTGAAGTGACTGGGGCTGTGCGGCCCCGCTCAGTGTGATGTCCCTGGTGTGCGGCCAGGGCAGGGGGGAGGAGAGGAGAGGAGAGCCACGGAAGACAGGGAGGCTCGCGCACCTCATGGGGCCCACCAGGTGGGGATGCCGAGATGTGTTTTGCGGCCTCATGAGCTCTGGGCCACTTCTCTAGGCTGTGGTCTTGCTCCCTAACGACGAGGTTGGGCATTTGTCTCCACCCACCCCTGAGCAGGCGGTCTGAGCCAGACTCCACACAGCTGTTCTGGGCTCTGGGCCCCACACCCACCAGCACTCTGGAGCGAGTAAGCGTGGAGGGGCGCCGGGGCTGATGTGGAATGTGGCCGGGGAAGCTCGGGACCGAGCGGAAGGTCCCAGAGCAGGCCTGTCCTCGGGGCTTAGCAGCCTCCTGACCAGTTTTCCAGGAAAACTCCATTTGTGCCCCCTGTCAGGACAGCCTTGTAGGAATGTGCAGCCTGTAGCTTCAAACACAGCCCTGCCCGCCACGGGGACCTTCTGGGCCCGTAGACCCCAGGCAGCGGCGACCCTGTGAGCAGGTTCCCATCGGCACGTGTTCCCTGAGACTGGCAGTGTGCCAGTGCCCGCGCAGGGGCTGAGGGGAGATCAGCACACGTGACATGCTGTCCTTACCTTCAGGGAGCGTGCAGGCCGCCGAGGGCGGGTGGGGGCAGCCGTGTCTGTGTGGCAGCCGCAGGCTGGGGTGGAGCCAGAAGGGGTAGTTGTGTCCTCCAGTGATCTCGACTCCAATTCTGGACTCTTCTCTTTGCTCAGCCACCGTTCCCCAAGCTCCCGCTGTGTCAGGTCCCACTGTGGGCTCCAGTAGACAGGATGGTCAGCCGCCACCTCCTGGAGGCCACGGCTCTGACACGTCGTCCCTGGGGAACTCGGAGAGGGTGAGCACCGCTCACAGCTCTGCCCCCTGAGCCTCGGTCTCCTCCCCTGTTCAGTAGGGTCTGTAGTGGCCATCGGTAGGATTAAAGAAGATGACGAATGCCGGGCGCTCATTTGGCACTTAGCACACTTGCCAGAGTGTTCCAGGAATCCGGCAGTAGGGACAGGGGCACTTGCTGGGTTGTTGCTGTCATATGCAGGGCTCATTTCCCGTGCAGGGGAGCACAGCGGCTCTCTGGTGGCCCAGGCAGAGCTCCCCAGCCGCAGTCCAGACTGCGTCTCAGCCGGGGTGGAGAGGAGAGACAGGGCACAGGGATGTTCCCAAGACCAGGAACTAACCCACCTGGCTGCCCCTGTGCTTGGGATGGAGAACGGAGGGCCGGGAGAATGAGCTGGAGGCTGATTCTGAGTGTAGCGGGAAGCCAGGGACAGCTTTGAGCAGGGAGACCGGGCTTCGTTCGGCTGTGGGCAGGCTTGAGCATCCCAGGGCAGAGAGAGAGAAGGCTGTGCCCGTGAATTTGGGGCCTGTCAGTGGAGAAGGGGGCAGTGGGAGCTCTGGCAGTTCACCTTGCATGGGCCCAGAGCCTTCGGGGGTCCCTTGCCCGGTTCCTACAGGCCCGAGGGTGCAGACCGGATGGGGTGCCTGCTGGCTGAGTTGATTTCTGCGAGGCTGCTCGGGTCCGCTCTTCCTCTTCCTCACCAGATACGGAAGTTCGTCAGGGCAAAGAGGATGACCACGTTTGTCCCTGGGGAGACGAGCTAAGTCCGAAATGGCTTCCTTTTCCTCTCGGGAACCAAGAAAGCCAGAGCAACGAGACCCTGGGGCCTTCTGCATTGGTTTGGGCCACCTGCCTGGTCAGCCTGCTGCCCACACTGTCCCTTGTCCCTGGGAATGAGGACAGCATAGTTCGTGTCGGGAACTTTTAGCCGGAGACCCGCACCCCCGGTGGCCGGGGCCCCAGCCCACGAAAGTCTGGCGAACACACAGACGCTGCACTGGGCGTGCGTGCACGTGAGGAAGCGTGCCCGTGGTGCCTGCGTGTCCCCGTCCCCGCTGTGCTTGTGGGCCCGGGACAGGATTCACATTTGTGTTGGGACACGTGGTCTTCGTGACGGTCCTGGGAAGTGGCGAGCGCTGTCCTCATCGTACAGAGGTTCGGGGTGGCGCTCGAGCTCACCCGGCCTGGCGTGCCCGCAGAGTCCACGCTTGTTCCGGTTGCCCTCCCCATTCGGGGCCCTAGGCCTTCCCATCTCGTGTGTCTGCACACAGGAAGGCTGAGGATCGGCTGGGAGCAGAGCAGGCCTTCCCTCCTCCGCTGTGGCGGGCCCTTGATGGGACAGGTCGGCCCTGGACGTGTAGGGCTCTCTGGTTTGCGGACGGTGAAGTGGCTCGGCCCAGAGGGCAGCGCCCTGTTCTGGCGCGGCGGCTGGGATGTCACATGGCGTCGCCAGGGGAGCCTGATCTGGCCCCTGCTCCACCAGCTGTTGGAACTGTCTAGACAATCTGAGGTGACAGTTGTCACCGTTCGGGATGAAGCAGGCTAAACTTGGATTATTACTGAAATCGGAGACCGTTTTGAAGCAGTGACAATGAGCATTGCCCAAATAGGGGCACGAAGTGGTGGCCTCCATGGCGCTCAGGAAGCTGCGTGAGGAGTCCCGCGCTTCCGAGGCGATGCCTGAGGCTTCCGCACGAGGTGGGATGTGGAGACTTAGGGCCTCTCCCCTCCGTGGACCTTCCCTGTGGCCTCAGCCCCAGGCCCCAGAGGGAACCGCAGTGCAGGGTGGTGGCCGTGAGGCTGGCTGCAGAGCCTGGCAGCCTGGAGAAGGAAGAAGGCAGGGCAGAGGACGGTCCTCATCCCACGTTTTGGGATCCCGGTGGGGCTCTCCGGAGGGGAAGCTGGCCTTGCCTTTGTTTCAGTCGCCGGTGCCTTCTCTTCTCCCTGTGGGGTTTTAGGTGGAGCAGAGGGGGACCACGAGCCCCTCAGCCCTCGAGCCTGTGCTGGGAGGGGCCTGGGGACAGCCCTCGTCACAGAGCAGGACCTCGGAGGACCAAGGTCCAGTGTCTGCTGAGTTCTATATGGGGCGTGACTTAATATTTTATGATAGATCCGCTGTTCTAGTTAGAGCTCTGCCAGCTGGACCCCTGGGGCCTCCCAAGTGCGTCGGGGGGAGGGTTCAGTGGTACCCTATGCTTATGGCCAGTGTCTTCCAGGAAAGGTGTGACAGTTGTCACCTCAGACCATCTAGATCAGGGATTGGCACACCGCAGCCCAGAAGCTGTTGCCTGTTTTTGCAAATAAAGTTTTATTGGCACATAGCCATGCCTGCTTGTGTATTAAACTGCCCATGGCTGCTCTCCTGTTAAAACAGAAACCAGATGGGCCACAAAGCCTAAAACATTTACTGTCCGGCCCTTTAAGAGAATCACACCAGCTCCTGATCTGGATGGCCCCGTGCCTTAGTTTCCCCGTTTGGAAAGCCACTGGAATTTGTTTGTTAATTTCTGCGTGGAAGCTCATCGCAGAAAGGGCCTCAGGACCGTTACCCTGGCGGTCAGGAATGTGGGGGTGATGTAACGCGGCCCACCCGATTGTCTAAAGCTGTGCCGAGCCGAAACTTGGCCCCTGCGTGGCCTTTTCCTGTGCTCCTCAAGTGGCAAATAAGAACACGGCGCTGGAGAGGGGGCAGCGGAAAAGGAGCGGCCGGAGCTTGTGAGTTTTGGCGAATGGGGCCCTGGCGTCCGAACAAGTGGTTCAGCGTATCTCAGTGCACAAAACTGTGATTTTTTTTTTTTTTTTTTTTTTTTTTTTAATGAACACTGCGTTCCCACAGTGGCGTTGCTCCGGAAGTGCTTGCTGGGTTGCCTGTCCAGTCCCGATGCTAACGTCTCTTGCAGGCTGCTCTTGCTGCCACGCTTGCGACGCGTGGGCCAAAGTGAGGATTATTCATTTCCTTCTGCTTTCACTCACTGCCTCGATTTTCTCCTGTGCCTCGAAGAATTTTGGTGAGGCCGTTCCTCTCCGTCCGGTGGAACAAAACTCAGACGCAAATAGCGGGGGTGGCCCTGGGGTTCTTGTCATTCAAGGCAAACCCCGTAGAAAGTTCACCCTGGCTGGGGAATCCAGAAGTCTCTCTGCCGGCCAGATGTGTTCTGGCCCCAGAGGCAGACAACCAGCTCGGAAGTTGCTAGAGGATATTAGCTTTGCGGTAACAGAACTTGGCCCAGCGAGCTGGTTTTGGAGCAGCATTGTGAAATAAGGGAGGGATGGCCGCGCTGACATTTAAAGGCGTCAGTTGGCCGAGGTTTTATCCTGTGCTCCACCTCAGACTCGGTCAACAGAGGCTGGCCTGTTCCAGGGCCGCCGCCGCCCTGCGCCTGGGAAACCCGCAGCGGCCAGCACAGAGCCAGGAGGCTGTGGCCTGGGCCGGAGCCTCTTTGGGGACCCAGGAATGTGGCTGGAAAGTTCTCAGAGCGACCAAGAACTACTTCCGGCATCGCTGCTGGCTCAGGCCCCGCTGCGGGGTGGATGATGAGGAAAGACGGGTGGGGAGGAGAGGCTGCAGGGACGTGGGTGCCATCTCCCTGCCAGACGAGGCTGCCCCCTGTGCGCCCTCTCCTCCCCGCCTCGGGCTGCGGGGCGGCCACGCGGTGGGCAAATGCGCACAGACTTCAAGGGTGTCTGTAAACAGAGCAGCAGGAAGACCGGGTTAGGGTCACGGTCCTCCCAGGGGGCCTTTAGCTTCATATTCACCAGGCTATCCCAAGTTCTGGCAAGTGCTATCGGCCGAGCTAAGCGCCTACTGTGTACGAGATGCCGGGGCGAGTGTGCACCAGCCCTAGTCTCTGCCTGAGAGAGCGAGTCGTGTGAGCGGTTAGCCGGAATGAGGGCGAGTGAGGCCCGCACGACACTGACCTCCTCCCAGCAGCATCCCGGGACCCCAGGAAAGCCCCGTCGTGAGCCTGTGGGCACTTCTCCAACCCTCACTGCCGCCCGTCGGCATGAGCTCTCTTAATGCTCCCTCAGCCCCGGGAGACCGATCCTGTCTGCGTCACGCTGGTGACCACTGAGGACCCGGCAGCAGAGACTTGGTGAGTAAGTTGCCCGCAGCCGCAAAACCAGTCCCCGGCAGGTGCGGGACTTGAAGCCAAGCCGGTGCCCGGCACAGGCTCAGGAGGCCCGGGAGGCCGGGTCCCAGGAAGGAAGGCTGGAGGAGATCTCACGGGCGGAGACTGGAAGCGTAGGTGTAGGGGAGGAGCGCAGCCCGGGGGCCCTGCCACCGGCGGCCCGTGCCCTCCCCTCCCCACCCGTGCCGCAGCTCCACCCCCGGGTGCTGGGCGAGGTGAAGGTAAGTTGGGCAGAGTGCCTGCCCGTTGCCAGGAACTCGTGTGCACCCGTGTGCCCCTCTCCTGATGTGAGCTTTGTGGGCTCTCACTCTGCTGGGCTCGTACAGAAGGTTCTCAAAGGTCTGACCCGACGGAACGGGTCTCAGTCAGGCGACGCTTCTCTGAGCCGGAACATGCTGTGTCTCTGAGAGGGGTGGGGAGCACGGCGTCTCGCGTGCACGTGTGGGGGCCGACCCCGCTCGCCCAGCAGCCTGAGACACACCGTTGACGTGTTACCAGGACCGGGGATGTGGCAGCAAGTCGGGGGGAGGGGGAGACCTGCTTGACGGCCGTGCTGGGGTCCGTGGGCTGGGGCCCCCTCAGAGGTGGCCGGGGACTTCTGGTCCTGAAACCTCCCGGGTGGCACCGCACAGAGCAGGGCCGGAGACGGCCAGGCCCCCACGTTTGCCTGGTAGGGCCCCCGGTCCCAGACACTCCAGGGACTTCTTCAGTTTAACCGCTCGCCGAGCCCTGTCCCCAGGCTCCTGCTGGCCTGCCCCTTCCCCCGCACCGGACAGCCTGCCGGGTGAGGCCAGGACCTGACCTGGGTCTTTGTGGGAGACAAGTCACCGGTCATGACCCAGACACCCCCAAATTCACGGCCTCTGTGCTGTTTGTGGTTAGTACGACAGCTACTTTCAGTGGCCCGGTAGGGAAAGGGACAGATAGAAAGGAGCCCTCAAGTCTGCTGGGAGGCTTGGAGCCAGGTGGCTGTGAGCAAAAGGCCTTTGGAAGCAGACAGAGCTGGGAGCAGATCTGGCCGTGGGAGCCCAAGCCTCCGTTGCTGCATCTGTACAATGGGTATGGTAATAGGGAGTTAAAAAGAGGCGATGTGTCTCTCCCATGGAGAGCGTAATGGCACAGAAGGCTGAGTTCTTGGCACATAACAATGTTCTTGTCGAATAGGGGCAAATATTTATGTAAGAACTTAAATGATTTCTCAATCCATTTACGTGTCGTTTCTTCTGCGTACAGCGTCCGTGCGTACATGTAAAAAATTCAAAGTTTAGAAGGTAAAGGACATTACGGTTCAGAAACGTAAAAACACAGAAAGTGAAATCCTTCTGGAATCCAACCCAGAAGTAGCCATCACTAAATGGTGTGGTCCTCAGTCCTTTCTCTAAACAGCTGTGACCCTCAGTGGAGACTCAGCCCCCTGAGCCTGCTGATTCTGCAGGTTCAAATATACTGTGAGTGGAGTGCTATGACAAGAAATAAGAACTTCTTCCCTTGTCTTTTATTTCTTTTATGAGAGACAGAGAGAAAGCAATCACGCACCAGTGGGGGAGAAGGGCAGAGGAAGAGAGAGAGAGAACGTCAAGCAGGCCCCACGCTCAGTGCGGAGCCCCACGAGGGGCTCGATCCCACAACCCTGGGATCATGACCTGAGCCAAAATCAAGAGTTGGACAGGGACGCCTGGGTGGCTCAGTCTGTTGGGCGTCCCGACTTCACCTCAGGTCACCATCTCACAGTTGGTGAGCTCGAGCCCCGCGTCGGGCTCTGTGCTGACAGCTCGGAACCTGGAGCCTGCTTCGGATTGTGTGTCTCCCTCTCTCTCTGCCCCTCCCCTGTTTGCGCCTTGTCTGTCTCTCAAAAATAAATAAACATTAAAAAAAAAAAAAAAGTCGTTGGACACTCAACCAACTGAGCCACCCAGGTGCGCCTAGAATTTATTCCTTTAACAGAAATAAAAACAAAAACAAAAACCAGTCCTTATTAAAACAAAATACATGAGCTTAGCACCAATTTCTCACTGTATCCAATAAAAAAAAAAAAAGCAGACACATAGTTTCAAAGAAAAAAAAAAGTCACCACAAAATTCTTGGCCCAGCGCAAAATAGAATTGAATTCTTTTAGGCTGTTCGGTGCAAGCTCTGTAGAGACGTGTCGATTCTCTCGTACCCTGAGTCTGTACTAACGCGGCTCCCCTCGGCGTCACAGAACACGCTCTGCTGGCCCGGACGACGGGCCTCACGTGACTCTTTCAACCTGCTTCCCATCCAGAGGCTCGCTGGCCCGGTGGCCGCACCAAACACGGCTTGACCGGATATTTCCAGACGGTGTGAGCACAGGCGCCGTCCCACAGATTGGAGCAGGTGCGGCGACTGGGCACAGCCCTGCCTGTTCCTTGGTCTTGTTCTTTCTGAGGAGTTTGCCTGTGAGTTTGAGGAGCTCGTTAGACTGCAGTTTTCTCTAAGCAGACCATTCTGTTTCAGGGCAGCGGTGCCCAGAGGGCCTGCCTGCCTGCCACCGCGTGCTCCCGGAGCCCGATGCCCCCGTGCTCATTCAAGACACGCTTAGTCATGGGGCCTGCTGCGTGTCCACAGTGCCCGTGCGTGGCCGGGGCGTGCGTTTTGCGTGCGGAAACCCAGAATGCGCCTACGTAGTGTCTGCTTCCCAGACTCTCGGGCCTTGTTCCACGCCAGGGGCAGAATCTGGGCTACCGTCTAGTTCTTTCCATACCCATGTAGGACCCGTGTCCGGTCTGTCTCTTGTACCTTCCGTCCAGAACCTCTCTCTGGGTTCCTGCCGTGTGCTGGGCACTGCAGGGCGGGAAAACTAGAAGCGAGATCCCGTTCCCTCCCTCTGGACGGATTCTGTGCGTTCTGGGGCTGGTGCTGTTGGGGGTGTCCCTGCTGTGTTGCAGACGCTGCTGTCACCGCCGAGGATACAGTGTAGAGTAGGATGGCCACAGGCGCCGGTCTCCAGAAGCCCCCCCCTTGGGTGGGTCCGTAGACAATAAGCGGGAGCAAAGAGGATCGCGTCGGACAGAGTCAGTGCTATGAAGACCTGGAGTATGGGCGACGAGGAAAGATGGCGGGTGGAGAAGCAGAGTGACCTTCCCCGGGGAGGGTTGGCCTGAGCGGCCCCAGAGGCCGGGACTGCACCCGGCCCAGCCCCGGCGTTACCACTGAGCAGGGCCCCGAATGGCGACGGGGCATCACCCGGAGGGTAGAGCCCTCTTCACGGAGGGGCCGTCGTCCAGAGTCCCAGTGCTGGGTGGGTCTTCCCATTCCCCTCTCCTTAGCATCGGAGGTGTCTCGTATTAGCCCAAACAGGTCTGTGGGGAAAGGCGAGGAGGTGTCAAGTTCACGGGGCCCCTTGTTTTCCTACTGACGCCCACGAGGGCTGTGGCTCTTGGGCCCCTTACCAGCCCAGTGGGTCCTGGCACAAACTCCTAACCTACGTGGAAACTGGAAGCCTCAGAATGGGCTGCGTGCCCCACAAGAGGGGGTGTCGCGTCGGCAAGGGGGCGTTCCTGGGCTGTGAGCATGACACGGGGGATGCCTGCCCTGGAGATCCTTAGCAGCCTTGTCACCTGAACGTGGCACGTCATCGCGGACGGTCCGCTCTCTCTGGCTGAGGGCGTCCAGTATGGCCATGAAGTTGTGAGTGAGCTGAGAGCCTGCGGGCCTCGGGGCGGGGGGGTGGTGGGGGAGTGTCGGCTGCCAGAACTCGTATTCTGTGTCACCGTCAGTGAAAACGGGACTTCCCAGAAGCCTGTGACATGTGCGCCTGGGCTCACATAACCTGGGCCCCGTTTGGGGACCTGCGGCTCATTTGAGTCTTCACACTGTTGGCAAGTGACCTCCGTGCCCTTCCTGCGTCTGTTGCGTTTTGAGGAAGCCACGATGGCCTGGCGTGAACCTGCCCTCGGGGCTCCTTGAACTGTCATGGGAGGGCTCCTTCTCAAAAGCGACTGGCTTGCAGACTCGAGCCACAGGGGGTCAAGTCAGCGGCCTCAGGAAGGCTGGGCTACCTGCGGCCCGAACCAAAACGGCCCTGGCCGTTCGGGTCGTGGAAGGGAGCGCGTTCCTGCCTCTGCCCCTGTGCGGGGCCGGGAAGGAAATGGCTTCCCTGCATCGCGGAACTCGGGCTTGCCACCCCCGGCCACCCACTGTGTGCCCACGGCCGGTCCCGGAAGGGAGGACCGCGGTGGAGTCAGAGGCACGTTCTGTCCTCCAGTCCCTCCCGTCTGCTTGTTCTGCTACGAGTGGAAGCTAAGCCCCCCTGTCCCGCCGCCCCCATGCCATCCTCGCGCCTGAGGACCTCGGGGCCACAAGTCCCGTCCCTGGGACCCCCCCTTCTTTCCCACGGGCCCCTGCATGACAACCGACCGGAAATGCCCCTTTCTGAGAGTTCGTGTTCCAGCACGGTCCCCTTTGAGTCCCCATGTGGAGAGGACATCACCACTCACACCCAGGGGTGGGGAGGGCCAGCCGGGTTCAGGGCTTTAGGTCCTTTGTCCTAAGGGCTTCCTCTGAGCACCTTAATGCTGGATGAAGATGACAGTCATACTTAGCACGTGCCAACCACAGCATGACGTGCTTTTCTCATTTATTGCTGTCATGATTTCCTTTGGTAATGTGAGGTATGAGCCTTTTTTAAATTTTTCTTTTTCAACGTTTTTTATTTATTTTTGGGACAGACAGAGACAGAGCATGAACGGGGGAGGGGCAGAGAGAGAGGGAGACACAGAATCGGAAACAGGCTCCAGGCTCCGAGCCATCAGCCCAGAGCCTGACACGGGGCTCGAACTCACGGACCGCGAGATCGTGACCTGGCTGAAGTCGGACGCTTAACCGACTGCGCCACCCAGGCGCCCCGGTATGAGCCTTTTTTAAAGAATATACCCAAACGTCTCGAGAGCCATACTCTTTCCAAACGAGGGTAGGTGGTGGCAGCTTAGCTCATGGCTGCTGTGGGTTCCTTAATGGCTCTGAGTGTCCAGTTTTCCCGTGTCCAGGCTGACCTGGGAAGAAGCTAACTGGAGCCACCAGAAGTCGGCCAAGTGCCACCGGATGGACCAGTGCCGGTCAGTGTCAGAAACATGAGCTGGAGGGGTGCCTGGGGGGCTCAGTCGGTTAGGAGTCCCTTGATTTCGCCTCAGGCCATGATCTCACGGTTCTTGGGATTGAGCTCCACGTCGGGCTCTGCGCTGACAGCACAGAGCCTGCTTGGGATTCCCCTCTCTCCCCCTCTGCCCCTTCCCTGCTCCTGCTCTCTCTTTCTCTCTCAAAATAAATAAATAAACATTAAAAACAAGCAAACAGAAAGTAGAGAATCCAGCCCTGATCCGGATGACGGGTCTTTTAGGCTTGGTGTGGTATGGACACCCCCCCCCCCCCCCCCGCCAAACCGTCCATCCAGTGCGTTAGATTCACGAAGTACATTTGTGTGCCTTCTTTCCTTCCGTCCTTGTGGGGCCCCTCTGACACGGGCTGTGCTTATCCAGCTCGTAGACGGGGAAAGCAAGGCTCAGGTAGAGGGACCCGCCCAAGGTCAGCAGCGCGGAAGGGGCTGCAGAGAGGGCTTGGAGCCCGGGTGTGCCTGGCTCCTTGCCTGATGCCTCCATCCCAGCGGCACCCTAGCAAAGGACCCATAGCCCATCTGTCCTTGGCCCTTGGCAGAGCCGCTTGCTTGTTGAGGGCAGAGAGCTCTCGACTGGCTGCCTTGGCACCTGGCTGCGCCCAGCTGCTTCTGGCCTCATAAAACACCCCTGTTGAAACAGCATTGGAGTCCCCAAGGGGGGGGCCGTTCTTGCCAACCCCTTGCCATACCCCAGCCTCCTTGGTGTCGAGGAAGCTAGTCAGTCCAGCCTCAGGCCCAGCTCTTCACAAGATCCAGAAGACATCCCTTCCTAGCTGACCTAGCTGAGCTTGGGGTTTCATCAGAGCCACTCATTAAAGTCTGTGGATCTCTCTCTCAGGAGCTGGAATGTGGGCCGGTCCGAAAAGTTTTGAAGAGCGAGACCCTGATCGCGTGTTTGGGGCGCTGGTGGCGCGAGCAGGCAGCCCTCGGGGCTGCTTTGAGCCGAGTTGTCCGCAGAGCCCTGGGGGGTCCCGCTGGTGCC
The DNA here is from genome assembly GCF_023721935.1 of Panthera uncia. Taxonomy (NCBI): domain Eukaryota; kingdom Metazoa; phylum Chordata; class Mammalia; order Carnivora; family Felidae; genus Panthera; species Panthera uncia. The sequence goes on along the minus strand of NC_064818.1, from coordinate 77,737,522 downwards.
CTGGGCGCGTGGCTCCTCCCTCTCAGGGCGAGCAGCCGGGTCTCCCTGGTGGCCTGGCCCAGGCTCCGGCTTCCCCAGGGAAGGCAGCCCCTTGCGTCCATTGTCCCGTGGACGTGGTTGATCCGGCGCACGCTGACCTGGCCGTCCCGTGCCGTATGCAGCCGTGGCCAGAGGGACAGGAGCAGCCTGTGTCCTGGGGATGCACCTGAGGGTTTCTGCTGGAAAGCGCGTGTCTCCTTGCAGCGGGGCTCCTGCTGTTCCCCAGACTGAAGGGACTGGGGCCCCGAGCTGGGAGCCAGGTGGGGCAGGGGACACTGCGGTGTCAGGCTCTTGGCCACGATGCTTCGCTGTAACCGTGTGACTGCACGCCACCCTTGTCCTGGCACGGTGTTCCTGGTGACCCAGAAATACCTAACGTCACTCGCCTCCCTTCAACTCCTTGACTCTGTGGGTGAAGCCTCCGAGGCCCGGGGGAGGGAAGGTGGCTGTGCTACAGTCACTCCGGACCTTGTCACCAGGGATCGCAGGCTGGGACCAGATTCTAGGGCGGCTTCAGGCCAGGCTCCTTCTCAGAATTCCCCAGAGCCCACACCAGAGAGGCCACGGCCACAGCCTCCTCGGCCATGTGGCGGCAGTGTGCCCTGGCATGTCCTGGTGCTGCCCAGGGCCCGTTTCCTGATCTGTGCTTTGGGCCAGAGTCGCTTGCTCTTCTTGCGCCCAGGACTGGGTGTGGATGTGCCATGTGCGTGATCGAACCCCAGGAAGCCCAAAAACACTCGTGGTTCTGACAGACTGAGTGGAACCATTTGGAGAATGGGTAATTTTCCACTCTGCAGGGACGCACCTGGGCAAGTCTTGGGGCCCAAGTGGAAAAGAGGGCTGGAAATGAAGAACCTTGGGGGATCACTTGAACCTCAGAAGAACCGTTACCGCACTTGGATGAGTTGGAATCGGGCTGGATTCGACATTCTATGGGCACGTCCTTTGGGAGGGGGCTGCTAGAAGGCAGGGGCCTGTCTTCCCCACCCCTGATTCCTTGGAGTTCAGGGCAGCACCTGCTGCACAGTGGGGGCTTTGCGGGTGGGGCTGAGTAAAGGAAGCTGAGAGTGCAGGCCCTCTGGGCCCTCAGCCTCAGGTCTTCTTGAACATTCTGGGCTCCGTCAGCAGGGGCTGCCTGAGGGACATGGCAGTCCGTGTCGCGCGTCGGTGCTCAGGTCTGCCAGCCCGGGGCGGGGGCCAGGTGTCTGCGGGGAGGGTTCACCAGCCTTCTTTGTGTCCTGTCGTCCCAGAGGGGTCAGGCCCCAGGGCAGGACGTCAGGTGACTGCACGGCACCGGAGGAAGCGGGGAGGCCACTGGATTGGGATCAGCCATCGCTGGGGAGGCAGGGCAGAGGAGGAGGCGGGAGAGTGGGGCGCTCAGCCTGGGCCGCTGGCATCTGTTGGCTTGAATTTGTGTCCAGAGGCTCCGCTTCCGGTTGTGGCGCCTGCGGGTCAGGAGCGAGACTGGCCACGGCCACGCCCTTGTACTTCGCTCCCTCGTGGCCCTCCTCAGCTCTGTCTTTGCCTGTTCTGTGCAGTTTAGGGGCCAGAGCAGGCCCGGGCAGACAGCAGGCAGCACCTTCCACCCCGCCGTGTCCCTCCCCGCCTTCTGCCCTTCTGCACCAGGTGGAAATGGAACGTGGGGAGCTGAATTAGGGTCCTTGAGGCCTCGACTGCCGGTAGGAGCCTGGCAGCGGGGCCAGCACGGGCTCCGGGGGGGGGGGGGGGGGGAGGGGTGACCGTGTCCCCCTTCCCCACAGTGCCGAGGCAGAAACCAAGGGATACAGGGACAGAGGGTTTGCTCTGGCCCTCTCGGCCGCCCTGCCTCCCTGCCACCCTTGCTGCTGTGCCTTTGGTTTTGCAGTGGTTTGGGCAGGAAGCAGCCCCTGAAGGGAGGCTGGGGAGCTGCCAGTAAAGGGAGGTGCGTGGAACCCAGCCGTGCCCCTCGTCCTCCCAGCGCCCGTCAGCCCCTGCCGTTCCTCGTTCCTTGTGTGAAGAAGTTGGCTTTTACTGTCGCTGATGAAGGCGGGAGAGAAGTCAGAGGCTGGAAGACACAAGGTCTGCTGTGGGACGAACCCTTTCCTCTCAGATGAGTCTGCACCTCTTAAAACAAAGGCCAGTGGCTGCGGGAGGTTGGCTTGATTACATCTGTACTGGGGAAGCAGAGACGGGAGGTCGACCCTCAGCGGGAGTTGTCTCCCACCTGTGGTGGGTCATGGGGAGCATGAGGTGGAGGAGGAGCAGCGCCTCAGAGTCCAGTCAGCCAGGGTTTGAGTCTCAGCCTCCTCACTCTCTAACCAGGTAACCACTCCGAGCCTCAGTTTTCTCGTCTGGAAAATGGGCACAGTAATAACTTACCTCAGAGAGTTGGTCTGATGATCACATGAGCCAAAGGGTGCAAAGCACCAGTCACCCCCGGCCACACCGCGGGTGCTCAGCAGGGGGTAGCTGCTGTCGTCACAGTCCCGACCGCCGTCACCTTCGCCATCGTCCCCACCTTCCTCGTCGCCATCACCATTTCCACTACCGTGATCACCATCGTTCGCCATCATCTGCCGTAGGGCGTGCAGCCAGAACCCCTTGAAGACTTGGCCTCGTGCCCGACTCTCTGAATCACAGGGGAAGATAGCGGTCACCTCACAGGTACTCAGTGACCCGGGCTTCTGCCCCCGTATGAGGGCTTTTCCGTTGGCCTCTTCCGACTGGTAGCGAGTTTTCCTTCTCGGAAGGGGTCCCGGCGTTAGCTGCTGTCTCCTTAGTGCTCAGAGTAGAAGCGGAGCCTACAGGATCTTAAAATTACCCTCTACTCAATTACAAATACTAAGAGTAAAATATCCTGGCTTCCATTAGGGAGAAAAGTTGTCTAGGAGATAATTATGTTGTCTGTATATGTCACGAAGTCATCTTTTTATGACTTTAGCTCTCATTGCCGTAAATGTCTCGGTAGGTAACTAGGGGTCTGAGTGCACCGTGGAACAGGAGCTAGAGCCTGGGGGCGAGCAGGCCCCTGAGGGGTGGCTCCCGCCTCTGTTCACTCGCTGAAGGATCCTGGGCAAGTGACTTCTCTGGGCCTCAGCCTGTTTTGTTCTGAAAAACAGGGTTGACAGTACTTGCCTCGTAGAGGCGCTGTGAGCACTGGCGGATGGGGGGGCGTGGTTCCCAGGACAAACCTGCATCCGGTAGATATTAGTGCTTTGGGAGCCGGGGAGGGGGCGGGAAGAGAGAGAATGAAGTGACCCTTCCCAGTGCATGCCGGGGGGACCCTGGTGCCCTCAGACCGAGTTGCGGGGAGGGCAGCTGTCGGGTCGTGAATTTGGCCGTCTTCCGGTTGGATGCCGTTCGTGGCACGTATCCTTCGTACGGTGAAGCGAATGCGGACTCGGGCTCATCTGGAGGTTTGTCAGAACCGGCATTGTTTGAACCTGTGCAGTAGTTGGGAGGTCGCAATACCCTGTGGTACGCGGTGGCGGAGAAATATGTCGGGAGAAGCAGCAGCTGACTCGCGTGGACGGCCTCTGACGCCTGGGCCAGCGTGCCAGGCGGCACCCTCTCCGCCCACCCTCCCCCCGTCCCGGTCGGCCAGGAGGCGGACACGTTAGTCCCAGAACAACACGGGGGCCTCCACCAACGCCGGTGTGCTGGTGTCTCCTGAGACAACGGTATCGTCCCCTGGGAAGACCAGGTGAAAACTTCAGTGGTCGAGGCAGGTTTCCATGCTCCCAGTTTTGAGGGTGAGTGAGGTACAGAAGGTTCTAGCTGGAAGCTGGAAGTCTCAGAGCCCTAAGGGACCTTAATCCTGTCCTGTCAGTGTGCATCTGGGGAAAGTGAAGGGAGGCCCTCTGCCCAGGGTCACGTAGTGACGCAGCTGATGACGGGACGGCGACCTGTCTCCGGTCTTCCGTCGCCCTTGTGGCCTGCCCTTCCCACCTGGACACCCTGCCCCGCGGGCCCGCAGCTGTTCCTGCGAGCTGGTGGGATGCGGCTGTCCTCTGGGCCCTTGCCCTGAGCCTCCAAGCGCCTCCCTTGGTGTGGCGAGCACTTTCCGCCGGTCTCTCCGGTGGCACTGCCCTGGGCCGGGCTGCTGCTTCGTCTTCCCCGGCAGCTTTGCGCCATCGCTAATCCCAGCCGGGCCTCTCCGTGGGAGGAGGAGCCCCGAGCAGGAGGGGCAGGGGGCTGCGTCCAGGGTCCGGCGGTGCGACCTTCAGCTATGGGGCCTCGGGCAAGTTACTCAGTCTCCGCCAGCCCATGTGCTCACCTGCACGGCGAAGATAAGAGCACCTCTCCCGGGGGCGGTTGGTGGGAGCACAGTCTCCAGGGCTCAGATGCTACTGTGGTAGGGGGTCCTCCCTTCTGAAGCCTCACGACACTGTTCTTGGGGTCTCCCGGCAGTCCTCTGAGCTGAGCTGGCCAGAGGGGAGGTGGAGGCCCCGAGGCGGAAAAGGAGAGGTGGTGTCGAGGCAGCGGGGACGCGGCAGGCCGGAGCTCATCCCTGTACCCCTGCGCCTCGCCGGGCTTTTCCCTGCACGGACATGGGGCTCGTGGGTGCTGGGCTCACTGGTGTGGAGGCAGCCACTGCCCGTGCACCCTTTCTCTCCTTTTTGGAGGCTTCCCGCCCCAGGCTTGGCCCTTTGCTGCGCCCTGGCCTGTGGTTGCACACTTGGGGTTTCTCACAGATGTTCTCAGAGCTGGGGCACCTTAGGATCTCCGTTTCCTCCCAGAAGCTTGGGCATCCCCAGCGCTCCCTGAAAGAGGGCTTTCTCAAGGGCGAAGAGCGTGCCATTTTGCCCTGCAGAAACAAGCCGACTTGCAACATCCGAGGGAGAACTGAGAAAGCAGAAGTCTGGGGGTGGGGGCAGCTCGGCCTCGACCTGCTTCACGGGCACGTTCCGCGCGCGTTTCCTGTTGACTCCCTCCTCGCCCACACCCACTTCCTTTCCCATCCCTCGCCCCACCCTGGTGGCCCTGCCACCTTAGCTCCACGCAGCCGCCAACGTGCACCCCGTGCCCCCTCCTGCTGTCCTGGGCGTGGCCGGGAAGCACGACCCCAGTCCCGTGCCGTCACGTGCGTCCCGAAGGTCCTCCTCTGTGGGCCCCGTGGAGCCAGAGATGTTTCCTCGGCTCGTCTTGGGTCTGCCCTCAACACCTCCAGCCGGGTGCTGGCGGGGGCGACCCCAGAGGAGATCTGGGTCCCTCCACAGGTGAGGCGGAAAGAGCACAGGACTTCCTCACGTTCTACTGCGCCCTAGCTGTGACACTGGGCATGTACTCTCGGCTTCCACATTAGTGTGTTGGTGACATTCATTTCTCCTCTCCCCCGACGGCCGTTGTGCAGACTTAATCACGCTGCTCTGAAGGATCCAGCCCATAGTGGGTCCTCAGCAGGCTGCCTTCCCTTCCTGCTCTTGCCTGACCGTCTGAACGATGCCTATAGTTCATTTGGGGCCTCACAATGTATAAATCATTATCCAGTTTGAGGCCCCGAAGCATCTGATTGTCACCGTGTGGGGCTTAGGAGCAGGGGAGTGAGCTGAGGGCGGGGGGCTTGGGCGTCTCCTTGGATGTGGGGAGGCTTCCATGGCTTTCTGCTAGCCGTTCACTCAAGTTCCCGAGGCTCAAATCCCCCATCTATGAGATGGGACTGATAAGAAAGTAGAGGCTCTTAGGAGAGTGGTGGAAATTAAATGAGATGATATTTCAGTACAGTCCAAGTGGTCAGAAAACACTGGCCCTGATAACCTCCCTCTGAGCACCCCTTGCTGACCTCATCCCTTCTCGGACTGTGAACTCCTCAGAGGTGGCCACGCGTCCCCTGCTCTGGGTTCCCGTCTAGGGCTTCGTGCCAAGCGATGGCCCTGCCGGGAGGTTGACTACATCACCCCGCCGTGTCGATCCCTGGACACCTCGGATGGATGGAACCTCACTTTAGACCTGGAGGGAACAGTGACCGTGCGTTCAGACTGCCTCGGCTTGCCATAGGCACTTCTGCAGGGGGAGAGGGGTGTCAGCAGCTCTCCCAGAACTCCTGGGCATGTGTCATGCCTGCTTCTAGCCTCCCCTAAAGTAACAATCCCAGTATTGCAGTCTAACAAGGGAAGGCAGGGCTCACGGAAGGGGGGGGTGGGGGAAGAGCCACAGAGAGCGACCTTTGCCGCTTGCGCCGGGAGGGCAGGGACACTGAGTCACGTCCACTGAGAGTCTGATCTTGTGTCTTCAGCCCATGGCTTAACATCCCAAAGGCCCAGAGCTGAGAGCGAAAGGACCGAGGGAGGAAATGGCAGGTGGAGCCATGACAGTGGGAGCGTTTCTCCTCCCTCTCCCAGCCGGCACTGCAGCCTGCTTGGGATTCTCTCTCGCCTCTCTCTGCCCCTCCCCGACGTGTTCTCTCTCGCTCTCTCAAAATAAATAAATAAACATTAAAAAAACCAAAAAAACAGGCTCAGGGAAGGTGTTTGAGCCCACCCAGGGTCCAGAGCAAACATAGTCTGCATCAAAGCTGCAGGGGGAACATTCTTACTGCACCCAGCAAATGCCTGCGAGCAAGCAAGCTGCAGGTGCAGATCGGGGACCTGGGTGGGGGGAGGGGGGGAGATGGAACGCCGCCATCTTAAGACCAGGGTTTCGTAGCCTCGGCACCGTTGGCGTCTCCGGCTCGATGACTCTTTGTTGGGGGGGGAGGGGCTGTCCCACTGTCCCATGTCGTGGGATCCCTGCCTCTCCCCACCAGATGCCCACGGTCGCTGCGCCTCCCCAAGTCACGACAGTCCCTGCAGTGACATTGTGCGATGGAGAACCACAGGGGGAGTGAAAGACCTTGGCCTCCCTGGTGGCCACTGACTCTGGGGCTCTGTCACGTGTTTGGCCTCAGACAAGAAACCTGATCCTTCTGAACCGGGCAGTGGCAAAGGACAGGTGCCTTCTCCGTGCCCGCTCGGCTCGAGTGCCATGCAGGGTGGGTGGAGCTGGGCGGTGGGGCGTCCCGTTACCTGCGGACACGGGCAGTACGGGGCCTGCTGCCCCTCCGATGGGTGTGTTAGCTTTGCCAGCCCCACGTTTTCTGTTCTCTCCATCTCTGAGTCCATGTCCCCAGAGCTGGGAAGGATGGGGACGCTGTCTGATGGCTTCCCAGGCGATGCTGGGGTGGCCCCGACCCTCTCCAGGGGGAGCAGGCCAGCAGGCGTTTGCCAGACCGCTGCCGGCGGTGTGCACCACGGCTTTTCATGAGAAAAGGCGCCGGAGTCCCACTGCCACGGCAGAGAGCCATCTTGCTCATTAATCAGGACTTCGGGATTCTTGGGGCCATCTTAGCAACTGCTTGGCACCAGCCCTACTCGATTTGCCGTCACCTGTCTGCCGTGAGAGCGGGCCTCTCCTGGGAGACCGGAGGAGGGAGGGTGCCGCCACCAACTGGGCCCGTCCCCAGAGCCTGTTTCAGGGGCCGAGACTGCGCCTCTCAGCGGGGCCCCAGAAAGCGCTCCGTTAGGACCAGTGTTGTTTTTGTTAGGACTCTCCATTTTCAGCGTAAAAGCTTAGAAAAGCGAAGCCGGACCCATGGTCCCAGGCCTTCTTTTGAGGACGAGGAGGAGGGGGCGGGGGCCGGCTCTGCTCAGAGAGCACCGTGATGGCAAAGCCTCTGGGCGGGCCCTGGCTGCCCCTTCCTGTGCTGAGGGCCCATCCAGCTCCTTGCGGGGCCACCAGGGCACCCTCGGACTCCCCCATCGAGCCTGAGCTTGATCACGGCTCTGCTGCTGCCACCCCCGAGAGAGGTGGCCATTGCTGGGGTCTTCGCCTCGAGGGTCTGGTTTCTCCCCTGCATTTCATCTTATTCGGGGGAGAATGCAGGCCCCCCCAGATTCCCACTCGGGGGCAGGTGCTCCAGCAGTGCTGGGCCCATAGTCAAGAGACCCGCGACCCCCATCCCTTCTGTCTCCCAGTCTCCCGACCAGAGGAGGCTCTGGCTATCCGCCTCTGCGTCCCTCCCACATTTGCATTGTCACCGCCACCCCCAGGACCCGCCCGCCTTCCCTGGTCAAGCTTTCGGGCTTTGCTCCTCTCTCTAGAGGCCCCCTCCAGGCGCCATCTCGGAAACAGACATCCCCAGCCTTTGCGAGCAACCCAGGGAAGTGTCCTCTGGCTTCCTCCTGCGGCAGAAAGTTTTGAGCAGTGCGCTTCTGAGACGTGCCTGGGGGAGGACCTCATGCTGCTCAGATACCCCGGGAATTTGGAGCAGAGCTGCCGATGCCGCGCAGGTCAGCCGGGATTAACGTGCATTTTGCTGAAAAACAGAGTCGCCCCCCACATCTTCATCCATTGCCGGGCTAGGCGCTGTCCTGGAATTCTAAAGGGCGCCAGGAAGGGAGGCGGCAGGGCAGCAAGAGCCCCTCGTCCGTTTCTGGGGGTGTGATTGGCCCTGGTGGAGCCCAAGCTCTTTGGTTTGCTAGCAGAGCTTCTGAGCGTGGTGGCCGCTGAGCCGTGAGGTGCTCAGCGGTCATGGCGTTGGCCGTCACCGGGCGAGGCCGTGTGTGCCACGTGCTACCCCGGCCATTCCGCAAGGTAGCGTCCTCATTGCCGCTTTCCAGTTGAAACAGGCCCAGAGGGCCAGAGTGGCTGGGCATTGGGGAAACAGCTAGAATGTGGCCAGGCCTGGGTCCTTCCTTCTTGCCAACCATGACTATCTCAACAGTCGCTTGCTGGCTTGCAGCTTGCTGGCCTGCTGTCCTCCGGGCGTCTTGGGGGCTGGCGGGGGGGGGGGGGGGGGGGGGGGGGGGGGGG
>NC_064818.1:77714000-77728614 GCF_023721935.1 Panthera uncia | reverse complement strand
GGGGGGGGGGGGGGGGGGGGGGGGGGGGGGGGGGGGGGTGTGTGTGGCGGATTCGCCCCCGAGGCGTGTCAGCCCTGGAGCAGGGCCCACTCCCACCCAGGCTCGAAAATGTTCCACAGACCCCAGCGGCCGATGCCCAGGCGGGCCCTACTCCTTCCAGAGGCCCCTGCTCCTCGCCTGCCAGTCGCCCCCGGAAGAGCCCAGCATTCACAGCTGCGCCTGAACCTTCGGTCTGGGCCCCTCCCCAGGAGCGCCCTGGGAGGGATCACACTTTTAATTAGCCTGGTTTGGGGACGGCGGGCTCCAAAGCCCCTGGAGGTGAATGCGGCCGGCCTCGCTTTTGGAATCGGCTGCCAGTGGACACAATGTAGCTGTAGGAATGAAAATGAGGAAGAGAAAGACCCCCAGGCTGGGGTTTTTAATTGGCACTGTCCTCCCTGCCCTGCGCCCGCCTGCCGGCCCTCCCGGGGCTCTGTTTGGGGCGGCCGGGCCCAGGCTGCGAGCGGCGGAGCCTTTCACGGCCTCAGACTGATTTAAGTGGCCCTGTATAGATCCCGGCAGCCCCCGCTGAAAGGCCCGGCGCGGTCTCCGTGCCGTTGAACCCTGGGAAATTTATCAGCCACCTGCGCGTGGTGAATGGTGATAGCCGCTGAGAGCCCCGCCGAGCCGCCTGGCCTTCAATGGGCCCCGGGCCCTGCCCGAGAGAAAAGATTTTTCTAAAGCCGCAATTAATTTTTTTCCCCCAATCAACTGGGAGGTTGCTTGCTTGTTTTCCGCCGGGCGAGTGGGACGCTTGATTCTGTGCGTGTCCGCCAACCTGGGCGCTCTGGCAATTGATGTTCCTCTCGAGAGACAGAGCATGGCTTTCGTTCTCACCAGCCACCGAGGACGGGACTTTTTTGTTTGTGTTTTGTGTGTGGGTCTCTCTGCCTTTCTCTTTTTCTTTCTCTTAAGATCATCTCAGGCTAATAGTGAGAAAAAAGGCATGTGAGCCATTCCGCCTGGGCAGGTCCCACAATACCTTCAGGAACGTGCATTTTTCTTGCTTTCATGGAAACACTATGAGGTCTCTCTTGCCGGGGACAATGGCGAGATTAAAGAGGGAGGGAGCACGACAGAAAGCGGGAAGTAGAAAGGCAGTTCAGCCCGACCGCCCGAGAGCTTTATGCTGCCATTTAAAGGGGTTTATCCTGGACTCGCCCCCGCCCTGCCGTAAGGATTGGCTGAAACCTCTTGGTTTATACCTAATTTTGCAGTGAGAACCAGTTTTAAGCGCAGAAGAGAGAGAAGGCCCCCCTTTGTCTCAGGAGTCAGTCACGGCGTTTCTGTGAACATAAACTGTGCGCGTATGTGTGTCTGGGTCGGGTACTGACCCACGGGGGTCTCAGGTTCCTTGTTCACTCGGGGACATTGCTGCCAGGACGTCAGCCTGGCTGCTGTTGTGGCCGAGCGGGATGCCTGCAAGCCGGCCTGAGCACCGTCTGTCTGTCAGGGCCGCCAGGGCAGGGCTCACCCTTCCCCCCAGCCCGCCCCAGGCCAGTCCTCCTAGGCAGGGGAGGTGCCAGGCTTGAGAAGTGACATCTGGGGCTGTCTGGGCTCTGCCAGGCCCGTCTGTCACAGCAGAATCACTCTGGCCCCTCTGCCTCGACCTTGAAGCCGGCCTCTCCTGCTTTGCTCCAGGAGAGCTTGTGGTGTGAGAGAGAGGCCTGTCGCTACGGGTCTGTCCACGTGCGTGGCTCTGGCTTTCACCCCCTCTTGTCTGGGGCCCCAGCCTCGTTAAGATCCCTGACCTGCTTGCTGGGCAGATTGCTGATAAGCCTCGACACAGCCAGCGTCCTGGAGAGGGAAAAACCAGCCAAGGGCTGTGTGGCCCAAGTGCTGCAGCCCCACGACTGGCTGCAGCTGCAGTGACCTGCCGGTTAGGGCCCCCGTGACTCATTCTCCCTCGAGGTCTGCAGGGTGATATGTGCACATGCCAATTTGCTCAGATGGAGAAGGGCTGTTCTCGCTGGGTGACCTCACAGGCTCCTCAGCCACTGTAGGCCTCAGCTGCCTCATCCGTAAAGTAGGAGACTGACAGTTGCCTCCTAGGGGTCCCGGAGGGATGGGCGAGGCCACGGGCACCGAGATTCTTGCCTGCACTTAGTAGACACCCGTTTCAAGGGAGCACGAGTGTCCGAAGCTCTCAGTGTCTTAAGGCCCGCCTCTCTGCTTGGAAGACAGAGGGTAGAGGAGGGGCCAAGGGGCAGGGACCTCTCTTGGGGTTGGGCCGGCCTCTCGGTCTGCTTGTTTTCTAAGGCTATGGTGGCAGCTCCCACAGGGATTTGAGAGCCTTATCCCTCGAGGCCGCTGTGGCTCTGGCTCCCCATTCCAAGGGAACCCAGGCCTCTGCCAATGACACACGGTGCCTGGCGGCTCCTTTTTGTGGTAGCCGCTTGCAGATGGGAAATGAGGGACTTCCCCATGGGTTCTGTGCTTTTTCCAAACTGTCATACATTTTTATTTTTGCAAGAGAGAAGTGGGCTCATTTCCTGACTTGGGCCCAGCCAGTGATGGTCTGAGGCCAGAGGCTGAGGCTGCAGGCCTGGAAGCTGGTCTCCTGGTGGCGGGCACCTCCTTTGGCCCCACTACAGCTCGCCTTACCCTTCTGGACCAGGAGAACCACTGAGGGGGTCAGAGTCAAATTGACCGTGTCATCAGTCACTGTAGGAATTACAGCATCTTGAAGCAATTACAAGATGGCAGAGCTGTGTGTGTGTGTGTGTGTGTGTGTGTGTGTGTGTGTGTGAGAGAGAGAGAGAGAGAGAGAGAGAGCGAGCGCGAGAGAGAAATGTGCATGTGCACGTGCATATGCATACATTTATGTCTAACAGGAAGAAGGAGCAGGGGCCAACCTGGGACCCTCAGGAAGATGCCTGGGATTCTCTGCACATCGAGGGTGTTGTAAACGCCACCCTGCTGGTTTCCTTTGTTTTGTCTTGTTGGTTTGCCTCCTCCTCGGTGCTTTTAGCCTTTTCCCCCTGACACATCATTCATCACCTGGGGGTGGGCCCCAGGGGAAAGTCATATACTCACGGCCTTTGCCCCTTCCTTCTATCTGGCCAGGGGCCTGGCCCTGCGTGGGGTCAGCCTGAGCACACCCTCCCGCCCGGCCTCTTGCCTGGCTGTTGCCTTGCTGGTGTCCCAGATCAGGGGGGCCCCGTCCTTTCCCTCTTTCTCTCCTTCCTACACTGTGACACTTGGTCCCGCAGACAGACTGCTGGGGTTCAGATCGTCCCCGCTTTCTCCCCATGTGGCCTTGGCACGTTCCTGACCGTCTGCTGATGGTGCCGTACTACCCCTTCCTGGGGTTGTCGTGAGCGTTCAGCGGGATGGTCCCTGTGAAGCTCACTGTAAGTGCCCGGTAAACGTTAGCTCTGCTGGCGTCAGAGGCCCCACAGCTGCTAGGACACGAGAACGAACCCCCAGAAATGCCGACTTTGTTCCCAAATGAGACAAGATTCCAGGGGATGACGGGTGGGATTTACAGTAGCTCGACCCTGTGAGTCAGTTTTCTATACGTGAAGAAATGTCTGGATTTAAGCGTGATTTAGGGCTGCTACAAGCCTTGCACATTCCTCGGGGGCCGTCTTGGGGGCCATCTCGGAGCCTTCGTTGTCCCCAGAGCCTTTGGCTGTTGGGATTTTTACCAAGTAGCAGGTGAGGATTCCGCTGGTGGCTTGGTGGTGGAAATTAGGTTGGGTTTCCGTTCTGAATTTCGGCAGCGTGATGGGTAAGGGCACAGGCTTTGAACAGACAGAGCCGGGGTCGAGCCTGGCCCCACCACTGCCCTCTGGGAGTTGGCCGAGTCAACCTTCAGCTGTCTGCATGTGCGTGGGGTGCTGACAGAGCCTGTCTCTTGGCATCGGAGGCTCATGTGGTAGAGCCTGGAGGTTCCCCCGGTGCTGGTCCTGCGCATCCGTCTCAGGTATATTAACTCGGACCGTGAGGGCTGCTGGGGCCTTCTAGGTGCCTCTCGAGTGGCGGGTGCTATGTTCGCACATCCTGCCAAACAATTTAAACAGCAGCGAACAAAGGAGAAAAAATAGAAAGGGAAAAAATAAGCCTATCAGGAAATTAACAGTTATGTTGAGGTGTGTCCCTGGGAAAGTCAAAGAAACAGAGACCCGCCCTGGCCAACCCTTCCGGAGCCCGCGGTCAGGCCTCCCAAGTGGGAGCCACACTCTGTCAGCAGGCTGATGCCTCGAGCCGGGCCATCCAGCCACACGCTCCCTTCCACCCGAGGTCAGCGTCGCGATTCCCATCGTGGGAGTGGGAAGGATCCGTCCAGGGTTACCAAGCTAGAGAGCACAGACACCCCTATCTGTTCGGTCGCGTGTTCAGGGCCACACCTATTCTACTGAAGATAGGGCTCTTTCACAGCCCCTTGTGGACCTCCTGGCACCTCCAGGGCCCCTTATAGAAACGTCTCCTGGCTGCCTGCTCCTGGCCCAGAACCTGGGTTTCCTGCCGGTCCTGGTGGAGAGCACTGAACCCCCTGCCATGCTGCCCCGTCCGTGGAGCCCAGGAGCCCCTGCACTAGGGGTTCCCTGCCCGGGTGCTCCTGGGTAGCAGGGACTGAGGAGTGCCTTGGGCTGGGGGCCACAAGTGTCTGGAAGTCGAGTGAGCACAGCCCAGCCTCCCAGATCGGGGCACTCCTTGTCCATGGTCGTCCAGTTGCCCCCCATCGTTCCTCCCTGTGGGTACACTGGGCAGAGCTGGGACTCTGAGCCACGTCTGCTGATCCAGACGCCCTGAGGTCCGCGCCCTGCCACAGCATTGGATCTGGTTGGGGGGATGGACGAGAAGGTGGGTCATCCCAGGAAGGGCGCCTGGTGGGCAAGAGCCCAGGGCGAGTCCCCCGGCCCCACCCCATGGCTAAGCAAGTGTCTCGCCTGCCTCCAGGGGAACGGAAGCCCTCAGGTGAGGCGGTCCTCTGATGGGGCCCCCGGGGCTTCGGGGCACCGGGACCCCATGCACCCTGTCACTGCCACTCACCTTGGCCCTGCCCAGAGAAGCGGAATGTGCCCAGGAATGTCCCGCCACGCCCGGTGCCGGCAAGCCTGTCCATGGCCACCTGCCCTGCTCGGGCAAGCTGGGGCATGGCCCGGCCGGGCCGCTGCCACTCCTCGCCCCCACGGGGCTCTGGTGGCCAGTGCGGGCCCGCACCTTTCCCCAGCCTGCCTGGAATTCTGCCCTCGCAGTGAGACACAGATGGGTGAACGGCTCTCCTGCTGCTGCTCAGGCCTCTCTGCCTCCATCTTGGCGCAGCTGGGCGCCATAAAGCGGTGTTGAAATCCCGCTGAGTCGGGCCCTGTGTGTGGTCTCATCTCGTCTCCGCCAGAGCCCCCACGAGAGTGGTTTTATTTCCCCATTTTACAGATGGGGAAAGAGAAACTGAAGTTGCCTAAGGGGCTCGAGGAGGCACCGTCCTGGTAGCGGAGGTGGGGGGGGGGGGGGGTTCTGCCCCAGACGGGTCCCATTTCAACCTGTTACTCAGTACCCGACCTCTATTCCTTTAGACCTCAGGGGTGTGGTGAGCAGACCCGTTCCCTGGCTGGGCCCTCCAGAGCCCGCCAGCCCACCCATGGATGTGGGGGCAGGGGATGGCGTTGTAGTTGGGCTACGGAGAAAGAGGTTCGGGAAAGGGGTGATCCTGGCTGGGGGAGGGCACCCCCTGGAGGAGCTGAGTGGGCAGGGAGGCCGCGGGCGAGGCCGGAATGAGCAGAGCTGCTGGGGCCGCTATGAGCGGCCAACCAGGCCTGTGGCCCTGGAGTGAGACGTTTGCTCTTCGTGAAGCCTCAAGGAGGAAAACGCTGGGTCAGGTTTGAGCCACGTTGAGCTGAGAGACCCTCGAGACATTCATGGGGCCTGCTACGTCCCAAGGTTGGAACAGGGTCTGGCCTCAAGGGGGCCGTTTGGGACCACGGGGCAGAGGAACAGTTCCGATTTGGATTTGGTGCCAGGCCTCAAGTCGAGTCAAAGCTGGTGAGGCACAGCAGCCTCTCAGGGCAGGGTGGGGACACCCTGGGCTCATGCAGGACGACTGTCTCATTGTGCAGATGGGCCCGGAGCCGGCAGGACTTTCCCAGGACACGCCCGTTGTGTGGCAGGCTGGGGCCAGAAGCCAGGTGCCCACATCCCCATCAGGCACATCCTGGATAACACTGCCCTTGGAGCGTATTCGTCATCTCTTACCTCCTACAGCCTGCCGTGAGGCCCAGAGCCAGCAAGGGTGACCCTTGGGAACCACCTCTTCCCAGAACAGAGGACAGATGGAGGCCCAGAGGGGAGCAGGGTTTGCCCGAGGCCCTCCTAAATGGCGCCGAGACCTTGCTTCTGATGCCCCTGCCAGGGACCATTCTCCTACCTCCAGCACCTTCCCAGGGGAGCCGTCACCCTCGGACTCCTGTCCTTGACCAAGTCACAGAGCAGGGCAGGGGCCGATGTCACCTGCCGTGGCCAGCTTCCTAGCCAATGAGGAGCCTCTCCAGGTGTGGGGAGGGAGCCTACCTTGACGCTGCAGGGGTGAGGGCAGCTGGACGTTTTGTACTGGTCCTCTGGGGCCTCTTCTCAGAGGACCTTGACAGAACAGGGTACCCCGTGTGTGGTGGGGGGCCTGGCACATCCCTGCTCCCCGAGCCTGCCCTCCCACTCTGACCACGTCGACAGGTGCCGAGCACTGAGGAGAGCCAGCACTGTCTGTAACCACGCAGGACGCCGGCCCCCAGGAGTGACGAAGGGTGCGTGTACCCACCGGGGAGCCAGGCTCATCCTAAGGTGGGGGGCACGTTGTCATCTGAAAGGGGCGGCCTGTGAGGGGCTTCTGGACTTCTGCCCTTCTCCGTGCTGAGGCCTGTTCGAGCAGATAAATCAGGCAGGTGTGTTCCTGCAGCATTTACCTACCTTTCTTCCTGATTTAGATTCTGTTGTTGGGGAGGAGAGAAGAGGTCCTACCCCCCACGTGCCAAACTGAAAGGAAGTACATTTGAGTCTGACACTTGGAACTTAATCTCTGCTTCTCATCTCCTTGCCAGATGTAGAAATACGACGGCAGGTAGACAGGGGGCTCCGACCCACCCACCGTGATCGTGGAAGACTGGCCCCGAGGTCCGTCTTTGGCGTGTGTCCTAAAGGCCCCTCGTGACGGTGCCACCGTCAGGCAGGGCTGGACAGCTGCTCCGAATGGCTGACACGGGCCCGTGCGGACAAGGCTGGCGCCCCATCCGAGCGAGGGGCCTTGTTCCGGGAGAGCCGGGGTTTGGGCACAGAGCGGTCCCCGGCCCCACCTTGGGCGCCCGCAGAGCCTGGCAGTATTCTGTCACGGAGCCCGAAGCCCCTCACCAGCTTCTGCCGGGTGGGTGGGCGGGGAGCCACGCGAACCTCTGCGCGGCGAGATGTTTCCCAGGGATTTCCCCCCAGCCGTGTTCTGTGAAAGCGCCCACCGGCCGCGTGGGCAGGCCCGCACGCTGGCCGCCCACACACACACACGTCTGGCGCATGTGTGGCCCATTTGCCGGTTCGGGGGTTGGCACTTCCTGGTGTTTTCACATCCTGTGCTTGTAAGAACCTCACATTTAAATTGGTGATTATTAAGTGCAGGAACCCAGGGCTGGGAGGGCTACACGGTTTTGCAAAGTGCCATTTTAAAAAATGCATAAGCCTCGCTCCTGCCAATAAGGGAAGAAAGAAAATCAAAAAGAACTTTGATGAAGAAACAACAAAATGATTTAAAAAAAGTTTTTAAGTTTATTTTTTCATAAATCATACAAATATTATAGAGATTGTTTATAAATAATTAGTTACAAATATTATTTATAGATAGATGAAGAGGGTCAGGGGGAGGGGCAGAGAGAGAATCCCAGACAGACTCCACGCTGTCGGCACAGAGCCCGATGTGGGGCTCAATGCCTCAAACCCTGAGATCATGACCTGAGCTGCAATCAAGAGTCAGGCACTCAACCAACCGAGCCACTCAGGCGCCCCGAAATATCAACATGACTTTATATGGAAATGGGGGTCTTCTTTTTTGGAAAATGTCAGTGACCATTTGAATAAGGTTTTGCCCGAGGGTCACCCTTTTACTTCATTTCTAACTTGGTATATATCCTCCTCTTACACACACACACACACACACACACACACACACACACTCACACACGCACGCACGCATATATATTTTCTTTTTTGATAGTTACAGTCACACGTTGGGTGCAGAGATTACTTAAAAATAAAATCTTAATGCATTAAAAAAATTAAAATCTTTAAAACAAAATGAAAGGTTTAGTTTAGTGGTTTTCTTACATTCCCCAGTCTGTATGTTCCTATTGGTGTGCCTGTGGATCACCACAGTCCATTTTAAAACCTTTCATTGCCCCAGAAAGAAGCCCCGGGCCCCTAGCAGTCACTTCCCAGTGCCCTCGGCCACCCCCAGCCCCAGGTAACCTGTAATGACTTTGCGTATGGATTTGTCTGTTCTGGACTTTTCACGTAGGTGGGATCCTGCAGCACGTGGTCTGTCACGTGGCTGCTTCCACTCAGCGTCATGTTTCCCAAGTTCACCTCCGTTGTAACAGGTGTCCGTGATTCTCCTTTTTCGTGGCCAGATAATATTCCGTCGTTCCCAGACCACATTTCACTTATCCATTCGCTGGTTGATGGACAGTGGAGTTGTTTCCACTTTGGGGGCAGGAGGCAGGATGCTGCTGTGAGATCTCGTGTACACATTTTTGTGTAGACGTGTCTTCATGTCTCCTGGGTGTGTACCTAGGGGTGGAGTTGCTGGGTCACATGGTAACCCTTTGAGAAACTGCCAGATTGTTTTCCAAAGCGACTGTACGATACTACATTCCCACCAGTGCTTTCGGCATTTTTTTGACACATACAAGTTCTTAATCACATGTATTCATTATTTTATGGCTTTAGGTTTTGAGTTTTAGAAAGGTCCCTTTATCCCAAGATTATAGAGGAATTCTGTGTTTCTATGATTTATATCACAGTCTTTGGTCAGTGTGGGTGCAGTGTGTGTATGTGGCGTAAAGGTGGAGCCCTCTGTGTTGTTGTTGTCGTCAATGGCTCTCCATTGGTGACAAAGTATTGTCATAAAAATTGAAATTGAAAATTCACTGAATTTTCCATTGAAAATTCCATCTTTTTCCTCTCTACTTTGAGATTCCCCCTTTATAAGCACTGGGTCTGTTTCGTAACATCCCCTTAGTCTCTGTGTGTCCTCACACGGCCCGTATACTCTTAGTTGTTAAGGCTTCGTTAGATGTTTTAGCATCTGATAGGGAGAGTCTCTCCTCAGTGTTCCGTACAGTTTGCCTGATTGCTCTCTCCTGTTTATCTTTCCAGTAAACACTTGAGAATCATTTTTGTTTTCAGATGGCGGGGGAGGTGCGATTGATATTCTAGGAATTAACTTGGGGAGAATTTATACTTTTTCTGAGGTCAAGTCTGCAACATACCACGTAATTCTCTGTCTGTGCAGGCCTACGTTTGTGTTCTTTACAGTTTTCTTCAGATCATTTTTCCCAGTTCTTAGGTTTTTATTCCTAGAGATTCTACCTTCTGTGTTGCTACGGTGTCTGCTCTTGCGAGCAGGTTTGGGTAAAAAGGGCAGTTGGATTTGACCACCAGTAGTCTATAGATTTTGTTCCAAAAGCCGAGCCCCATGACCCCTTCGCCGGGCAGTGCTGTGTCTCCAGAGTGCCCCGGGGCACACCCTGTGCCCCTGAGCACGGTGCGGAGGGGGGCAGAGTGTGGACGGGAGGAGCTCAAGCTTGCCAAGCCACCTTTGTTGGCCTCTTTGGTGCTGTCACTGCAGTTAATTCTCCAAACAATGCTGTGACTTTGTTTGGGGCTCTTAATTAGCCCCATGGTCCAAATGAGAAACTGAGGCTCAGAAGTGTAATGATTTGCCAAGGGCCCACAGAGGGCACGTGGGAGCTGGGATTCCAGCCCGGGCTTGTCCCGTCCTTTCTGGGCTGCCGTCCTGCCTGAGGATCAGACGTTCTCCTGAGCACGGCCCGGAAGTCAGAGGTCTGGTTGCACATCAGCTTAGCTGTGCTGCTCGGGGCGGGTCTCATCCCGGGTCCGGACCTCAGTCTGCCAGTCTGCAAAGTGCACGTGGTAGACTGGTTGATAGTTTGCTCACTCTTGCAGAAAGGATCCTCTTTTTCTGGAACTGAGACCTAGAGCTGCGAGGGCCCCCTACTCTGTAGTCCTGGCTCCCTGTGCCCTGACATGGCCCTCAGGGCACCCAGCTGCAGGTAGCTGTGCAGAAACCAGTGCCCACCATGCCCTCTGAGGACCCACCTTCCGTGCCCCCAGTCTTGCTGCTGGAGAAGCTGTATGGCCCCCCCCCCCCCCCCCCACACACCACGTGCATGCTGGCAGCACGTTAGCCTTGGCCGCCCGCCAGAGCCCTGTGTGCTTTGGAAAGGTCCCTCGACTTTTGTTAGGCAAGGAATTCTCACGCCAAGCCGAGATCGAGGTGGCTTCGCAAGTCCTGTCCTGAGTGGCTGGCTGGGATGCGTGCCGCAGAAACAAAATGTTTATTTTCCGATTGCCAGAGTGCTAGAAGGCTCTTTGGCATGGGCTTCTACACCTTCTGTGTCCGGGCAGGCCATCTGCCCCCTGGGGGCCTGGTGCAGGAACAATGTCTGCCAGTGTGGCCTGGGGGAGGAGGGGCGCCATTCAGCGGGCTCGCAGGGCTCTGGGCCACCAAGTCCTGTCCTTGCCCACAGCACCCTGGGGACCTCAGGGCTGCGCAGATACACAAGCCAAGCCAGGTGGGGCTAACCAGCTGGGTCCCTCCTTCTCGTTCCCCCCAGGCTGCACTGAGCACCTACTGTGAGGCAGCCGCTCAGCCAGGTAGTGGGGTGTAGGGTCCAGGCTGTGTGGGACCAGGCGGAGTGCACACAGGCTTGCGGCTGGCTTCCAGAAGGGACAACGCAAGGCTGAGTTTCGGTGGGTAAATGGGAGCCTGGAAGGCGAAGAGGTGTTCAGTCAACATTCGCGGCCTCTACAGAAGTGAGTTGGGGAAACCGAGGCACAGGACGGCAGGGACTTCCTAGTAAGTGCCCAGGGCCATCCTTCTGTCCCACAGATATTCCCTGGCCTGCCGGGCTGTTTGGTTCTAGAACCTGTGATCTGGGAAGAGCCCCGAGGAGCCAGTGCCAACCAAGTCAGCAGTGCTCCGGGGCCCCAGAGGCTCCCCTTGGGGGCAACTTTATTTCCTATTTTCAGGCTTCAGCAACCCAGGCTTATCTGGGTTTCCCTGATCCCTGTGGGTAGAGAAGCAGTCCAGGCTCAAAAAGGCTGCCTCGTGTGGAGTCCAAAGGGAAGCATTTCACAGAATTGGGCTGGGCCTTGACACAGGCCTGGGCGAGCAGCTGGCCCGCCCTCCGCAGGAAGCGGGGCTGGGCCGTGGCGGGGGCATGACGATGAGGTGTCCCGAGCGAAGGGCTGGACTTCCCGGGGTCCTGTGCGGCCGCCTTCAGCGCGGGCCGGCTCACGCCCCCGTGCTCAGCCATCTCCAGTCCCTGTCACCAGACCCAACCTGCTTCCTCGGGCCCCAGGGCTTCTTGTGAGAGAGACGGGTACGTGCAAGATTCAGATTTATCAAACATGGTTTCAAGTTGGGCCCGACAGACGCTGGTACCTTTTTCTCTTCTGTGACATAGTTAAAAACGACGACGACCGAAAACCCAGACACCCCAGGAAACCTCACGTCTTGCCTTCTTGGGTGTTTCTGTGCCAACTTCCAGCATAAATGAGACTTAGAAAATTTCTAGGCCGCTCGCCATTCTCGTGGCCTGGTGTTTTCTTGATACTCAGAGAGTTCTGTTCCCATGAAAATGTCTGTCTGGGGGAGGAAATGCCTCTGCTTAGGCAGAGCCTTGAGCCCAGGACTTCGGAACGGCCGCCGGGCTCCTGGAAACTCAGGCCAGGATGGGGACCAGGTCTGATCATCCTGACTCGTTGGTTGGAGCTGTTTATGCCCCTCTTTCTGGAGGGATGACGCCCTAAAAATGTGTCACACAAAGAGGTCTGTAAAATCGGATCCAAAAGAGGAAGGCGGAATAAACAGGAGGAGAAGCAGAAGTCCACCTGGAAGGACATGGGCAGCGGTAGGAGCAGAGGGGCTCTGCCTCCTCCCCTCTGGGCAGGGGTGTGCCGCCGGGAGGCGGGTTTGCCCCGGCTCGACGCTCAGGGCGGCTTCCCGTGGGCGCTGTGCTCGGGACATAGAACGTCCGAGGAGAGGGGCCCTGGCAACTGCTCCTCCCCAGCAAACGCCCGGGAGGCCAGCTCCACTGTCGGGACTCTGGGGTCAGCCTCTGAGCGGGACCCGCGTTCCTGTCCTGGAGGGTCAGCAGTGGGGGACCTAGACTTGGGCCCGGTTCTTCCAGGTCCAGCAGCTCTGTCTGAGCTCCTCCGTCAGGCCTTCTACGTTCAGGGGCCCAGGGAGGCGGGAATGAGAAAACCCACCTGTCCCCCTCGGGGTGGGACAGTCAGGAGAATGGGGACACAGCACTCCGACAGCCTACCTGGGCCCCGTCCTCGTCCGCAACCTCCAGCCTCCTCCCGTTCTCGGGAGGAGTCCGTTGTCCCGCCACCAGCCTTATGCCCTGGGCTGTTCTTGATAAAGCGTGTGGTGCAGTTCGGCTAGCGGATGATTCTGGAGGCCTCCCTCGTGCCCCTCCAGGCTGGCGTCAGGGCAGTAGCCCCGGACGAGGGGAGCGAGCTCGTGGGCCCAAGTCGGCGTGTGCAGCAAGACGGGGCCAGGTGTCTGTTGAGCTAGTGGAGTTTCCCCGAGGGGGGATGTGGCCTTTAGCTTGGAGCTCCAGCCAGAGATGCTGTCAGCTGGAGGGGCTGTGCCTTCGCCAGACTCGTCACAGTGTGGGTTGGGGGTAGGGGCCTGGGCGTGGAGAGGCTGCTGCCGCCCGGGGTCTGATGGGTCTCCGTCTGTGAGGATCACGCAGAGTTGTGCCAGGGGTGCACCGCAGAGGGCGAGGGCCTTTGTCTGTGTCCCCAGAGCTGGGCCAGGGGGCTCCCACACAGGAGGGTGTAGGAGTGAGTATCTGCACAGAAAGGGCATGTTGGGGGGGTGGGGGGGGCACCGTTCCTGGCTGGGAAGCCCTGGGAAGACGGGCGGGGGCAGGCTGGAATGTGGCTGGCTAGAGCTGAGGTCTGGCAGGTCTGATGGGAACATCTTGACATTTAGGGGCTCCTTTCTGAAGTCGCCCCAGACTCTAGCACTGGGGTGCTGAGCACTGTTTCCGGCCACTGGCCTGAGGCCACACTGATCACTCTTTCTGATCTTTGCGACCTGAGCAGGCTTGTGCCCAAGTCGGTGGCCAGTTCCTGGGCCAGGGCTGGGCCTGAAGAGAACAGAGTTTGGGGCAGACGTTTTTGAGGGCACACAGGCCTCCAGGCCTCCAACGGGCCCCTGCAGCGTCCTGTCGCGTGAGCTGCCAGGAGAGAGGCTGGGCGGGACTCTGCCCCCAGGGCATGGTGGGCACAAGGTAGCCGTACGCCCTGGGTGTCTTGCAGGCATTGGGTCGGCTCACCCAGGGGGGGAGTCCGGGCAGGACACACACTGCCTCCTTGTGTCAGTCACATTCTTCCTTGGCGGGTGGGGCATGTCACCAGCTGTGGCATTCAGCGGGCTGGTCTTGGCTTTTACTGTGGCTCAGATGGCTGAGTTTGAGTCAACAAAGCTTTCAAGGTGACATTGGCTTTGCAGCCAAGGGGCGGGTGCCTTTGGGGACTATTGGGTGGGGTTCAGTGACAACCTGGGCTTTGCTTGGGATGATATTCACCAACCAAACCTGGCGGCTTCTTGCCCTGTTTCAAAGCAGAAAGGGCCCAGTTATTCCAGACAGCTTGGAGCAGGGTAGACCCAGGTGCCCTTGGGCGCCCTTGACAGAGCAGGTGCGCCGAGGTCCATGGGTTGGAGCGTCTTGTCTGAAGCCTTGGGATTCGGGGCAGAGCCCAGGACTCTCGCAGTCTGTCTGACCTCAGCTCTCTTTAGGGAATACTTGAGGCAAAAGCTGAAAGGTCCCAGCAAACCGGGGTCCCCAGCACCCTGCTGGCGATGTGGCTAATGTTTAACATGATTAGTGCCCAGACACACCCCGAGACATTTGCCATAAAGTCAGGCGCAGAGCCCTGCACCCTTCCCCACCTGCACCTTTAATCCACCGGGTCAGGCGGGGTGACCCGAGCAGCTTGGGAAGGTGAACGTTTCCTGTCCAGGTTTATGCCAGCGCTTCCCACCGTTTCCAGGTTACAGCTCCCAGGAGACAGCACCACCTGTTCAGGTGTTCCGCACACTGGGGTGAGCAGACATTGTTATTTTGTAACAGGAGTCACATCGCTGTGCACAGGGTACTTTTAAAAAAAAAATTTTTTTTTTTTAACATTTACTTATTTTTGAGAGAGAGAGACAGAGCATGAGCCGGGGGGGGGGGGGGGGGGGGGGGGGGGGGTGGTGGAGTATGGAGAGAGGAGACACAGAATCTGAAGCAGGCTCCAGGCACCAAGGTTTCAGCTCAGAGCCCAATGTAGG
>NC_064818.1:77653374-77713900 GCF_023721935.1 Panthera uncia | reverse complement strand
GGGGCAGAGAGAGGAGACACAGAATCCGAAACAGGCTCCAGGCTCTGAGCTGTCAGCACAGAGCCCGACGTGGGGCTTGAACCCACAAACCGTGAGATCACAACCTGAGCCGAAGTCGGATGCTCGACCGACTGAGCCACCCAGGTGTCCCAATTCGTATGTGCTGCACCTCCTGTAGGACAAAGAAACAGACTGCTCAGTGGGGTGGGGGCGCTGGGTCTGGCTCCCCAGGTGCCAGGGCTCCCTGACCTGTCCTCACTGTGTTCCTGTGCCTCCTTTGCCCAGGGCAGCTGGGGACACAGGCTGAGGGGGAAGGTGGACACCCCTGTCCGGGCAAGGCCATCTGCCTTCTGTCTCATGCCCCCTACCCAGTTCTCTTGTCCTGGCTCCGGTCCAGACAGGACAGGAGAGTGGCTGGGAGGCAGCACGGACCCCAGAGACCCTCCCGTTGCAGGCATTTGGGGCCCCCACCCGCCAAGAGTCAGGCTGTGTTGTGATCTGGGAGCGTGTGTCTCCAGCCCTGCACTGTGACGGGATAGGGAATGTGCACTGTGCAGACTGAGGCCTCGTTGAACCCCACGGCGGCCCAGGCCCGGGGCCAGTCTGGGGTGGGGTCGTGACTGGGGCGGATGGGGTGAAGGGTGCTTCCACCACGGCCTGGGCCAGCATCACGGGTCTGATCGGTGGCCCGGCCCCTCTCTCCTCAATCCTAGCCCTCTTACCCAGAGGCCTCCCCTACCCCCAGCACCCCAGCCTTCACCTTTCTCAGTTAATCAAAAGATTCCAAGAAAAGCAAACCCGTCAGAATGGTTTGCTCTGGAGCGTTCAGGAACAATGAGTGTGCACGCGACAGGCACAGCCACCTTCCTCCAGAGAGAGCTTTTCTCTTCCTTTTGCTGAGCCTGTTTCAGTAGCTTGTTCACCGTGACAGCCGGTGGTCATCTTTATTTCAGAGTGACCTACGAACACTGCAGCCTGTGATCTTGGTGTTCCAGAACCCTGCCCTCATTCCCCTGTGCCCCGCAGCATGCAGGGCCCTCTCTCCTGCCCTCCGGCACATCTCTTCTCTCGAGTCCCCTCTGAAAAGAGACCACATTGCTGCTGGTCCTGTGGGGGGGGGGGGTCCCCAGGGCTAGACTGTGGGCGCCTCTATCCATCACAGCCCTCTGCCCTGATTTTCGCCCTGCCGTGAAAGCGGGCAGTTAGCCTAAGCCACTTGTGCACAGGGCTGGGCCTGCCCCGTCTGGAGAACAAGTGTCCCCAAGCACCTTGGATCCTGTTTAAGCTGTACCTGCCACTCGGGGAGGCGCCAGGCTGGCCCCACACAGAGGGAACTCTTGGCAGCCACGCTTTCCGGGCCCTTCCAAGAGCCCTGTAGGACAGGTATGGACCATTGCCTCTTAACAGGTGAGGCCAGGGAGGCTGAAGGGTCTGCTTGAGGCCCCCCAGCCTCCCCTCCAGAAGAGCTGTGGCATCTGCCATCGAGTGCTTGTCAAGGGCACGGGGGCCTAACCCCCGCTGGAGAATCTACATCTCCAGGCAGGGCTCAGGCTCCCAGGGAAGCCAGGTCCCCGGATGGCTGGGATGTGCTCCGGGCTGGGACCTCAGCTCTACCCTCCTGGCCCCGTCTCCCACTCCCAATCATGGTTGAGTCGGGGGGTGAGCAGTAGAGCCCTCTGTGTGGTCCTGCAGCCTGACGAGGTTCTTACTCGGTCTGGAAATTCACTCTGGAGGTGTTCCTTCTATGGCCGAAGAGCCTTAGCCTCCCCTTGTCCGCAGAGACATGCTTTGCGGAACGTTTTATCATGGGGTATTTGAGGTACTCTCTTCTTTTCAACCCAACAGTGGGACAAGGAAAATCATTTTGGTAAATTTTTGCATACATCCTAAATTGTTTTCTGAAGATAGAAATCCCAGAAGCGAAATTGCCTGCTGAGGAATGGGGTACACTTTTATCAGACCACCTTTCAGAAAGGTGGTCCTCGCAGGGGTCTCGGCCTGCCCTAGGACTGGGTGGTCCAAGCTCAGACTCTTTCCTAATTTGTGGGCGAATGACTGGACTCGGTGTCTCTGTTAACGAGTGTTCGTACCGACCTGCCGATGGCCCGTCTTCCTTGTCCAGGTGATGGGGGAGTCTAGGCTTTGGTGGGCTCCCACTGCCCGGAGGACCCATCGCCAGGTAGCGCTGGGAGCTGCGGCCTGGCTGTATGGGGCGTGCGGTCCTTGGGTTATGGGACAGGCACGTGATCCTTAGTGACCTGTGTGTCTATCTCCCCACAGAACTGTCAGACCTTCAGCAGCCTCAGCTGCCTGAGTGCGGGGATGGACGACTGCGGCCCGCACAGCCCCTTCGCCCTCCACGTCAGCAACACCAGGTCCTGGACCGCCTTGCTCTCGGCCTCGGCCTCCAGCCTGGGGGGCAGGACCCCCGCCGGGACCCCGGTCCCTGAGCCTCTGCCCCCGGCCTTGGACGACCAGCTCGCCTGCAAGGAGGAGCAGTGCTGCGAGGAGTCAGGCGGCTGTGCCCCGGGTGAGGGCTGTGGCAGGGGCTGGGGGCCGGCCACGGCCTGGCGGGACCGTGGGGTGGCCGGGAACAGCCCCTGCTCCCTGGACGGCGAGTTGGACATCGAACAGATAGAGAACAACTGAGGGGCAGCGGGCAGCGGGCGGGCACTTGAAGCGGGGAGCCCCACCCGGGGAGCTCCCCGGGGGCGTCGGGTCCCGGGGAGCGTGCGCTCTGGCTCCGGAGAGGCTGTCCCGCCCGTGGGCCTGGCCCCGCCACGCGGCCGACCGCCCCGGCTCCTCCCAGCACGGCGGCCGCGTCCACCGGGCCACCGGAGCCCGAGAGCAGCTTCTTGGTCTGGGCCCCTTCCCTCCCCACCCCCGTTCCTCGCCGGCCACCCCACCGGGCGCCTCGCGCATCTCCCGCAGGGCTGGACGCTCTGCACGTGCGACTCCCAGGGGGGCTGCTCGCGGGGCTTGTGCTCAGGGCCATACGGTGGCGTCAGGCCCTTCCCGGCCTCCTGCTCAGGTTCATTTTGGGGGGGTCGGCCCCACAGCTTCTTTCACTCCGTTTTATTCCGTGCCTTCTCCCCCAGGTATCCCTGCTCCCGACTTGGGAAGGTTCGGGAGACGCTTCCCTCTGTAGTAACACCAGAACCGTTTGGCCTTAATTCCAAGGGTGGGAGACGGAGGCCCCTGGGGTGCCGGGAGGGGGCTCTCCGCGCCGGAACCCTGGGGGCCTGGGGGACGGCTCGGGCTGCTCGTTCGAGGCGTCTGCGTCGGGTGGATATGGGTGGCTATGTTGGCCAAGAAGATAGACCTCCTTGCCTCTCCCGTGGCGCGGAGAGCCTGACCCCGTGGCTCTGTGCCACTCCAGGGGCCGCTTGGGCAGGCTGGCACGCGGCAGCCATTCTCTGTGGCGACATGGCCACTGCGTGATTAGCTTAGCTGATTCAGGTGAGTGCAGAGAGGTCACCAGTAACGGGAAACCTCTCGAAAACGTCCTCAGGAGGCAGGAGCCGGGAGCAGGTGCACACACCAGGCCCTGTGCACGTTTCGGGGGTGGAGGATGCCTGTTGGCTGCTCGGGGGGCCTGGGCTGGGGGCCTGCAAGGCCCTCCGCGGAATTCTAAGCACACTCTCGCTGTCTGGTGGGGACTGCTGCCGGCTTTAATCAGGCACACCAGCCACCTCCGGGGCGAGCGCCCCTGCTGGCCAGCGGGGGGAGCAGTGCGCGGAGCGTCCCCTGCCGCCCGCCCTGCCGCAGGCCCAGAGCGCTGTCCCCAGCTCCCCTCACCCCTGCGGACTCCCCACTCACGGGGAACCCCGACCCCCTGAGGTTTTGCTCTCGGGCAGCCTGGCTGTCAGACGCCCCGCGTGGGCCCTGCGCTCTCGGGAGTCTGGCTCGTAGCCAACCTGGCATCTTCCGCAGCCAGTGGCAAGTGGCTCCTTTCCCCATAGAGCTAAAAACAACGCGCGTTCTCTTGGGTTTGCGGACATGTGACAAAGGCACGTCCGTAGTCTCTTGCGGACAGCGAGCGCCTCGCTTCCACGGCGTGACTGCACACGGTTCTCGCGAAAGGCCTTCTTCGGGCAGCTTGACTCACTCCTTCACTAGGTCAGAAGCTTGGCGCTCAGGTTCTGGTTTCTAGGTGGTGTTTCTTAAAAACCGGCCCTAAGATGCTCGTAGAGAAAATCCCTCCCTCAGTGGCCCTCCGAGGTTGTGTTGAAAGGCCTCAGGGTGGACGGCACGGTGGTTGTGCGGGCGCCGGGCAGGCCCCGGGGCCAGAGCCGGCTACGCTTCGGTGGCCCCCACCGAAGGCCCGTCCCCCGGGGACCCTGGAGAGCCAGAGCCGGGAGCCGGTGGCTCTGGGTGCACGCGCCGTCTCCCCTGATGCCCACCCAGTGGGTCCCAGAGGCCACGTCTTAGAGCAAACCCGGAGGAGCCTGGCAGCCTGTGAATTTAGAGAGCACACGCTGGTGTCTCGTGTCCTCAGAAAGCCTGGGGGGGTGGCACTGGCACCCCGCCCCCACCGAGTGGCCGCGGGGGGAGCCGTCCTTCCTGTGGAAGGAGAGGCAGGGCCCCGACCGCTGGTCTGCACCACGGTGAGGGACCGAGAGCTGAGCCGGGTAGGCCTGAGCGGTGACCCCCAGCCGCCTTTCCTCAGGCTCAGGCGGGGAGGCACATGGCAGTGGGGGTGTCACAGGCTGTGGGGTGGGTGACTTGCCTTCGGAGCCTGCCGGCCCCCTCCTCCCTTCTCGGGCCTGGTGGCGAGGAAGGAGCCGTGAGCTTGCGAAACGGCCCCATTCTTCCCGCCTCCTCCCAGGCTGGTCCCGTCGACCCATAGATCCAGTCCCAGGGCGCTTTTGGGCAGAAGGTACCGCAGCCCGAGGCAAGATCTGGCCCTCCGGCCTCCACCGGCCCCTCTCTGCTGTCCCACTCCCACCGAAGCTCCTAGCCCAAGCCCCCAACAGGGGCGGTGCAGTGGGGGGGGGGGGGGGGGGAGACAATGGCCACTGTCCCCTCTGCCCAGAGAAAGAAAGGCCCGTCAGTTATTTCGTGTTGGGAGAGAGCCGGCCCCCTGCAGGAGGCACCGCCCCACCGTGCAGGGAGCCAAGTGTGTGCCCACCCTGCCGACCCCAGGACTTCTGTCTTGAGGCGCTTGGAGGGAGGCTCCCCCGGGAGGCTCCCTCTGCATGTGGCCGTCCCCATGGGGCAGCGGGTGTGCTGGCAGGCTCCCCGCTGTTGTCCAGGCCCTGCCCCTCCTGGTGGGTGCCCGCGACCTCCTGCCCCTGCAGGGAGATGGGGGAAGTTCAGAGCCAGGAGGGTGGGCTGTGCCTGGCCGCCTGCCCGCTCGGGGGCCCGAAAGGACAAAAGCAGGGTGGTGGCTCCGGGAGGGCTGGGAGGAGAGGAGAGGCATCCCCACCTGTTCCAGAAGGAGCATCTTCTACAGCCGCCCGACCGACAGGAGCTGCCGGCTGCTCGCAGGCCCGGGCCGGGGTTAGGGCCGAAGCCTCACCGTTTACATGACCGCAGACCCTCTTGCCTTACTCGCGGCGGAGGCCGGGGCCTGGCCCCGGGCCCGCGGGCACACACAACATCCAGGCCGCAGGGGTGCTTGTTCTGATCATACGTAGATCTTCATTCTCAGAAAGCCTTACTTCTCATCAAAATTTTTGTAGCAGGAAAGTTTTGTGAATTTGTACGCTGGAAGAAAATTTAAATAAAGGAAAAGTCCGCATTAAAAAGAAAACGAACCCAAATGCTCAAATGGGTCTCCTAGTGCAGGGGCGGTGTGCGATTTCCCTGCTCTGGCTGCTGCTGCCCGGGCAGGGGTGGGGGCGTGGGGGGTGTTGGGGGTGGGGGGTGCTGCGTGTCTGAGTGAGCTTCCGTGGGATTTAAATCACAGCCCCGGAGGCTCTGCCACGGTGTGGGCCGCGCCTCCGTGTCTGCCCAGGAGGCTCAAGTCACGTGCACTCTGTGGCCTCGGGGCTGTCCCCTGACCGATGACCGCTTCGGGCCTGGGCGCGGGCAGTGCCCCAGGCACCGGGGCTCGGCCAGGGCCGAGGCTGGGGCGGTCCAGGGCGCTGTGCTCCCCGTACGGGCCGTGACACCGCACCTTGCCACGTCCACGTAGTTGGTCAAGCCCCTCCCGTTGGCTCCAGTCCGAGAAAACACTGCCTAATCGTTAAAGAGAAAGGAAGAGAAAGAGACGGTAATAATAATGAAAGAGAAAAAGAACCCAGACCACAGCAGAGATCTCGTAGCCTAGGTAGGATAGTCTGATCTTCTAGCATAGTCTCTCTGGCAAATAAATTGTGTGTTCAGCGCGTGGGGGAGATGTCCCGGGGGCTCGGTGACGGCTCGCGGGCCGACTCGGGGGCCGTCGCGTGCTTCCCCGGACCGACCCGTCGTCGGGGCCGCAGAGCTTCAGGAAGTGTGGCGGCCGGAGCGGGTGGTACCGGGCCGGGCCCTGCCCGGGACAGAGCCGTGTGTGTGCCGCCCTCCGCCCCGGCCGCCCGTCCTCCCACGCGGGCCGCGACCGTCTTGCACTAGTACCGCTCTAGTCTCTCAGGAATCTGCTTGTTACTCTTACTGTGTAAATAAAGCTTCCTGGTTCAGTCCCCAGCCGCTGGGAGCCTGCTGTGTGGTTTGTCAGCTCTGGGGAAACTCGGTGGGTCCCCCCTCGGTCCACGGGAGCGTTAGGTCTGGGTTGGCAGGGGCAGAGCCTGGACCCTTCTGCCTCCTCCGGGTCTCGGGGCCGGGTCTGTACGATGGGGACAGCGGACATCTCTGAGCTGTCGGGAGGCTCCGATGCAAAGGGTCGAGGAAGCTCCTGGGAGCGGGAGGGCTGGCCACGGCCACGGCCGCGGGCACGAGGGAGCCCTCCTAGAGGCGACGTGCAGGCAGCCCGGGTGACGTGTATGCGCACGTGTTTGGAGGTAGAGGGGCCCGGCCCCTCACTGCAGCCGGGAGCCAGGCACCCTAGGACGGCAGAGCGGAGACGCCCCCCGTGTGCGACCTCCAAGCCCGGGCTGGTAGAGGGACCTGCCTGTCACGGAGCCTGCGTCGTTGAGTCGGCTTTGCCCTCAGCAGCCCAGTGGTTTGCTCCAGGCCACGCTGCTGTGGGAGGCCTGGCCCGCAGCCCCGCGCGCGGCTCAGCTGCCTCCCAGCTAGGCCAGGCGGTGGTGCAGGGGCGCCTCCTCCGTGGCCGGTCCGAGGGCAGCACCCCGCCAGCCAGGGAGAGGCCAGCGCGCGCGGCTCGAGCCAGAGCGGGCTCCGGGGCACACAGTCCCTGCGCCTCGCCCTCCGCGTCAGGGACCCCTGGCTGACCGAGCTCGGGACGTTCGGGACACGTGCAGCCTCGAGGATGGGCTTGAGAAGCCTGTAAAACTTGAGCACGGGGTTTCGGCCTAGACCCCCCACCAGCGAGGTCCCGACGGTGCCCCTCCGGGTGTGAGGTACACTCTGGACCCGGCTCGTGTGTTTGTTTCCTTTTTAGCAACGGGCCCTGTTCCAGAATGGTGTAAGAACACCTAATTTACGACACAGGGGAGGCATGGCTGCTGTGGCTGAAGCTGGGGGAAGGGGGAAGGCCCAGGGACCCTGCCTCGTGTGCGTCCCCCCCCCCCCCCCCCCCAGGGGGGCACAGAGCAGCCCTAGACAGACCCCAGCCCCTCGCGTCCCCTTATGTGTCCCCGGCTGGGCCCCCGCCTCACGCCGGCCTCGCTCCGGGGGCACCCGCTCTCCAGCTCGGCTTGCCTGGCGATGGCCACCCCGCCGCTCACCCTGTGCCGCCCCCGGTGGCAGGGCGCTGGGCTCCCCGGGTGGCACTCTGCCCTCCTCCGCCCTGCCGTCAGGTCCGGCTGAGGGCCCTCTGCGGTGCCCTCCCTCGCACCGGGCCAGCTCACCCCTGCCTCTGATGTCAGGCAACGGAGAGAATCAGAGCCCCAACCTCCCCAGCACCAAAGCAGACGTGCAGGACGATCCAGGGCGTATCAGAAACCTTCCTCTTCTCATGGAAGGACGGCCGAAAGGAAACACCCCTCAACGGTCACTGTGGCCAGACCCTGAGTGACTCCGGGTTTCTTTTTAGACCAGTATGTTGGTCGTCTAAACGGGATGCTCCTGAGGGAGAGAAAAGGTAAGCCCACCGGATAGTCATGCTGAGGCGGGAGGTGGCACCGTGAGCCCCCAGGAGGCGCACACGTGTTCCTCCCCGCGTCCCCACCTCTGTGCCCGTCTACCCGAGAGGGGCAGCGCTGGCCCCACAGGAGAGGCCAGGCCTCGTGCTGAGGCCTCAGACTCCTGGCCCAGTGCCCAGCCTCAGGTCACATCCTCCTTGGCCCTCCTGCTGCCACGCGGCCTCCTTTCTCTCCTGGGGGGGCTTGGGGGGGGGGGGGGGGGGGACCCTTGCCCCGCCTCAGCGTCGCCTGGGAATTTTTGGGCGTCCGGATCCAGCCGGCCCTGGACTTGGAGACGATGTGAGACAGAAAGCCTCCTGCTAGGTGATGAACCCCGTCTGAATCCGGTTTTCCCAGGCGCCGGGTGCAGGTGAAGCCCTTTGCCCCCGAAGAGGTGATACTGCACAGACTGTCCTCCTCTCTTCCCCGTCCGCCCCTCCCCCTCCCGGAAGGGGTTCTGGTCGCCCCCAGAACCTGGAACGTCCTGCCGGGCAGTGTGGTGGGGCCCAGACCACTGCCTCACTCCGGGGCTCGGCCAGAGGGCACAGGGGGCCAGCCTGGCGCGTTCCTTGGGTCTGCAGGGTCCGTTTCTCGGCGGCAGCTCCGGGGTGGACTCCTGACCGAAGGGTTTTTAGGCCACTGCCGGCCCTGAACTCCAGCCCCGCCCCATAGCCGATGGCTTTGTCAGTCTGTGGCTTGAGAACTGTCCCCCAACCCTGCTGGGAAGGAGGGGCTACAGTGGGCAGCCGGGAGGCCCCGGGGGTGAGGGACCATCGCCCTGAGTGGCAGCAGGACAGGGGCCATCACCCCCAGCCGGGTGACAGGGCGTCCTGGAGGGGCCTGGTCCCCCGCAGGGCCCGGGGTGCCCGTTAAGGAAAGGAAGCCACCCCTTTACAGATGGGACAGCCGAGGCTCCGAAATGGTCCCCCTGGCGTTAGGGCTGAGTGCACCTCGGTCCCAGAGAACGTGTCGTCTCCAGAGGGAGGACGCCAGTGTGCGGGGCTCACCTGGGAAGTCACAGCCAGTGGGCCGCCACAGGCCACCCCCACGGAAGGCCTGTGGGAGGGACTAGGGAGGACATGGATGTGGGTCAGACCTTGGTTCGAGTCTCAGCTCGGCCCTTACTACCGTCAGCCTGTGGGCGGGTCCTTGCTCTCCACACCTCCGTTTCCTTGTCTGTAAAGTGGGGTTCGCTGAACCCACAGCCCAGGGGCACCACGGTTTTCACCCAGACCCAGCAGCCGTCTGCGGCCCCCAGAGCTGTCCCACTCCCGGGCGGCAGGCACAGAGAACACCAGCCTCCCGTATCCACCGCAGACCCCTGTGGACAAGGACGGCCTGTGAAAAAGAAAAGGAAGAAAAAAGGAAAACCAAAGACCCACGAGGCAAGCTGACCGGAACGTGGCAAGCCCGTCTCCTGGACGTTGGCCCCCAAGCCCTGGTGAGCTTAGCCCACCGCGTGCCGGCTGATCTAGCAAGCTGTAATTAGGGGACTCTGTCGAGGCGCAGGCAGTTTGCATCTTTTCCAGCTAATAGGCCAAACGCCCCTCCTCCCTCGGCCGCCAGCGACACCAGCCCCGCCGGTGGCCTCTCATCTTGATGAAAAGGCCTGGCCACTCGTTCCTCTTAATCCCGATTTAATGGTGGCCGGCCTGCCTGGGGACGACAGCACAGCCCCCGCCGGCCCTGGACCTCCGTGCCAGGGGGCTCAGGGTTCAGGGTCCGGCCTTTTATCCTGCCTCTGCCTGCGCTCAGTGGAAACCCTGTTGTGGAGGACCCAGGGCTTCCTTTATGCGAAGTCGTGTCCCAAGACCTATCCGTCTTGATGGGATCGATCGGAGGGGAATCCTGGATTCTCCAATCGGTCTGGATTGATCTGAGGAGAAACACAGCAACCAGGTTATCTGTTGGGCTGATTGATTCCAAAACCTGCAACCCGGGCTGTGAGCGAATTCTGGAAGCCTGTGGCTCACCACCACCGTCCACGGGGCTGCCCGTGACAGCGGGCCAACGTTTGCCCTGGTCGACCCGGTCCCCGGGTGGGGCCGAGGGCGGCCCGCTGTCCCCGCAGGGCCCCCGTCTCCCAGACGGGGTTGGGGCACGTGAGGTGTCTCGGGAGCCCTGGGGCTCTGGCGCTCAGTGGTTCAAGTGCACGGCAGGACCAGGCCAGTGCCCAGCCCTGTACAGCCCTCCCCACCCCCAGGCTCTCCCGGAGTCGAATTCTGAGTCAAAGCCGGAGTCGGCTGTAGGTCAGGGCGGTTTATTCAACCCATAGTTGCCCCTGCAGACACCGGGCATGACACATTCAAGTCTATCGAGTTAGAAGCACCCTATGTGCCTGCAGCCTTGATCCCAGTGGTTACAAGTCTTGCTCTGTAGGACGGCCGTCTTCGGTGCCCCTGGGAGCTGCCCCAGCCTCTGGCTCCAAGGTGACTTGTGGGGTAGGGAAGGCAGTGGGCTGTCGCAGTTGGCGGGGGGGGGGGGGGGGGCGGGCCTGGGTGGGGGGGTGGGTGCTAAGTGGCCACTCCGACTCTGGGTGGGGGCCGGGAGGTGGGCAGGGGTCGCTGGGTGGTCCCAGGGAGGCTGGCTCAGCTCTGCGCTGTGTGGACCGTGCAGGAAGCCCCTGCCTTCTCCAGGCTCCTCGCTCGTGAGAAGAGAACGTTTGGTAGAGACACAGTGGGCAGGTGTCCCAGTCCCCGTAGGTGGAGCGTTTACAGGACCAGGTGCGGCTGGGGAGTTGTGGACCTGGGATTCGGGGTGTCCCCGGAGCACCTCCAGCCCATACCCAGAGGGTTCCCCTGAGCTGGCTCCCAGACAGGTCTGTCCCACCCTCCAACCTCACTACGGGAAAGAACATCCCGGAAAGAACAGCTCTCCCCGGGGGGGGGGGGGGGGGGGGGGGAGCAGGGGGAGACAGAGGAAGGAAGCAGGCAGCCAGAGGTGCCTGGCTGGGACCTTCTCGCCCGCCCATCCGGGGCCAAGGGCAGAGGGCGGGGCCTCGGGTGGTCCGGGCACTGGGGGAGGGGAGGGATGAGGCCGGGGCGACCCTACGAGGCTCATCACTGGTGCGCGTGCTGCAACAGCAGGTCCACGGCCTCTGCCAGGTTGTCCACGTACCCATCAGCCTTCACTTCTGGATGGTGCTCGTCACTGGGCCTGGAGAGCAGGGCTATAGGTTAGACCGTCGGTGACCCCTCTTTCTCCCAGCTTCTAGTACAGGCCCGGCCTGCCCTTGGGAAACCTCCAGAACCTTCTGCGCCCGGTTAGCAGATGTGCCCCCCCCCCCGCCCCCCCAATCCCAGCCATCCCCATCCCGGCGCACACGTTCCCCCTCCTATTTCCCCACCTGGTTACCTCTCCAAACCCCTTCCGTTGGAGCAGAGTGACCACAGACCCCTGCTCCGTCCCTGCTTCCGGCAGAAACGTCACACCCTTGACAGTAGGGCCATGAGCTCAACCCACTCGGAGCGCCTTCCTGCCCACACCCTGGGGGGTCCCCCTGCCACCTGGTCACTGTCCTCTGAGGCCACTCCCACGAAACGGGGGGGCTTCTGGCAAAGCAGCTCTCTGCCTGGGGTTTTGGGGCCTAGAACCCTCCAAAGCCTTCGTCCCCTCCCTAGATACTGCCCGAGGTCTGGATGGACACTGAGCACAAGGGAAGTGTGACCACGCCAGAAACGCAGACACCTGTGGGCCCACACGGCACCAAGGGGATCCCACACAGGGGGGCTCCTGGAGGGGGGGCCGTGGCCTGAGTCCTGAGGTGGAGCAGGGCTGCAGGTGGGCACGTGGGAGGGGAACCGTGATGCGACTGGAGGCCTAGCCGCGGGGAGGGCCCCGGGGCGGGCTCCTAGGGACACCCCGACGGTCTGGACGGCGTGGGAGGGGCTGGGACCTCGTCCTTGGGGCTGTGAGCCGGAGACTCAGGTCCCGGCCACCAGAAGCCCCCTCCCCAGTGCTCTAGCTCGAGCCCGGTGGCAGCGGGGGGGCGGGGCACCCCTCTGCCACCCGCACACTGTGGGACCTGCTACTCAGATCCCCCCAGGTCACCACCTCGGAAGCTCCCACCCTGGTCTGGAAGGAAGTGGTTGACACAGGTTCTGACGACATCCTAAAAGCCAAATTGTCCCTTTTGAACGGTTTGGTTTTTGCAAAGCACTTTTACCCTGAAATGGCTGTCCTTTTAGAGCAAGGGAACCTACTTTTCGTTTTAAAGGGTCGGCCCAGTGGCTCCCCCGGGGCTGCGGAGGCCCCAAACCGAGAGCCTCGGAGACAACACAAGAGGATGAGTGTGTGGGACGCCCCCTCCCCCCCCCCCCCCCACTGGGGCCAACACCTCGAGCAAGAATAGCTCTCATGTCAGGGCAGGTATCCCAGGGGATTATTTCATTCTTGCCATCACAGCCATAACCCGACGGACGCGGGGACTGAAGATTTGTGTCACCCCGCGTCAGTGCCGAAACAGGTACTGGTCACCGTCAAAAGGTTGTATGTGGCCTGGCCGCTTAGCGAACCGTGCGTTGGCCCCTCCTTGCGACCCACCAGTTTCACTCCTACGTGTGCACGCAACATGTTCCCCGAAGGACACGGACCAGAATGTTCCTAACGGCTTCGGTCACGATGGCAAAAAGGGGGGAAACGGCGCAAACGTCCGGCAACAGGGCCGCGGAGAGACAGGGGGCGGGAGGTGCGCGCGTCAGAACACCGCAACACCGCGACGGCGCCACTCAGAAGGCACTGCTGTCTACGCTGCAGCGTGGCTGGGCCCCACGGGCAGCACGACAGGCTCAAGGAACCCAAAGTGGATGACCCACTTCTGCCAAGTTCAGGAATGGGTGCCACCAGTCTCTACAGGGCAGAGGCCAGAAGATGGTTACTTCTTGGCGGGGGGAATGATCGAGGGTGCTGGCCACGTTCTAGATCTTTACCTGGGTGGTGGTTGGTTACAGGGGTGGTGCGGAGGGGAAAACCCATCACCCTGCTCGTTTTTAGCGTTCTTCGTATACACACGTACGGGTACGTAACAAAAAGTCACGTGTAATGCAAATTATATGACAAATACAAGGCACCTATTTCCCATCACTGCACCTGTTCTCTGTGGCCCCTGGGCCAAACCCTGCCTGCAGCCTGCTTTTGTGCAGCCCTCCAGCTACTGTAAACAGAAAAGAATATGCCAGGGGTGCCTGGGTGGCTCAGTAGGTTAAGCATCCGACTCTTGATCTCGGCTCCGGTCGTGAGCTCACGGTTCGTGAGTTCGAGCCCCACATCAGGCTCTGCGCAGACGGTGCAGGGCCTGCTTGGAATTCCCTCCCCCTCACCTCTGCCCCTCCCAGGACACACGTGCCCGCTCTCTCTCAAAATAAATAAATTTTAAAAAACTATGCAGCATGTGGCTCCCAGAGCCTCAACCGGCCCCTACTCCCTGGGCCCCTGCAAAGAAGGCCTGCAGACCTCTGGTTCTGGCCACCCGCCATCCCGGGTCCTCTCCGTTTTTCTCCACCCAGGATGGCGCTCACGCCTCCCAACCGCCCAGGGTTTCTGTGGACGGCCCTTCCTGCAGGAGGCTCTCTGTCCTCGGAGAGCCAGCACTCAGGCCCTCCCGCCCTGCAGAAGCATCCGGTGGGCGCTACTGGCCATGCCCGGCTCCACGGCGTGCCGGTGCCCCTCCCCAGTACAGACTGACGGGCAGGGGCGCCCGGTCACCCCGAGGCTGCTGACCTGCCCCCAACACTCACGTCCCCGAGCAGGTACGGGAGGGGATTCTTCTCCGGGCAGCTCTGAGCCCAGGGCTCAGCAAGGCGGGCGGACGGTGGGCGGGGAGGGCCCTCTGAGAGAGACGAAGACAGAGCACCTGAGCGGCAATAAACCCGACCCTGGCGACTGTCTCCCTGCCTCAGTTTCCTCCTCTGCGCCCCGAGGATGAGCCTGGCTCCACCCTCCGTCCGCCGTGTGACCGTGGGCAAGCACCTTACGCCTCTGTGCCTTGGTGCCCCTGTCTCTAAACAGAGGTAGTAACAGGTGCAGGCACGGGCCCTGCGTCCTAGGCACACGGGCTGGTGGGGGGACAGACGTCAGTATACGGGGCACAGGGAAGACCCAGGGGGTGCCAGGTAACCACAGGCATTGGAGTGAGAGGGGCAGGCGGGCTGGGACCAGGACCGCAGGGGATGTCCCGGCCACCTGGAGCCCCGGCAGTCCCCGCACCAGTGAGGGCGCAGCTCAGGGGGCCTCGCAGACGTGCCTGCAGGAAGCGGCCGGCAGGAGGCCAGGCGCCTGGCGGGCATCACTGCTCCCCCGCCGCCAGGCCCCGCCGCTGGTCTCCCCTCTTGCTTGGCCTGTGTGCACGAGGTTCGAGTCTCGCACCAGCCTGGACGTGCCCTTTGGGGCCTCCCTCAGCCACCCCTGGGGCCCGGGGGTCGCTCCACGGCCCTCTTCCACCCATGAGGGGGTTACCAGGGCCGGGCGGGGGGACAGCCAGGCCGGGCCGGCTTCAGACCGCACCTGTCCAGGTGGTGACCCTTGGGCCCTGCTCCACGTTCCCGACCCCAGTCCCCGCGGCACTCCCAGCTTTGCCCCCCGAGGGCAAGGCCAGGGTGGGCTGCTCAAAGGAACCAGACTGCTCCCAGCAAACCCCCACCCGGCTCATCATCCAAGTCCCTGGGTGGCTGGCCCCGGCTGCCCTCCTCAGACACCTTCCCCCGGCCCCCGGGCCCGGCTTCCCGTTCAGTCGAATGAACTCGACCCTGAGAAGGAACGAGAAATCTGCCCGTGAAAGAAGATGCTTTATAATGAGATTCTCACCAGCCTCGCTCGGCATACGGCACCTAGCCGGATGGCATACGTGGCTAATTAGGTTTAATTACATATCATTTCAATTCAAGAATCCGTTAAAAGAAAGGACTGCATTAGCAGCCGGCCGGTGTTTGCCAACACACAGAGGGAATCACGGACTTTTCTGGCTTAATTGCGTGACGCTGCCGTGGGCTGTGGCTCCCCGGGAGCCGGGGTTCCAGGAGGGGGCCGGTTCTGGGCCGCCCGCCCTCAAGTCCACCGGGCAACTGCACTCTGTCCAACGGCCTAAGAGAGCGCCCTGCTCCGTCCTGGCCAGTGACCTGTGACCTGCAGGGCCTCAGAGGCGCCACACTGCAAAGGCTGAACCAGGAAAGCCAGCAAAGATGTGCCCCTTGGCAGTGGGAAGAGAGCAGAGAGGGCGATGGAGAAAGGGGCCGAGAGACCCCTCTGGCCTGGAGCAGGCCCTGCCAGGACAGAACAGGATGTGGGGGGACGGACAGAAGGAACCAGACAGATGCACACACACACAGGAAGGAAGAGGAGGACGGAGAAACTGAGGCAGAGAGGGAGGAAAGAGAAACAGGAAAGTCGTGA
This sequence comes from Panthera uncia, assembly GCF_023721935.1. Lineage (NCBI taxonomy): Eukaryota > Metazoa > Chordata > Mammalia > Carnivora > Felidae > Panthera > Panthera uncia. Next base: position 77,698,328 of record NC_064818.1, on the reverse strand, counting down.
GCAGGGGGACGGAGAGACATGGGGGAGGGTGACGGGGAGAGGGGAGAGAGGGGTGGAGGGAAGGGGCAGAGACACAAAGGAGACCGCGAGGATGCACAAAGTCGGGGCGGGGTCGGGGGGTCGGACCCCAGTCTCCCGGGCAGAGCGGACGGCCTCAGTGGCCCTGCTGCGGGCCACGTATGCCCTGGTCACCCCCCCCGCCCCTCTGTGACTTAGGGGGGCCCCTTTCCCTGTACCCCCGCGCCCCTCCCCAACGTGCCCTGCTCTGCCCACCATGAGCTGTCTCTTGCCTCTCTGCGCCCCAACTTCCTCCTCTGTATGGTGGGCACGTGCCTCAAGTGGGCTTGTGACAGAACCCCCTGGGCTGCCCCCTCCCATCCTGCCCTCGGCCCTCCCAGGCTCATAGGGCGAGAGCTCTGAGGGCACTTACAGGGACCTGCGGGGTCAGGGAAACTTCCAGAAAAGGGGACATGAAGTCTGGATTCTCCCCATGCCTCGTCCTCACTGCCCTCCAGAGGCTGGCGTGGAAACACGGGTCCTTGGGGACGTCACCCCGAGGCGGGAGCACGCGGCCCTCAGGTCCCGGCCCGAAGAGAGCGGCAGAGGCAGATTCCCAGGTGGCTGTCCTGCAGAGGCCCAGCGCGTCCCTCCCTGCCCTCCCGGGCTCCTCGGGTGGCGTTCGCGTGTCTCCGGCTGAGCCCAGAGCCTGTGGGTCGGTCACGGCAGCTTCCTCAACTGCCCCTCTGCTCCCACCTCTGCCCGTGTAAACTCTGGTGGCGCCCAGGCCACAGCCCGGCTCCTCAGACGAACCCATCGTCACCGGTGCCACCCGGCCAGGTGCCAGCCACCCGGCGTCTGGGGCCCGCTGCCCTTCGGGCATCCCCTGCTCTCCCACCACCTCTGTCCACACTGTGGCCGGGGACGCTCTTCACATCTGCTCCAGCTGCGAACTCCTACTCACCCTTCAAGACCCCGCTCACTCGTTCCCACCTCCAGCTCTACCCCACCCGGCCAGCTGCGCTGTCCTTTCTGAGCGCTCGGCACTTGCGACCCCCATGCCGTTCTGGTAGGTGCTCCGCTGACCCGGGCCGCCCAGAGGGAGGAGCCCGGCTTCCTGCCCTCGGCGGTCGCCCACGCGGGCCTGGCACACAGCAGCCACCCAGGAAGTGCCCGCCGTCGAGTGAATGGACAAAGGCCCCCACCCGGGCAGGGCGCCGCCTGTCATTAGCTATTCCTCCCCCTCGTGCCCTGTGAGCAGAGGGAAGGAGGCAACGACAGGGGCAGAGAACAAGGCCGGTCTGTGCCCTGGCCAGGGCAGCTTTACAGGGACAGTCTTTGTACCAGCCGGAGAAAAATGGCGGCCAGACCCCCCCACCTCCGTGCCCGCCTGCTTCCCTGGGGCCCACAAGGGGCCGGCGCGGGAGCCGCTGCGGGGACCCGGGTGCAGCTTCCCCTCGGGGACTTACTGAGGGCCGGCGCCCGGTGGCAGGCCCGCCTCCCTGCCCTGCTCTGCTCTGGGGCAGGGCGTGACAGAGGGCGCGACACAGGCCCCCTAGGCCGGAGGCCACCACGTTGCCCACGGGGGGAGGGGCACGTGTCCTTGTCCCAGATTGCTTTGGAAGAGCTGGGCCCTGGGGGCAGGCCAGCCAAGTGGATTCAGGGAACAGGGCACCGGCATCAGAGTGACGCCAACTCGGGCTGTGCTGACGAGGCTGGAGGGAAGGACAGAGGGTGCCGTGGGGCCAGCGGGGACACGGCTGGGCTGAGGGCCCAGGGTGTGTCTCCATCTGAGCCACCGGAGTCCAAGACCCCGGGGGCCAGAGTATGGCCTCCTGCAAATGCCTCCTCTCGGCCACCTGCCGGGAGCCACTGGGGCAGCCAGCCACCCCCTGACCTGGGCCAGCGACCTCGCGGTGGGGTGGCGGGAGGGCAGTTGGCGTCAGATCTCCGATGGGCTGCTTCTATCCCTCTGCCCCCTGGGCCGGCTCGGGACGTGGGGCCTGGCCCGGCCCAGACAGGCGCCTCCGGGAAAACGCTGGGCCCTCTGCTAGCGGAAGCCGGTGCCTGCGTGTGGCCGAGGTCCGTGGGGCCCCTCCTTCACGAGGGGCCCCAGGCTTCCGTCCCTGTCCTCACTCAGCCCTCGGGCCTGTGCCCCTCTGCCTAGGCCCGGCTTGTGCGCGGGTCAGCCCAGGGCCCCTAGGCCTCGCCGCACCAGCTCACGCAGACCGGGGGCTTCTTGACCTGCGTGCACATCACACGGGGAGAAAACACCGACATAAAGCCCCAGGCCGGAGAGAGTGCTTGCCCCGGACCCCCGTGAGGCCCACAGCTCCCGGGCCGGGGGAGGAAACGGGAACACACTTCTGCTGGCCGGGACCTCTGCTGGGGTGGACGTGGCTGCACGTCACGGCTCCCTTCCCTGGCGGGCGCGTGGGTCTCCCCTCACCTGGCCGCCTGCTGAGCTGTAATGAGTGGGGGTGGGGAGGGGCAGAAGGGAACCGCCCCGCCTCTGGGCCGCCTCATGCTGCCTTCCTCCCACCAACGCCCTTGAACCTTGGGTGACCGGGCCCCTCACGGAACTGACGGTGGAGCCCGGAGCCTCACATCGATGGCGGAGGGGGCACGGGGGGCGCAGGCATCACAGGCCGGCCGTCTCCCCATCCCTCCGCCTCTGCTCGTCAAGAGAGGTAGGGTCCCACGCCCGCCAGCTGGGAAACACGCCCGCCTGCATGTGCACCTGTGGCCCGTGGTCCGTCCACCCCTCACCTGGATATGGTGGTGAGCGGGGGTGATGGGCGGGGCTGGGCTAACCGGACACCCCAGAGCCCGGAACTCTACCCTGGCTGACCCGTCCTCCAGCCGGGAAGGACCAGAGTCTCTCCCGGCGGAAGGAAGCACCTGTGGGATCAACCTCGGGGGCGCTGAGCCCTGGAGGGTAAACTGAGGCAGGGAAAGCACTCGCCACAGACCAGACCTCCCCCGACCCCGGCCAGCAGGCAGGCTCCAGGATGCAAGCAAAGCACGCCCGCCTTGGGGGATGGGCGAGCGGCCCAGAGGCTACACCCCGAGAACGAGGGCACGGACGTGTGCCGGCCCCCACCTGTTGCGGGTGGGCTTGGAGGAGAGTCTCCCCTGTACCCTGCACAAGGGCCCGTGAGCTGGGCACCGTGACTCGCCGTTCTGGAGGTGACGGCACAGACGTACGAGGGGAAGGCATGTGCCCAAAGCCGCCAAGCGGTAAATGGCAGAGCTGGGACTTAAACCTCACGCATCTGGCTTTCTCGAAAAGTTAAACCCCGGTTCATCGTCGTGACTCTTCCCTTGGCGCACAGGACAGATTCTGCAGCTGGGAATCGCCAGCGTGCTGGTCGACCTCCGGCCGGACGGAGGGGCCTTTGGCTCGGCTCCGGGACAGAGGTGGGTGCTGGGAAGTGCCTGCCACCTTCGACAACGGCAGTGGGGACAGCACAGTGTCGGTGGAGAAGGAAAGAAAAGGCACGTTCGCACCGGAGCCACACGTAGCCTCCCCCACGGCTGGGCACGCCCAGCAAAGCCACGGAGCGCCGGGACACCTTCTCATCCGGGCCTTGTGGTCACCGGCACCTGGGGCTGGGCCGGAGTAGGGGCGCGGTCCAGCCAGGCAGAGGGTAGTGGGGGCCCGAGCCCAGCCCGGGAGGGATGTCACCGTGGACCCTGGCAACCCCCCCCCCCCCCCCCCCCCCCCCCCCCCCCCCGCCCCGGGGCCACTCGGTCCACAGGGAGGAAACGGGCCTGTTTACGGTAGGTTTCGGCCTGTGGCGCCCCGTCAACCAGAACCCACCCCACGGCGCCAGCTGCTTCCTGTGCGGCTCTCACTGCCCACGGTGCTGACAACAGACTGGAGACACGCTCAACGCAAGGGGTGGCCCCACGTCACTGCCGGCTGGTGTGGTGGCCATCTTGAGAGATTCCCGCACCCTGACGAGAGGGCCCCAGAACCCCCGATGCTGGCTGGAGCCCCCACGCCAGCCTTGGCTCGATTCACATACACGGTGAGGCCACAGTCACAGACCAGTGGCCTCGGGACATGCTGGGTTGAGCCCACATCGTGTTGATCAACACCCAGCCTGGGCCAGCCCTGTACCTACGTGGCCAGTCCAACGAAACCCCGAGAAGCAAGCTCTCTGTGCCGCAGGCAAAGCGGGCTCCCGTGCCCGCGCCCGAGGGCCGGGCCCTGAGCAAAGTCCTGGCGCTGGGAACAGAAGCACAGGCAAGCGGAGGGAGGGCTGCACGGAAGCGGCGGTGATAGGGCCAAGCAGTCGGGCAGGGCGCCGTAACTCCTGCGGTCCCCCACCCCCGCCAAGACCAGATCCACCCCTCCTACTGTGGCCCACGAGCTGGCCCTGGCCCTGCCGGCCACCCCCGCCCCTCGCCGTGCCTTCGGTGTTCATCCTGTCCTGTCCCCCAAACCGCCCGTGCCACCGCCTAGAACGCCCTCGCGCCCCGGCTCCCTCGCAAAGCCCGACTCAAGGGGGCTCTAGGACCCATCCTACCCCTGAGTGAACACCTATAGGTTCTCTGGGACATAGGTCCAGTGAATCCGGCTGCGATCTTCCGGAATGGGGGCCTGGCATTGTCATATGAGAGGACCCCGAGGCGGGTAGCTCTGTCGGGCCCGAGCAGTCGGCCATCACACACCCCGTGGCTCCCACAGGTCGTCCAAACAGCGGGCGGCTTCTCTTTTCTTCCCTCGATCTGTTCCCAGAGAGCGTTTCAGGCCTGCCCCTGGAGGCCCCTGATCACAACCACGTGCGGGCCTCAGGCTTCCCGCTCGGGCAGGGGTTGGACAGGGGCGTGGAGAGGGCCGGGGGCCGCCAGACCGAGTGCGTGTGGCCCTCCCGCCGTCCTGGCCCGGTGGGCCTGGGAGAGGGTGTCCGAGCCACGGGTTTGGACCGGGCTGGCCGTGCCCACCGTGTGGCCTTGGCCAGACCACTCAGAGCCTCCCATCTGGGGCTGGGGCCGAGGAGACCGCCCCCCCCAGGGGGCTGTGGTGGACCGTCCGTGAGATGATGCAGCCGGCCCAGGGCGCGGCCCACAGCAGATGCGCCGTCCGGGTGGATGGACGGACGGCGCGAGTTGGACTGGGGTGGGTAAGAACCCCCGCGGGGCCGCTCCGGCCGAGGAGAGGGGCAAGGCCCACAGCGGCTCCGTGTCTGGTGAGCGGGCGCCATCTTTGGGAGAAGGTCCTGAGGGCCAAGTATCTCCGGGGAGCTTTTCCCCCGGGGCTGTGGACAGAACCCAGCCGGGCCGCCAGGCGTGAGCGCCATGCCCCTGCTCGGCGGGCATTGAGCGCGGTGCCAGACCTGCAGAGATGCCCGTGTGGCTGTGCCCGGGGACAGGCGGCAAGGGCCCGCGCTGGACTCCTTTGAGACAGACAAGGGGCGGCCACTGGGGAGCTGCTGACCCAGCCTATGCCCCCCCATGAGCCTGCCCTCGGGGCCCACTTCTCCAAGCCCACGGGATGCTCTATTCAGAGTATTATTCATAATAGTGACGGTCACCGACAGCCCTCTCCCTCCAGGGACTCGGCAAGGGCCCCGGCCCGGCACGCTTTAGCGGCTTTGGTCTCCACAGCGGCCCAGGAGGTAGGCGCCACCGCCCCATCTTACGGCTGGCAACCCGGAGGCCCAGGGAGGGTGGGTGGCCTGCCCGGGGGTCACTGAGCGGGGTCCCTGTCTGCCTCCCCAGCCTGCAGCGTGGCCTAGACCTTCCCAGGAGCCCGCGGGGCTGGGCTAGCGAGCAGCGGGCAGGGGCTCACCTAAAAGGCTCGCTCTGGCGGAGGGACGGGCCCTCTGGGGGCTGGGCATCTGGCCTCGCGCAGAGGAACCCCCGACAGCTGTTCGGAATATTTTGATAAAAACACGTCGAACACCTGGTGTGTGTTTAGTTTTCCACCAGCCGGCCCGGCCCCCGGCAACATGCTCGCCAACGGCCGACTCCCCCGAGGAGTCTGTGTGTGCTCCCACCCGGGTCCTCGGGAGCACAGGGCGGGGGCGCTCACTCCCGGCCTCCTCCACCTGCAGGCGACCACATTCTCCCCTCTCCTCTGGAGGCTGGACCACGGGAGGCCAGGTTGACCCCAGGGCTAGCCCAGCGACCCTGGCTTTGCACACTCAAGTCTCATGAGGTGGCCCAGGAGAGAGGGAGGGTGCAGGGAGGTGGTGACCCCCTCCCAGAACTCGGCTCATCGAAGGCCCGGTGTCCTCTCCACCACCACGTGCAGACCTAGGTGGCTGGGCTGGGGGGGATCTTGTTGCTGAAGGCGGGGGGGGGGGTGTGCTACAGGTGGGGGCCGGGCTGGCACTTCCTCAAGCTATTCTGGGAGGCGGCACCAATGTGCCCCCTTGATACAGGAAGACAGAGGCTCAGGATGGATCAGGAGGCTCACCTCCGAACTCTGTCCTGATCTGTCTGCTCGGGAGGAAAGTCTCCTGAGTCAGGGTGCCCCGGGCTGACGAGCCGGGCCGCTCCTCCCCGGCGGCTGTTTCGGGTCCAAAGCGTGAGACGGTGCAACCTGACCCGAGAAACGTGGTTTCGTGAACCCCAATGCCTTCTGGGGACTCACACGGGGACTCTGGGGACTCACCTCGGATCCACCAGCCTTCGCCTACTTTGTGCCTGTTCCGCTCACAAAGGGTGAAAACGGGCACTTCACAAACCAGGGGGTCTACGTGGCCGCTGCACGCGTGGAAAGGTGCCCAGCACCGCGAGGCCGGGGGAGTTACAGGCAGCACACAGCACGCGCCCCCAGAATGGCCGGGGTGGAGGATACTGAGTGCTGGCAGGACGGGGCACCGGGAACCCTCGCACGTGGCTGGCAGGAGCGCAGGTGGTGTGGCACTCGGGAAAACACAGCTCGGCTGATACCCCCTTGCTGGGAGCACAGGCGTGCCGCGTGACCTGGCGATTCCATCCTGGGCACGTGCCCCGGGGGAAATGAGACCGTGTTCACCGGGGAGTGTAGACCGGAACGTTCTGCCGGCTCTGTTCCGAACGACCGCAGACGAGAAACGACCCAGGTGCCCTGCAACGGCAGCACGAATGAACCGCGGTCTAGTTGTTGGACGAAACACACGGCAGTGAGAAAGAACAGGCTTCTGCCGCAAAGAACGACACGGATGAAATAAAGAGCTGTTTCCAGCGTCTTGGGTAGCTCAGAAAGGCACACGGTGATGTTTACACTAGGACAGCCAGAGAAAGTTAGCGACCCGGTTCAGAAACCATAGTAAAGAAGAGAGGAAAGACCTGTACCACAGGCCTGGGAATCTGAACAACAACAACAACAAAAATGTGGCTTGGAGTTCCCTGGCAGCCAAAGCAAAAAAGGGAAACCCTGTAGATTACACAGAAGCAGATGGTTGTTCAGGAAGGACAACCTTCCTAGCAGCACAGACCGGGAGGGTCTTGTCCCTGCCGGGTGGGAGGGCGCGGTGAGGCCCCAGCAGGGTGTCTGATGAAACTCGGAGGTGACCCTTCCTAAACTGACTCCTGGCTGTCTCACTCCAGAGAGCCTATTACGTGGCTCCAAGGGGAACGGCAAGGCTCTGGGCCCAGACTGGCTCAGCCTGCAGCCCCGACTTCCCGGCACCCAGCACGGTGGGTCACTGCAGTGTTCAGCTGAGGTTTTCCCAAATTAGCTCCCACACGCTCCCGAGTTCCCACCCGGCCACCCCTTGTTCGGGGAAGTCCCTTCTCTCCGGCCTTTGGGGCCCCTGCACATGAAACTAGCCACCCTCCTGGCCCTCTCACCCCTCTCTCCCGCTTGTGGGTGGATGTGTGACCTGAGGGGCTGACGGGAGACAGAGGGAGGTGCTGGCCTGGGACAGGCGGTACGGGGGAGGTGGGCATAGGGCAGGCTGGTGCAGTGGTGGCCGGCCGGAAAAGATCCCAGGAACCAAGCAGAGTCCCAGAGCCTGCGTTTCGTGAGACCCATGCCGGGATATTATGGTTCAGTCCCAATCCTGCACATAACAGGTCTCTGAAGATGCCTCCGGGGTGGGTGACAGTCACTCCCCTCCATGGTAGCCTGCTGACCGCCCTCATCCACCCAGCCTGGCCCAGGGCCTGCACAGAGGAAACGGGCCGAGCGGGTCTAGCGCCAGTGCCCGGACCCCACCCAGCGTGCTCGAAAGTCCCTCCGAAGGCCAATGCGATCGCAAAGGACCCGACACCCTCGAGTGGAGAGGACTTGTGCTATCGTAAAGGGGCATCCTGGCCCCATGGAACGAGACAGTAAATGAAACACTGCATGCAATGCTGGGCACTGAGCACTGAAATGCGCTGTGTCGTGAGGTCCTGAGTTCACTGCCTGTCACTTACTAACCCACGGTCAGGAGCCTCCGGCGCCACAAGGGATAGAAGAAACTGTATCCACTTCACTCACAACTGGCTCCCGATGCCAGTTTCCATCCCGGAGCCGGGAAAGGGCATTCCGTGCCAGGCAGGGAGCGGGGCGCTGCTGGCCTGGCTCCCACCTGCCACCGAGTGCGGAGTGAGCTCCCCGTGCACAAAGGGAGGGAATGACACCCCCCGCGACCTCACGGAGGCCGGTGGCGGCTATGGTGGGGGGGCCTGGCTGCAGCATTTTGCACGCAGGCTGTGGACTTGTGTGGCCACGGCCCACCCCCCTGGGACTTCCCCTTCTGAGGTGCAGGGATGTGGACTGAATACCGAGTACAGTGGTGTGTGTTAAGCCCCTAGGTGAGTGGTGGCCAGCACCGGGTGGGCTGGCCGGTAGTAGTTAGCGTGAGCACTCGGGAGGCCTCGAGGCAGCCGTGCCCTCACGGACCGGAAGCTGGGCAGCAGAGAAAGGGACGGAATCACACCATGCGAGGGGGCGGGGGGGGGGGGGGGGGGGGGGGGGCGGGAAATAGACACTGTCCCCTTTGCCCCCCTCCTCCCCGGATCGCAAGCTGCCACTTTCTGTTGGAGGTCATCTGGTGTCGTCGTTGAGGTCTATAAAAAGAACGATGTTCTTTAACCCCATTCCTGGAAATCTTTCCTAAAGACGGAATTCTAAAGAGACCTCATACAGAGTCTGGCATGTGGTAGGTTTTCAATAAAAGTTTGCTGAGCCGAGGGGGGGAGAAAGTACTTTTAGAGATGCTCGTGACGGTGCTACTTATAACAAGAAAGGAACCGGCTCCGATGTCCGACCCCGGGGGAGTAATGAAGCCTAGTCCGGCTGACCCGCTCCATGAACCACGGCAGAGCTGTGAACCACAGGCAGGATGAAGGGGGAAAGCAGAAGGAGAGAGGGTTCTATGTGCCCACGCCTCCGGTCGCAGAAGGGAGCGGGCAGGAAACCTGAGATAAACCGCCAAGTGTGGTGGGACCACGGGTAGAGCCTTTTCTCTTTTGAACTTCCCCCCAAGGCTGCAGTAATGCTGTCTTAATGGCACACGTAATAATAAAAATACTCCCTTGTTTCGCCTTGCCACCGCTTCTCCAGAGGTATGGAAAAGGCCGGGAAGGTCGAGATTATGCGCCAGCCCGGACAGACGCGAGAGGCGCGGCGGCCCCGCCTGGGCTGGGGCTGGCCAGCCACGGGGACGACAGTCCCGGCCAGCCCCGGCCAGCCCCGGCCCTGGGGCCAAACACCTGGCTGGGCTTACAAGTGCCACCTGCTCTGCAGAGCATTGCAGGTCATTAGAGAGGGGGGCCCGCCCGGGTGCACCAAGGTAACCCTGGGGCTGGGCCCTACCTGTAACGTCAGACACATGTCACCGGGGACCACCCGGGGCTGGCTCCCCCCGGCCCCTCTGTCCGGCCGCCAGCCCCTCGGGGGCTTGGACGGGCCCACACGCCCCACCTCCAGGATGGAGAGTCCCAAGGGGTCCGCCCAGCATGTCCATGGTGGCACCGCATTCCTGTCAACCCGGGGAAGACTGGGGATCTCATCTCCCAGAGACAAAGACACGGGAACAAGGGCTTTGCTTCAGGTCACGTGGCCAGCACGTGGTAGGGCTGGGACTCGGACCCCGGTTATGACTCCAGTGGCAGCACCTTCCCTGAACCTGCTGGATGAAACACAACCAAGGGAAAAGCAAACGAGCCCCAAACCCCAAAGCTGGAAGGGCTTTAGGGCACAACCCCTCATTTCTCAGGTGAGGAACCCGAGGCCCAGGAAGGGACAGATGCTGGCCCGAGGCAATCCCGCCAGGGCCCAAAACGAGGAGAGTACGTCCTCCTGGAGAGCTAGCCTAGATCTCGGCACCCGGGCTGCCTGCCACCCACACGGCAGAGGCCTGGGCAGAAGGGGGTCCCTGGGCTCCGTTCTTCCCAGGACCCTCTCTCTCCTGCCTGTACTTACAAACATGGGGGCTGGGGTCAGGGGAGGGGGAGGGGGAGGGGGCCCTCTTCATCCGTGCCTCCATACAGATGGGGAAACTGAGGCACAAAAAGGGAGAGCCTAGAGTGAACCAGCAGGGAGGCCAGTGCCCCTCCCCCATATTTACTTAGCACCTTCCACCCCGGCCAGGTTCCCCGAAAAGCTGACGGATGCCACCTCATTCGTCACAGTCCAGACGGCGCCTCGTAAATGGTCAAAGCCGCCCGCCCAGTGAGCGGGCGGTTCGTTCCGGCCCCTGGGGACGCCAGCCTGCCGGGGCGGCTTGCCCCACTGTGGGCCGACTGTGTGTGCGGGGACCCCACGCAAGCCGCCCTGGCTCCTGGCGGGCCGCCGTGCCCTGGGCGAGTCCTAGACGGGGTCTTGTTTTCGTCAGGCCCGTCTCCAGGAGGCAGGCAGACGAGCCGCTCTTCTAGGACATCTACTCAGCACTGCTCTGATTTTCTGCAGACCCTAGTCCTGTCCCGCGATTTACTGGGAAGCCATAAACCAGCCCCACACGAGTCCGCCCTGCGGCCTCCAGAAAGCCCTGGAAACAGCTCCAGCAGGGTCCCGTCCGCCATCATGGGCCGTGGGTGAGGAGGGTGACGGCCTCCCGATGCGTTTACTCGGTGAGCCGCAGGGAGACGCTGTCCTCTCTGCAGATGGGGAAACAGGCCCGGGGGGGGGAACCCAGCAGCCCTCGCAGCTCAGGCTTCGGGGTCAGGGTTTTCCCCAAGTCCCGGGACTGGCCCCATGACACACCTTCTCCCATACAGCCTTTCACCCAGCGCTTTCCACCGGCGACCTTCGGGGCTCGCACCCTAGGAGCAGGGAGCACACAGCAGCCCTCCAGGGTAGGGGGGCAGGCGGTAGACTTTGCAGGACACGGCCAAGAGGAGGGCGAGGGGGGTGTTCAGTGCTGTTTTGGGGGTCTGGGCTTGTTAACTCAAGAGACGGAGCTGGAGGCACACCAGCTCCATTCGTGGAGACACGAATGCCTTTTTTTTTTTCTTTTTAGTGTTTATGTATTTTGAGAAAGAGCTCAAGCAAGGGAGGAGCAGGGAGAGACAGAGGGAGAGAGAGAATCCCAAGCAGGTTCCGTGCTGCCAGCGCAGAGCCCAACGTGGGGCTCACACTCACAAACTGTGAGCACGTGACCTGAGCCGAAACCAAGAGTCGGACACATAACGGACTAAGCCACCCAGGGGCCCCGAAGTGCAGTGTATTTTAAGGGCTCAGGCACGCCAGGATTCGAGAACCAGCAGGCACTCGTCTGGTGACGGGTGGGAGGAGGGTACCAGGACCGGCTGCCTCGGGGTGCTGGGTGGGCTGGAGATCCAACAGGGAGCGGGGCCCTGGATGCCATCTACGATGCCGTCCGGGGCACCAGAGGCCAGGCACAGGGCCCGGCACATGCAGGAACGCTGTCCCTCACTGGCCCCTCGGCCCGGGCACACGCCAGGACCACACTGTTCCATCCTGTCCCCACAACTGAGGCTTTGTGCTCCGCTTAACAGCAGGTTAAGGCCTGCCTCGTTCTCTCCTCACCCCCACCCCCACCCCAGAGGCTTCCTTATTTACTTGTTTTCCATATAAACTTGAGGATTAACTTGTCCAGTGTGTTATGAGGTGGGGGAAGGAGAAGAGCAGACAGCCCTGATGATGTCTGGTCCCTAAACAAAGCTCTTCAGCAGGCAAAGCCCAATTTCCTCCTCAGAACCCTGGAAAGTGGAGGCTGGTTTTCAAACCCGGCTGCTTAGAGGAAGCTTAGAACCACCCACTGCCGTCAAAGCTGTGGGTGCTGCCAAAGCAGGACCCAGAGGGAAATTTGTAGCCCTGGACGTTTTCGTGATTAGAGAGCAAAGTCTCGAACCCGTCATCTATGCTCCCACCTTAAGAAACTAGAAAAAGAAGAACAAAATAAACCCAAGACAGAGGAAGGAAATAATAAAAGATCAGAGCAGAAAGCGAGGAACGGAAAACAGGAAAATGACGGAGGACGTCAGGGAAACAAGCAGCTGGTTCTTTGAAAAGATTGACTGGAAATGCTGACCCCTGAACCCTACCCCAGAGAGTTTTTCACTTGGTTGGTCTGGGGTCTGCCCTGAGGGCTGGGTGGTCTGACCTCCCCAGGTGCTTCTAATGGGCAGCTGGATTGTCCCTCGGGCTGCCTCAGTTTCCATGCCTGCAGGACAAGGGAGGCAGCCCAGTGCCCAAGCCTGGCCGTGTGTGTGTTGGGCAAGTCCCTTTCCCTCTCCGGGCCTCAGCTTCTACACCAGACTTTGTCCTAGAGCTGACACTGGCCACCTGTGCTGTGTGGAGCCCTGGCTTTCCAGAGGAACCTGGGACAACAGGAATGAGTCAGGCTCCCAGGGCAGAAGTCTGGGATATGAACAGGATGTTCGTTGATGGTCCGCCATGGGGGGTGTGCCTCCTGCCACGGGGGGGCGTGCCTCCAGCTCCATCTCTTGAATTAACAAGCCCAGACCCCCGAAACAGCACTGAACACCCCCTTCGCCCTCCTCTTGGCCGTGTCCTGCAAAGTCTACCGCCTGCCCCCATACCCTGGAGGGCTGCTCTGTGCTCCCTGTGCAGAGAGCCGTGGAGACACGAAAGCCTCAAGCCTTCTGGCAGAAATTTCACGAAAGAATGGTGACGGGCGAGATCTTTTCCGTCTGGGGCAGGTATCCGGCTTCCCTCTACGAGGTGGGCAACAGTGTGTGCTAAAACCACAGTCCCTTCCCTCACGTAATGAAGCACAGCCCACGCCAGGGACCCATTCTGTCCCTGATTTGCACAGCGATGATCTAGTCTTTGTTTTACGGATGAGAAAGTGGGCTCAGAAATGGGGGCCGCAAGCTCCCCTCGGTCCCAGAGCAGGCAAGTGGCCGTGCTGGGCTGTGACCCCACTCTGTCTCCGGGTCCAGGGTCTCTCCCCTTCCCTCATCCGCACACCACTGGGCACCTCTGTTGGGACGGTTCCCCCCCCCCCCCCCCCCCCCCCCCCCCCCCCCCCGTGGGGGGGCCCCCCCCCCCCCCCCGCCACCCCACCCCCCCAGCAGGTGTAGGGAAGCTCCAGACAGACGGAACAGACAGACTCAGGGTTCTGAGCCAGGAAAAGTTCTCTTGGCTCTGATGGTGCCTCCGGAGCTCAAGAAAGGCCCCTGACAGTATGCCCTTCACGCCCTCACACCAGGAAAAACCAGGAAAGGCCGAGCCCGGAGCCGGCATGGCGCTGCCCCCTCCCGCCGTGGGGAAGAGGTGGGCGTTTAAATACAGAGATGGATTATTAATGAAGCCGGCCCTTTTGAAACATCACAGGCACAGAGAGGAGCACCAACAGGGATGGCCAGCTGCAGCAAACCCTGTGCGAAAGGTTCCAGCATGTCCCTGTGGCCACCCATGGGCACTGTCACTCCCTGGCAGCCCGCAGCACTTTCCTGTGCACAGACCTCGGCCAGGGCTAATTCTGCGGCTCCCACCCTCGAAATGCTCGTGTTCCTTAGTCTCCCACTTCCACTCTGGAAAGGAGAGGGAGAATGTTACGTGAATCAATAATGAGCCCTTCGCCCCATTCTTTGCAGAGAACGATGGATTAAAACCCCGCAAAGCCAATCAATTGCACATCTATTTCACTAAGGGGGTGGGTGAGGGTGGAGAGAGCTTTCCTGAAAGGACTTGGCCTTGAAACATTAAGCCCAACGACTGGATTTGGCAACGGCCAGCTTCCGAGCACCGCCAGCCTGAAGAAACTGGCGGCCAGGCATGCCGAGGCAGGGCTGGGAATAACGAACTCATTCAAAGCCAAGCCGGGGCGGGGTGGGGGGGCGCTGGAGAGTCCATGCGTGCGGGGGGCCTGCACGTCAAGGGGCTGCAGCCCCAGGGGCCCCGTGTGCACCGAGAGGCCGACCTCGGTTCTGCAGAGTGCGGCCTGGGCTGCCCCGGAGGGGTGGTGGGAAGCATGGGTGTCGCCAGAGATGCAGGACGGCCAACCGGTCTGCCCGGGATGGACACGGGTGGGAATTGAGGGGCCAGTCCCGGACTGGCATCGAACTTGCGGAGGGGTGAGCCCTGCGGCAGCGCGGCCTCCAGGGAGTGGGGTTCTCCCATAAATTGGCCGGCTAGGTCCTCCCGGCCCATCAGGCCCCGGACAGAGCGGTCAGGCTGAGCCCTCAGGGCCACTGCCCACACCCTCTCTGGTCTGCGGTCCGGCCATGGGCACGGCGGGGGTGGGGAGCGTGAATCGTGCCGGAGCAGCTCCGTAACTGAGCCCGCGTCACCTCTTGGAAGCCAAGTGTGAATCTTTGCTGAGTGGCCTCCGTGTCTTGGGAGGCGGCTTTGAAGCCAGAATGGTGGGCACGGCTCAGTCCAGCAGTGGGAGCTTTGGTGAACGGGGCAGATAAAAGATTAGGGCCTGCGGTGCACGCGGTAAACAGTCAGGCCCCCAGGGAGGCACCACCTTGAAGCTCGGAGCCGCTTTATTCGGGAAAAGGTGCCCGCCGCGCACAAGCCAAACTCCGTTCGACCCGTCAGGCTGCTTTGAGTAGCCCCTGTTAACACCCACGGACGCTCCTCCTGCACACGCTGCCCCAGAGGCTGCTCGTAAACCCCGCGGCCCTAGCACAGGGTTTGGCCAGGGTCTGCACAGGCCGGGCACAAGCTGCGGTTCTTGCAGACTGCGGGCCGTTTTCTCCCAGAGGGTTTAGCGGAGGGACACCATGAGATCATGTCAGAGTCCTCATCAGCTGCACTGCTGGGGGAAAACCACGATTTATGGACGCTCCGCCACGGTTATAAATCACCACACGTTGCCGGCAACACAGCTGGTCAAGAGAACGAGCATGTGGTTTTCTCTACCCTTTGCTCTTCCTTCCTCGGCTCCTAGAGCACAAGGCAACACGCGGGCCAGCCCCCGTGCGCCCACAGGGGACAAGGTGGCCACTGGGCATGTATGTCCCCCTCCTTGGAAGGCACACTTGTCCCCTGCAAGCTGTCACAGCAGGTCCTGAGGAGTGAGAACTCACCAATATGGAGGTCTTTGTGCAGACACTGGCAAAAACTTTTCCTTCTTTTTTTTCTTTTTTTAAATTTAAAAAGCATAGCTGGCGGGGCACCCGGGTGGCTCAGTGGGTTAAGCGTCCACCTTCGGCTCAGGTCATGATCTCACGGTTCGTGAGTTCGAGCCCCGCGTCGGGCTCTGCGCTGACAGCTCAGAGCCTGGAGCCTGCTTGGGATTCTGTGTCTCCCTCTCTCTCTCTCTCTGCCCCTCCCCCTCTCACGCTCTGTCTCTGAAAAATAAATAAACATTAAAAAAAAAAAAAAAAAAGCATAGCTTGCTCTCTAGAGAGCAAAGCTTCTGGGTGGCCAGACCCCGTGGTCACCCTGGAGGTGGGCCCAGGCTGCAATGCACTGTGCCCACGGCTCCATCTGGACTGAGAACCCACGGAGCCCTTACATCTCAACAAATGCCCATTCCGCGGGCTGTATCTTCTCAGCCTTGCCCTCTCTGAACACAGAGCACCTGTGAGCGTGGTTTGCCAGGAAGGGGCGGTGGGCAGTGGGACCGCCTCTCGGGGCCGGGAGGGTGGCATTGCCAGTGTGACCGGGGGTCTGGGATGCCCATCGTGACAAAGGCCGGCAGCCAGCCCTACCTGCATCCGCACTCAGCCGGGGCTGCCATGCCCTCCCGGTTCTGCAGACACCAGTGAGGTCAGGCCCAGCCCCGACGTCTGAGCAAATGTTGCTTGGCCTTTTTGTTTTGCTTTGTGTTAAACTCAGGATGTATTCCAGCCACACTGGAGAATCTGCTAGGGCAAATGGCGTGGAGGCCGAGCGGAGGGACCGTGGTAACCTGGGGGAGGCCGGGCACGGTAGGGCCAGGGGCATTTCTTGTCACATCGCGGTCAAGGGCCCCCTGGCCTCAGAGTCGATGCAAGGGATGGAGAAGAAGAGTGAGCCAAACGGGGAGAGGGAAGCGTTCAGACTGAATGGAGGGGCAGAAGAGGAAGTTACAGCAGCCAGTGTGAGAAGGAAGGTGGCCTCGGTCCAAATGACGGGGCACGTCGCTCGCTGAGCCCCTGCCCAGACGTGCTGAGTTGGGGGCGGCCTCACTCATCTGTGGGGACCCCTCCCCCGGGACCGGGGTTCGGAGGTCAGGAGCAGATATGTATGGCTTGGGGCAGATCCCCTGGCCCTGAATCTTCTGAACCCCTTGGGCTGTTCGGATCCCAGCCTTCCCCTCGAGGGCCGCAGGTGCTCCCTCTGAGGGTTCCTAAGTGTATCTGACGTGGGCAGTGCAGGGGTCAGAGCCTAGAGAGTGCCCCTGCCAGTGGCATTTCCTATGGCAGTGGGACTCCTTTGCTCTCCCAGCCTCCTTCCTGTCCCTTCTCTACAGCCCACCCGGAAGCCACTTTGCTTCTTTGCAGCCTACTGACGGTTTTTGTGCTCTGCTAAGATCAGACTCGCGAGCCTCCTCGCCTCTCCCAGGGCCACGGCAGCACAACCACAAACAAGCGTCGGGGGTGAGACCAGCTGACGACTACATCCCTGACACAGACCAGTTTTGCCCCAGAAAGAGTTGTGGGACCACAGTTTCTTTTTCAGAACAAAAATTAAGCCAGCCTGTACTGATCACACATCTTCCCGACATCACGTTCGGCGACCTCGCTCTGGTGGCTTGAAATCAGCCCCGATGGCAGTATTTACGCCACGGAAAGCGGCAAGGGCTACCAATCAGGGCTCCCCTCCCCCACCCCGCCCCCCGAACAGCTAGTTGTTACATTTAAAGCATACCACTTGAACTTGATAATCCTCCAAGTTTCTCTTAGGTAAAACCTAAGAGACTCCATGACATGATGATGTATATGCTCATGTATAAATAAGCCCATGTGCACAGATGCACGGCGGGGCAATTCCCAAGATGATGACAATACAACCTGATTACTGTTAATCCAGCAAAGGTCTGTTGAAATGAGCAAACCTTTAATTTATAACATGTTTTGAGTCATTAAAATTAGTATTAGCAAGGTGTAAAATTAGTATTAGCAAGGTGGAGGTCCACAAGAGGTCTGTAGCCTTTCTCCCGCCTGTGTGGAGACAACGGAATAGCCACATGCAAAAGAGTAAGGCTGTACCCTTACCTCACACCATAGGCAAAAATAAACTCAAGGTGGCTCTACGTGGAAGAGCTAAAAATAGAAAATTCTTGGCAGAAAACACAGGGGTGAATCCTCATGGCCTCCGATTTGTCAAAGGGAGGAGAAACGCAAGTCAAAACCACAATGATAACTTTACCACCCACCAAGTGGAATCAAAAAAGTCAAGTTATAACAAGCACAGAAGAGGATGCAGAGAAGTTAGAAGCCTCGTGCACTGCAGGCGGGGATGGAAAACAGCGTGGCTACTTTGGAACACAGACCGACAGTTCCTCAAATGATTAAAATTAGTTACCATATGACCCACCAATTCCACTCCTCGGTTTATACCCAAGTGAACGAAGCCAGTAAAAAAAAAGAGACCACTTTTCGCATTGTTCCGTTCATACGAAATGTATGAAATGGGGAAATGTATGAATAGGGAAACCTACAGGGACAGAAAGCAGATGAGTGGTTGCTTTGGGTTGGGGAGATGGGATGGGTAACTAGATGGGGACAGTGGTACACGGTTCTTTTAGAGGTGATGCAAATGTTCCAGAATTGACTGACGGTGATGGTGTGTGTACATACTAAAAATCACTGAATTGTATTCTTTAAATGGATAAAGTATGTGGTTATGGATTCTATCTCAATAAAGCTGGTTTGCTTTTTTTAATGTTTACTTATTTACGTATTTATTTTTGAGAGAGAGAGAGAGAGGCGCAAAGTGTGAGCAGAGGAGGGGCTGAGAGAGAGGGAGACACAGAATCCAAAGCAGGTTCCAGGCTCTGAGCTGTCAGCGCAGAGCCCGATGCAGGCCTCAAACTCACGAACCACAAGATCATGACCTGAGCAAAAGTTGGAGGCTTAACCGACTGAACCACCCCGGCACCCCAAGCTGTTTTTTTTTTAACATATTTACTGATAAGAGCAAGGATGGAGAACTCACACAGGACAGAAGTGGCATTCCAAGTCAGTGGGGAAAGGGTGGGCTACTGAAAATCAGTGTTTGAACAACTGTTGGTTACTATATAGAAAATAAAATTCGATCCCTACCTCATGCCATGCACACAAGTCAACGTCAAGTAGATGTAGAACCTGAATGAGCAAAGTAAAACTTTAAAACTGCTGGAGGAAAACGTAGAATATCTTTCTAACTATGGGGAGGGAAAGATGTCTTGGACAAGACGCAAGATGCATAAACTGTAACAAAATGATTAATACATCTTATTATATATTTCAACTTAAAACTTTCATTCAGTAAGACTCCATAAACTAACTAGAGACACAAACCACAGACTGGGAGTAAATATTTGCAACACAAACACCCGACAAAGAAGCAGGAGTAGATTCTATTAAGAACTGTCACAAACTATAGTTGACTCTTGAACGTGGGGGTTAGGACCCCACAGCAGTCACAAATCCATGTATAACTTGTGACTCCCCCAAAATAGCCTACTGTTGACTGGAAGCCTTACAAATAACATAAACAGTCGATTGACTCATTTTTAATATGTCATACATAATATATACTGTATTCTTACAATAAAGTAAGTGGGAGAACAGAAAATACTAAGAAAATCATAAGGAAGAGAAACTACATTTACAGCCCTGTGCTATAAAACATCCATGTATAAGTGGACCCATGCAGTTCAACCCTGGGTTTTTCAAGGGTCAACTGTAATTTTAAAGATGACAAGCATTCCATAGTAAAGTATACAAAGGATATGAATAGATAATCCACAAAAGGAAACTTGACTGGTCATTAAACATGTGAAAAAGAGCTCAACCCACACAAAGTACAGGGAATGTAGTTTATATTAAAATGAGATATTATTACACATCCTCCAGATTTGGAAAAGCTTTTCAGAAACTTAACAGTACCAAGAATTGGCGAGGATGTGGGAACACAGGCTTCTCTTCCACGGCTGGAGGGGACAGAAACGGGCACATCCACTTGGGAGTGATCAGCAGCGTCTAACTGGTAAACTGTGAGAGGCCGTCGCTCCGGGCCAGCCCTCCTGCCCTTGAATCAGGGTGTGCTAGCCTCCCCCGATAAGAGGACTCACTGAAGTATTGTTGAAGGAAATCAAAGATTCCTGGCTCCGAAGTCAGACCCGCCAGGACCGACCTGGTAATATGTGTATTTAACCAGCTCTCCACGGTGATGCTTATTACCTGGCAAGTGGGGGGGAAATTGTCCTCAAGAAAACCTAGCACATTTGCACAAGAAGGCCTGCCAGCACGGTTCACCACAGCATGATTTATAATCACGCAAAAATTGGAAACCATCTACGCGTCCATCAACGGGAGACTGGAATGCACACCGGGGGACAGCCATACATTGACATGCTGTAATGTAACTCTGGCTGCCTTCCTGGCCCAGCCTGAAAGGCTCATTTCCCGAGGCTGGCCAGGCCTCTAAATCAATAGGTCCTATGTGCGATTTTCCCTGCCGGTGCCATGTCGCATGAACAGAGTTGAGGGAAACTGGAAGGCCTTCAGTGTTATGATTCTTGTACCTCTTTCCAGTAGCTATTTCCATCCAGAGGCGGGAGTGACTCACACTTGCCGGCCCCATGGTGGTGGGGGGACTGCCCTGGGTGGGAGCGCCTTCTGCCGAATGCACACCAAACCCCGGTGCCAGGAGATGCTCCCAGGAAGAAGGATCCTGTGGTCGCGCTCGGCCAGCTAGGACACGTGTGTGCTTCGGAAAAGCGCTGGGAAGACGTGTCTTGAAGAGGCAGAGACCCAACGACAGTGTCTGGGAGGCCCTGGGGAGCACGTGCTTCAGCACGGGGGCGGTCAGCCCGTTAGGCTAAAGCAGCCAGCTTCTCCCAGATTATGTGCCTGGGAAATCCCTTTTCAATGGAATCCCCTTTACTAGAAACCTCTCTGGGCCTCAAAGGGGCCCTCCAAGCAGCCTGACAAGGGTGCGGCCAAAGATAAATGATACAAAAGGCTCTTGTTCCAAAGGCCAAAACCGAAGCGTGCAAGCCAAGAATGAGTGCCCGCTGGAGGCCGGGCACCGAGGAAGGTTCGGGCAGCCTCCGGAAAGAGCGGCAGGGGCAGAAGACAAACGGCCTAATCCCCCGAATCCTGGAGGCATTAGTGTTCCCTCAGCCGGCTTCCCTGTCTGGGCCGGTGCTGGGGACCTTGGTGACTGTGATGGTGTGGCCTCCCCTCAGGGGACTCACAGCCCGGGAGAGGGTAGGGGTGGGGACACACACATGAACGCATCATCGCACAGGAGTGAGAATGGCTAATCACAGCACGAAAGGGGCTTTGAGAGAGGACGCGCGGTCTGCAGAGAAGCCAGTAAGGAGCAAAGGTGTGTGCGCGCATGTGCACGTGTGTGGGGGGAGGGGGGCCCGTCGCCACCTTGCCATGAGGGATGGAGGGAGGCACCCCCATCGCCACGTTTCGAGGCGGGGAAGACAGGGCCGGGCCAGGCCTCGAAGGCCACCCGGCCTCCTCTGCAAAGGGAGGGGTGAGGGGCAGACACAGGCAAGCCTGCCTGCCGCCTGCCTCTGGGCCTCAGCCTCCCCGGGGGCCCTGGAAACCGGAGGCAGGCCCTCTGGAGAGCGTCAAGTGTGACAGTTTATGAACCTAATTAAGTTTTTTCTTTGGATCAAGAAAATCGCAGGGTGGGCCCATTCCAGGGGGATGCCTTGCTACAAAGAGGAGGTCAGATGGGGGAACGAGGCTGCACGGGGCGGGGGTGGGGGGCTGAGAGGCGCGCCCTCCGTGCCCAGGAGGCTGGCGTGGGTCCAGGGGACAGCCCGTCTCTGGCTGGCTGGAGCTCGGGCGAGCCGTCTGGCCTCGGTCCCCAGGGTGCAGAACCCGGTGGCCGGGAGCACCGGTACACCCGGTTCATCGTGTGGCCGACCCCAGACCTGGGCGTCCGGCACCTCTCTGGGCCCTGTTCCCCCAGCTCTCAAGTGGGGAGGATAACGACACCTACTTCCTATTAGTGACCAAATGAGTCGGCATCAGGCCTAACACGAGCGAGCGCTCAGCGGGCACCATTGTTAACCTCCCTCGCCTCCTGCTTGGTCTCCTTTAGAGGCTGCTGTGTGAATGGGGCAACGCACCGGAGGGCTCAGAGGGACCAACGGCCACGCCACCTTGACACGGGCGCAGGCCAGATAGGGTGGAGGCGGAGCCCGGGGACTCACTGGCTGTAGAAGGAAGGAGCAGGGATGGCGGGTGTCCCTCGACAGCGTGGACACTGACCGCGGGCGTTCCAACTGGGGCCCCCGCCCTGGGGCCCTCCTGGTCCTCCGGCTCAGGGAGGGAGGAAGGCTGTGTGTGTCTATGCAGCCTTGTGCCCTGTGCTTCTAAGGCCGGGGGACGGGCTGTGGGGGGGAACGCGGAGGGGGGCAGGATAGGGAGAGGGGTCTGACCCTACCGCTGTGGCCCAGGCCCGCCCCCCGAATTCCCTCGCTGCCTCGCACTTCACACTAGTGCTTTATGTTTTTCTGGGTTCTTAATGGCTTTTTTTTTTCTTCTTCTTCTTCTTTAAATATATTTCTGGGAAAGCTGTATTTTCACTCTAGTCCTGCCAGGTTTTTTTTTTTTTTTTCTTTTTTAAATATGCGTGCACGCCATGAGGCAGTAAAATCTCCACATGAAGTCATCCTCGACAGCTAATAATCAAAACCCTGGGTGTTCAGAGAACAATGTGATTAAGAACCAGGCCTGAGTGTTCCGGGCCACAGAGAAATGATCAGTGCAGCTGAGAGCCACGTTTTCTTTTCCAGAACTGGGAGAAAATAAACGCCCAGTGTCTCGGCCCCAGTCTGTGGTGTTTTGTTCTGGCAGCTGGGGTTGACCAATACGTGGCATCTGAGCAGAGGGAAGGGAGGGAGGAAACGTGGCACTCCTTGGAGAGAACAGGGACCCTTTCCTCGGCTGTCCCTCAAGGTGTGTGTTTTTATTTATTTATTTATTTATTTTAATTTTTTTTTAATGTTTGTTTATTTTTGAGACAGAAAGACAGAGCACGAACGGGGGAGGGTCAGAGAGAGGGAGACACAGAATCTGAAACAGGCTCCAGGCTCCGAGCCGTCAGCACAGAGCCCGACGCGGGGCTCGAACTCACGGACCGCGAGATCGTGACCTGAGCCGAAGTCGGCCGCTTCACCGACGGAGCCATCCGGGCGCCCCTGCCATGTTAATCCTTGTGAAGCGTACGGTGGGATTCCTTACATTCCCAGTGCTGTGCCACCATCACTACAAACTAGTTCAAAAGCTTTCTCGTCGCCCCAAACACAAACCCTGTCCCCGTTAAGCAAGAACATCCCACCTCCCCTCCCCCCAGCCCCCCGCAGCCGCCATCGTACTTTCTGTCTCTACGAACTTGCCTAGTCTGGATGTCTGACACGGGCGGAATAATACAATCGTTGTCCCTTTCCGTCTGCTTATTTCACCCGGCATCGCGTCTTCTGGGTTCACCCGTGGTGTGGCCTGCGTCAGAACTTTGTGTCTTTTCACAGCTGAGGAATATTCCACCATACAGACAGACCACGTTTTGTTTATCCCCTCACCCGCTGATGGACGCACACTTGGGCTGTTTCCACCTTTCGGCTATCGTGAGCAATGGTGCGACGAACGCACGTGCACGAGGGGCTGTTCAGGTCCCCGCCTTCAACTCCTTCCTCAACGTGATGATGTCTGACATTTTCCCGTGGTTCACGGGGAAGGACACACAGGGCTGACGCACCCTTCTCGGTCCATCGTAGGGAGCACGTAAGGTCTTACTGCAGTGCCACTAACCTTGATGGCTAGGCTGAAGTTGAACCTACCAGAATCCTCTGCCATACTCCCTAGTTCCCCTGCCGAATATCCAGCACGCTAATGCCAGGCGCGTATTCTGTTTCTGCTTAAACTCCCAAAGGGCTCCGTTGGGAACCTCCAGTCCCCGGGCTGGAGGTGTCTGATGATGGGCAAGGACGCAGAGGCCGGGGAAGAACCCCATGGTGGGGCTTAAGGCCTGTGTGGGTCTCCTGGGGGGAGCATGGAGAAGGAGAGCAGCGGGCCTGGGCCAAGCCACCCTGCAGCCTGTGACATCTGAACACCAGAAGCCCCGTGAGCGACCTCACACTGCGAGGCCATGAGGAGACGCGTGGCCTCAGCAAGTCAAACATTGGAATCTATCCTTAGTTCTTCAAGATGACAGGTCCCTGTTCCTCCGCTCTGCACCTCTGCCCCCACACCCTTCCCTCGCCTTGCATTCTGTTCCCTCCCAGCTCCTCTCTCCGCACATCCTCCCTCTCATCCACCTTACAGGCTGCGTCCCCTGGGGCCATTCAAGGACTCAATGGAACTTGACCACTCCCCTCCCTTGGTCCAGACTCCTCAGGATTTTGGTTGTGTCTTTGGGGCAGCACAGATGCCGGGGTCGGTCCCTGTGAACTTGAAGCCTTAGGAACAGCCCCCTGCCTCTGATTTTCCACAGTCCCGAGGCATCCACCCCTTCTGCACACAGGACACCTCACTGCGTTTAAAGCCAACGAGGGGCGCCTGGCGGCTCAGTCGGTAAGGTGTCCGACTTCGGCTCAGGTCATGATCTCACGCTTCGTGAGTTCGAGCCCCGCGTCGGGCTCTGTGCTGACAGCTCGGAGCCTGGAGCCCGCTTCTGATTCTGTGTCTCCCTCTCTCTCTGCCCCTCCCCCACTGACACTCTGTCTCTGTCTCTCAAGGATAAATAAACATAAAAAAATTTTTTTTTTTTAAGACAACATAAGCCCCCATCAGAGAGCAAGGCCCTCTGTGTGTGAAGTTCTAGGAAACCAAGGTGCCTGTGACACAGTCCCCTCCTCAAGGGCCCTGCTCAGGGGGAGCGAATGAGTCCCGTGTGCATCTTCCCGACTCCCACTTTCCAGCAAACCTGCAGCCCCTGTGCGCTGTTGTTCTGTTTGCTGTAGCTGTGAGTCAAGAGCCATATGTCAAAAATGACTTACTATCCTGTGTGACAACAAATATTTTGACAGGCAGGGCTCATCTGCCTGCCTTGCAGGTTTGACACATGCGGGCACACAGAGAACGCACGGGGATGTAACTCAGCGGGATGTAACAAAACGGAGGTTTTGAGCACCCGCTCTATGCCAGCCACAGCTGCAGACGCGGCTCTCAAGGCCCCGGGGCACCGGGGAGGCACAGCCCGAGCCTGGCGTGTTCGCAGACAGGCACAGCACGGTGACCGCGGGGGCACAGCCGTGCTGTGCCGTAGGCGCGGGGCCCGCGTGCCTGGAGTCCGCGAGGGTGGCCTTTCACCTCCCAGGCTTCGAACACAAACTCGGACCTGTCCCAGTGTCAGGGACAGGAATCACATTCGAGAACGGGGAATCTCCTGTGTTCTAGGCGGGGTGCGGGGAAGCTGTCTCCCTCCTATGTCTGTCTAATCGCTACATAACCGGGAGCTGGCACCTTTTCACTTTGAGCCTCTAGACGTTCCCTCTGACCTGACAATTCTACTTTGGGGAAGTTATTTTATTTTATTTTATTTATTTATTTATTTATTTTTTTTTTTTGGGGGGGGGGGGAAGTTATTTTAAAGAAACAATCAGGGCTCCTGGGTGGCTCAGTCGGTTAAGCGTCTGGCTCTTGATTTCGGCTCAGAGCATGACCTCTCTGTTCATGAGATCGAGCCCCACGTCAGGCTCTGTGCTGACGGTGCAGAACTGGCTTGGGATTCTCTCTCTCCCTCTCTCTCTGCCCCTCGCCTGCTCGCACGCTCTCAGAAATAAACATTAAAAACAATTTTTTTAAAACAAATAAGTAAACAGCTTGGGATTCTCTCTCTCTCTGCCCCTCCCCAGCTCGTGCTTTCTCTCTCAGAATAAATAAAATTAACATTAAAAACATAAACAATCAAATGAGTGTACAAAAACACGCTTGTGGTAAAAATCCATATAGGGTTTAGAGTTTATTTAAAATGAACCAATAAACGTACCAATGTCAGTTCATTAATTGTGACCAGTGGCCCATGGAAACGGAAGATGTTAACCAGAGAAGAGGCTGGGTGAAAGGCAGACAGGAACCCTCTGCCATCTTGGTAACTCTTCCGTAACTATGAAATTATTCCAAACTATAAAGTTTATTTTTAAAAATACGCATATGTTTGCATAGGCATTTTCACTGCAACACTGTTTAAAATAGTGGAACGCCAGAAAAAGCAATGTCTACCAGTCTGGGGATCGTTAAATATACAACAGTGCAAGCATGTGCCACATGCGTGTGGCTGCAAAACGGGGGTGGTGGCTCCTTACAGGCGAGACACAGACAGCAGGGTATCCTGGGGGAACAACGGGACCGCTGAACTTCACGCTTAGAGTACGATCCCATCAAAGCGACAAAGGATGCGTTTATGTACACGTAAGAGGCCAAGAGGACAGGGGCGCCTGGGTGGCTCAGGTGGTCGGGCGACCGACTGCGGCTCAGGTCACGATCTCACGGTTTGTGAGTTCGAGCCCCGCGTTGGGCTCTGTGCTGACAGCTCAGAGCCTGCTTTGGATTCTATGTCTCCCTCTCTCTCTGCCCCTCCCCCACTCATGCTCTGTCTCTCTCTCCCTCTCTCTCTGTCAAAAATAAATACACATTTAAAAAAGCTTCTCTACAACATGCTCATCCCAACTTGTGCGAGCGACCACGACCTCTCCATGGGATTCCTGCAGAAGCCTCCTAAGTGGTCTTTCTCCCTGCTTCTGCCCTCACCTCCCGTCATCTGATCCAACAGAGCAGCCAGAGGAAACCCGAGGTCAGGAGCGCCTGGGTGGCTCAGTGGGTTAAAGCATCTGACTGCGGCTCAGGTCACGGTCTATGGTTCGTGGGTTCGAGCCCCGCATCGGGCTCTGCGTTGACCGCGTGGAGCCTGCTCTGGATTCTGTCTTCTTCTCCCTCTGCCCTCCCCCCACTTGCTCTTTGTATCTTTCTCAAAAATAAATAAAAATAGGGGCGCCTGGGTGGCTCGGTCGGTTAAGCGTCCGACTTCGGCTCAGGTCATGATCTCACGGTCCGTGAGTTCGAGCCCCGCGTCGGGCTCTGTGCTGACTGCTCAGAGCCTGGAGCCTGTTTCAGATTCTGTGTCTCCCTCTCTCTCTGCCCCTCCCCTGTTCATGCTCTGTCTCTCTGTCTCAAAAATAAATAAACGTTTAAAAAAAAAAAATAAATAAATAAATAAAAAAAAAAAAAATTAAAAAAAAAAAAAAAAAAAGGCCAGGCACTAAAGGACAAATGGTGTGTGATTCCATTTACACGAAATGTCTGCACCAGGCAAAAATCCACAGAGGCTGAAGTAGCCTAGCGGTTGCCAGGGGCTGGGGCCCTGGGGGATGGGGAGAAAGTGCTCATGGGTATAGGGTTTCTTTGTGGGGTGATGGAGATACTCTGGAATTAGACAGCGGTGACTTTGTGAATATTCTAAAAACCAGAAACCCTGACATCGCACACTTTAAAGCAAATTTCATGGTGCATGAATTATAATCTCAATTAAAACATTTTTTAAACCTGGCTGCTCAGAGGGTAAAAGCTCTGATTTTGGACCAACCCCAGCTGGACCGTCCCCTCCCCCCCCCCCCCCCCCCCCCCCAGTCCCCAGGGCCAGCTCGGTGCCTGACTCACAGGTGCTTAATGACAGTTAGCCGCACGGAGCTACCCCAGATGGAACCCGATTCAGGGGCTGTGTGATGGGGCCGGGAGTGGCCCTCCATCCAGCAGGGCAGACGGCAAGTCCGAGGACAGCAGGGACAGCCAGAAGGGCTGTGAGGGGCTACGGTGTGGTGCTGTGGGGACAGAGGGTGCCTCCTGGAGGAAGTGACAGCCAACCTGAGATCTGAAGGGCAGGTTCCGATTGGCTCAGGGTGAAGCTGTTTCTGGAATGGACACAATCTTCATGGTAGTCCTGGGAGCCCCCAGAGATATTTTAAGCCGGGAGGACTTGGCCAGATTTGCCTCTTACAAAGAAGCCTTTAAACCTAAGTTAATAATCAAAATCTTCTCCAAGTAAAGGGACTTCCTCATCCGCTCTGAGGGACACATAAAAGTGGGAAGGCTGATCTATTGGTGGGAAATCAGAATGATAGTTACCTGGGGAGGGGCGCAAGAGAACCTTCTGGAGGCTGGACTGTTCCCTATGTTGATCTGAGTGGAAGCTCACACATGTGCATGTATGTACAAATTCACCAAGTTGTACATTTCAGAATCATGTACTTTATGCTATAAACATCTTAAAAGATTGTTTTATGTTTATTTATTTATTTTTATTTATTTAAAAAAAATTGTTTAATGTTTATTTATTATTGAGAGACAGAGAGACATAGAGCATGAGCAGGGGAGGGTTAGAAGAGGGGAGAGACACAGAATCTGAAGCAGGCTCCAGGCTCTGAGCTGTCAGCACGGAGCCGGATGCGGGGCTTGAACTCACAAACTGCGAGATCATGACCTGAGCCGAAGTCGATTGCCCAACCGACTGAGCCACCCAGGCGCCCCTATGTTTATTTATTTTTGAGAGAGACAGACAGAGTGTGAGCAGGGGAGGGGAAGAGAGAGGGAGACACAGAATTTGAAGCAGCCTCCAGGTTCTGAGCTGTCTACACAGAGCCACCGGGTGGGGGGTTTGAACTCATGAGTCGCAAGATCACGGCCTGAGCTGAGGTCAGATGCTTAACCGACTGAGTCACCCAGGTGCCCCCATGCTATGAACATTTAAAACAAAGAACAGATAAAACTTGCTGGTAACAGTCATTCCCCACCAATATCAGGCTCCCTGGGTCTTTCCCTTCCCGGCATTCATCACATCTGAGATCAAAGGGCTGGGGGTCCTGAGGACTGAGGTGTGAGATCCACACCCTCTGGGACTCTGAAACTGGGCGAAAGCCCCAGCCCTGAGATTCTGGAGCCCCGAGCGATTGCCCCTTCCCTGCCCCTCCCCTGCACTCCTCACTGTGGGGACCCCCTCACTGGATTGGCAGCTGAGCAGGCTGGATACAGGTGTGTGGCCTGGAACGCCGGCACGCATAGAAATGGGGCGCCTGACCTGGGGAGGTAGGGCCCTGCTTCTGGGCAAAGTGGGGCCACCTGGGGAAATCCAATGGGAACTGTTCGGGTGGCTGAGACGAACAGCCTCCAGGCACAGCGGTTTGTCCTCAGACCCCCGGCCTCTGTCGTCTAGGGAAACAGGTCGGCGGCCCACCCACCTCTCAGCCTGACGGGCCTCAGGGTGACCTGGTCAAGTCTCTGTGGGGACGCCACTCGCTCTGCACCAAAGTCCCCAGAAGCTAGAGGTGTGCCAGGGATCCAGCTCCCTGAGGGGGTGGGAGCAAACCCTGGTTTGTGAGTGTTTGCAGACTGGCAAGGTGTGAATATTTCCGTGTCCAAGTTCAAGCTGCCAACGCGATACGGCTGAACAGAGTGGCGAAGAGATGTGTAAGCTGGTCCCAGCTCGCTCCACAGACCTGACCCACAGTTACACGCGCCCCCTGAGCCAAAGGCTTAGGGTCGATGTTGGGAAAACCAGAGGAAAGCGGGCAGAGGCCCTGCAATGGTGGCCAGCACACAAGGTCTCCTGGCTTAGTGCCCCAGGGGGACAAGTAAGGAGCGCGACTGAGTACTGAGCACGCCTGAGTACTGAGTACTGAGTACACCGCGGTACTCCCGAGAGGGGGGGTCTCTGGGGACCCAGCGATGCCAGCCAGCCTCCTGGTACCGTGAGGGTGCCTGGGCATGGATAGGATGACAAGTCCAGCCTCCAGGCCCCCGAGGGGTAGCTGGAGAAGGTGCCGCCCGCTGGCCCGGCTGGGCCGGGGAGTCACTGGGCTGGAGCACCTGTCCTGGGGCCTCGCCTGCTGACGCTCCTGAGTGTGGCCTGGCAACCCCCACAACAAACACAGCACTGCGGGCAGCGGAGCCCCGCTCTGCAGGCCACCCCGCGGCCGGGCGCCGACACTGAGCAGCCTCCCTGGAGGCCCTCAGGGGACCGCCGGGGCACTCGCTCTCCACTTAGGCGCCTTTGTTCTGTCGTGTTTCGAAAAGGATAAAGTCCGGTTTTCTCCTTAACACGGAAGGGCAGCGGCGGCCTTCCGACCCAGTTCCGACCCCGCTGTAACACGATGCACGCTGGAGCAGGGAGCTGGCAGCCGCGTCCCAGGCTCTGCACGCCAGCGTCTCCAGCTGCCTACCGGCGACCTTGAACGAGGCCGAACGCCCCTAGGCCTCCAGCTGCATGCCGGACGGTGGGAGCTGGGCTTCTACCCCCACCTGACATGTGCCAAGAACGGATACCGGAAAAACCTTGAAATTCTTGGGTGAAAGTGGCCACCCAGGAAACGGCCTGGGGCTGCCTCGCTTCCTTATCAGCCTTCTGGGCGCTGGGCTCTTTTCCCAACAGGTGTGGTCCGAGGGACATGGGGTCGGATTTAGCCTCCGGGCTGGCGGCGATCAAATTAAAAATAGTGCCCTTTCGGGGCGCCTGGATGGCTCAGTCGGTTAGGCGTCCGACTTCAGCTCAGGTCACGATCTCGCGGTTTGTGGGTTCCAGCCCCGCGTCGGGCTCTGTGCTGACAGCTCGGAGCCCGGAGCCTGCTTTGGATTCTGTGTCTCCCTCTCTCTCTGCCCCTCCCCCGCTCGCTCTCTCGGTCTCTCTCTCGAGCATAAAAGAAACATTTCAAAATAAACCAGTAGGGGCGCCTGGGTGGCGCAGTCGGTTAAGCGTCCGACTTCAGCCAGGTCACGATCTCGCGGTCCGTGAGTTCGAGCCCCGCGTCAGGCTCTGGGCTGATGGCTCGGAGCCTGGAGCCTGTTTCCGATTCTGTGTCTCCCTCTCTCTCTGCCCCTCCCCCGTTCATGCTCTGTCTCTCTCTGTCCCAAAAATAAATAAAAAACGTTGAAAAACAAAAAAAAAATAAATCAGTAAATAATAAAAATAGCACCCTTTCTAAGAGTAGGTGCAAAATTTGGAAATGCAGCTCGATGGGTCCTGCTCCCCACAGACTAAACCGTAACCCTAACTACAGATGCACTTTAGCAGAGAAGGGCCAGCGAGTTCTTGGGGACAGTGACCTGTACAGCAAGCCAGCAGGCCCCCTGCTCTTCATTCATTTCTAACAAAGGACGCGAGGGAGACCAGTCCTTGCTTCTGCGAGGGGCCTGAAGAACAGGCAAGCGAACAAACAAAACCCCTCCGTCTCCACCAGACAACGTTTCCAAGGGAGGGAAAACACTGCTCAGCCCGCGGCGGCTGCTGTGCGAAGGGGGGGTCCGCCCAGCGGAGGCCTTTGAGGGTCTCCGGTGGGCCTGGCCTGCGGCAGGTGTCACATCTGCAAACCCGGGGCAGGGCGAGCGTCAGGGTGGGTGGAGCCCCCGAGGCGTCTTCCCCACCCGGCCAGGCGCGGGGCCTACAGCCCACCTTGGCCCTGACACCGTCTACCTGGAGACGGCATCAGATCCTCCCGGCCAAGGGCTCAGTCTCACGAGACGGCCCCTCCCCCACTGCAGACGCCAATCACAGGCCGGGCGTCACTGTGCCTCGGATCTACCCGCTACAGGTCAGGGTCCCACCGCCCTCTCCTCGGGTTCAATGAACTTGCTGGAACAGCTCACAGGACTCGAGGTTCAGGGAAAGGGGCGAAGAGCTGTCATGCCCTCTCCAAGCACAGCACTCTCCCCCCGGCACCCGTACCCGTGCACCACCGCGGAAGCTCCCAGAAGCCCATCCTTCTGGGTTCCTAGGGACTTTTCATGACAAAGGCACGGGTGATGAAATCACTGGCCTTGGTGACTGACGTCCTTCTCCAGCCCCTCTGCTCTCCCCCAGGGGGCTGGGGGGTGACGCACCAAGTACCAACTCTCTAACCACGTGGCTGGCTTCCCTGGCAACCAGCCGCATCCTTAAGAGCTTCCCTGCAGTGGCCTCAGATGTGGTTGCAAGAGGTTTGTTATGAATATGAGACACCTTTATCCTCTTACCACTTAGGGAATTCCAAAGGTTTTCGGAGCTCTGTGCCAGAGACAAGGACCAA
Source organism: Panthera uncia (assembly GCF_023721935.1). NCBI lineage: Eukaryota > Metazoa > Chordata > Mammalia > Carnivora > Felidae > Panthera > Panthera uncia. The sequence continues at coordinate 77,666,808 of NC_064818.1, read as the reverse complement.
ATATGTATTTCTTCCTGGAAATCACGATATCACAGAGCCGAACACGGGACATGTGGGGGTGAGAACGTGACTGCTGAGTGGAGACACAGGCTCCTGTGACAACCCCCCTCACTCCCTCCTGGAGACTGCCTCCTGGGTTATTGCTCGGTGGGAAACCAGGGTGGAGCAGGGGTGGCTGTTCCCCACCACCATCTGGTCCTGCCACGTCAGGGAAGCGCGGGGCAAAGCCCCAGCAGCAAAGCAGTCACAGCACATGTCCCCTCTCCCGTCCCTAGAACCCAGGGCTGTTGTCAGATGACTGTCTAGCAGCTCAGTGTGCCCCACGAGCTCCCCGAGAATGGCCAGCAGAAGAGCTTAACTTTGCTTGTCTGCTTTCCTTTTTAAATATGTGACTTCTTCCATCATAAGAAAATAATATAATCAGCACACACGCTTAGAACTTAGAGACAGAGAAGAAACATAACCCATAATTCCACAGCACAGCACACGGCCCGCCTCCCCCATCCCACAGAGCAACTGTCCTCTCCTCATCTGTCTCCCACTGAAGAACCAGGAAGCACAGCAGGAGATGGGTGTTCAGACAGACAGACAGACAAACGACAGGTCGATCCAGCCCTCCGAGTCAGCCACCTGGGCACCTGGGAATGTTGTCTTCCTGCGTCCTTCCCCACGAGCATGCTTATTCCGGAATTGCTATCACCCTTGAACAGTCCATCATCGGCCCCTGGCACTTCTGATTTATACCACAGGCATTTTTCTGAGTTGCTACACACAAAGGGTACCCCTCCTCCTTGTTCCAGGGCATTTTGAGTAAACTGTTTATTTTGAATAAACAGTTAATAACTGAATAATTACTAATAATTATCAATCAATAATTATCAGTCAGATATAATCAATAATTATCAATAACTGAATTGAATAATTGTAGATCACACACAGTTATAAGAAATCTACTAAGCATATGGGCGCCTGGGTGGTTCAGTCGGTTAAACGTCCGACTTCGGCTCAGGTCATGATCTCATGGTTCATGAGTTTGAGCCCCCGTAGGGCTCCGTGCTGACAGCTCAGAGCCTGGAGCCTGCTTCAGATTCTGTGTCTCCCTCTCTCTGCCCCTCCCCTGCTTGTGCGCACTCTCTCTCTCTCTCTCTCTCACTCTCAAAAATAAACAAACGTTAAAAAAGAATTTAAAGAAGAAAAAGAAAAAAAAAAAGGTTTCAATCCCATCAGGATCCCTCATGCTGCTCTTTGTAGCCCCGCCCCCCCCCCCCCCCCCCTCTCCCACACCCTCCCTAATCCCTGCCAACCAAGAGTCTGTTCTCCATCATTATAATTTTATCTTTTTGGAAATGTTATATACTCAGGGTCAGATGGTACGTAACCTGGGGATAGGCTTTTATCACTGGAGATCTATCCAGCGTATCAATTGTCCGTTTCTCCCCTTTGCCAAGCACCTTTCCGTGCAATGGACCTACAGTTGAACTAGTCACCCACCAAAGAACATCTGGGTCGCTTCCAGTTTGAGGCTTGGAGAAAAATTGCTAGGACAGGTTTCGACGTGAATTATAAGTGTTCATTTCTCTGTAATAAATGCCCAAGAGTGCCACTGTTGAGTCCTATGACAGTTGCGTGTTTAGATTTTTAAGAAACTGCCCAACTTTTCCGAGGGGCCATACCGTTTCACATTCCCACCAACGCCACAGTCTTCTAGATTCTCAGCATCCTCATCAGCATGTGTTGTTGGGACTATTTTTTATTTTAGGCATTCTGATAGTGATACCTCATTGTGGTCTGAATCTGCATCTCCCTAACACCTAACGATGCAGAACACCTTTTTACGTGCCGATCTCCATATCATCTCGGTGAAACGTCTGTTCGTTTTCTTCGGTCCATTTTTTCCTCCTTTGATTGCACAACCTCTGTTTTTCTATCATCATGTTCCCACATTGTCTCCTCTGTCCTCAGTTCTGCTTCCAAGCCCATCCACTGATTGTCTTGTTTTGGCTATTGTATTTTTCAGTTCTACAATCGTCATTTGGTTCTTCTTGAAATCTTCCACTTCTTTGCTGAGACTTTCTACTTTACCGTCTGCTTCAAGCATTCTTGCAATTGCTTGTTGAAGCATTCTTGTAATAGCAGCTTTAAAATCCCGGTCCTAAATCTGTGTCACCTCAGTGCTGGAGTCTGTGGATTGTCCTGTCCCGTTCAAGTTGAGATTTTCTTGGTTCTTGGCACGACAAGTGATTTTGTATTGAAGCCTGAACATTTGAGGTACTACGGTATGAGACTCTGGGTCTTACTGAAACCTTCTCTGTTAGCGGGTTTTTGGACACATCTCTGGCAGGAGAAGGGGGTTAGAGCTACTTCACTGCTGCCAGGTAGGATAAAAGTCCAGGTTCCCCATTGGTCCTCTGTTGACACTGAGGTGGGGGAGAGGCTCTAATGACGGCTGGTCGAGGGCGGGAGCAGAAATGCCTCATGACTGCTTCCCATATGGCCTCCACTGACGCTGTGTGTGGGAGGAAGTGGCCTTATTACCACTGGATGAGGGGCAGAGCACAGGATCTCCACGTGGCCTCCACGGCTACCCCAGTTGAGGGGCCCTCGTTACCACCTGGCTCCTGGCTCCCTACTTGGCTTTCTCCGATACTGCCCCCCCTAGTGGTGGGGGCTCATTATAGCCTCATGAGGGTCCAGGCTCCCCATTTGGCCCTTGCTGGCAAGGGCGGAGACGGACCACAGTTTGGCTGCGGTATCTGGCTGGCGTAGAGGGGTCATTGTCTACAGGTTTTCTGTCTTGCTAGGCCGCCTGTCTGTCCTTTGGTTAAACCTCTTTAGAGTTTTGGTTTTAGGTTTAAACCTTTTAGATTTAGGTTTTTGTGGGGCTTTTCTGTCTGTGCCCATTGGTGTTTCCAGTTTCTGGCCTCTCCGACCCCCAGTCTGGGGTCAATGATGCAAAAAGACAACCTAAGGAGCTCACCGCTGTCATTCCTCAGGTCCCAAGGCTGCTAGCCTGTGTGCCTTCCTCTCTCCACCTTCCAGAGTCTTCTTCTGTGTGTATGATGCCCAATGTCCAGGGGTTTTTAGTTGTACTTAACTGGAAGAATAGGAAAGGTGCTTTTACCCCACCTTGCTGGAAACACAAATCTCTACAAACGCTCTTCCCGGTTGGGATTTTTCCTCTTGCAACCAGGGTGGATCTTGGGTAAAGCCACGGTGGGTTATCTGACAGAAGACCCCTCCAGCTCCCGAGGTTCCTCAGGAAGGAGCTGGGCTCCAGTCCCCTCCCCAGCCAGGCCAGGCTCCCTCCGGTGACAGCCCCTTCCTCGTCTCCGGGCTTGACGGTGAGAGCACCACACGTGCTCCGTGAGTGTAAAAACCAAACACCCACCAGAAGGTCCACTCTTAGTCTTGGCTACTTCTGCCTTTACTCTCCTGGGAGGAAAACGCGGAGCCATAGGGTTCCTCATGCCAGGCTGACGAAAGGGATATTTTTAGATTTCCCTCTCCCACAGCTAAGCCTCAGCAATCTGGTCTTTTCCCTGCGGCCCGTATCGAAAACGCAGATGAATCCGTTTCAGAGCTGACAAGTACGTTCTGTAAAACTGTACATAATACACAATCTCAATTGTGTTTAAAAAAATACTAAAAAGGGAGGGGGGGGGCGGCGCTGGAAGAACACATTCCAAAGTGTGAATTCACGTCATTGGTGGATCACAAAAGGATTTCTTTGAGCGGCTTCTTTCAGACTGGTTACAATTTCCAAAGTTTCCACATGAACTTATCATGTGTATAAAATTAAAACTCAACATTTTAAACCAAAAACAACCCTCTCCCCTCCAAGATAAACAAACCAGAAACTCTCTGAAGCCATCACGGGCTGCTTGTCTCCTTGTGGACCCGAGTGTATTCCTCGACGCCACGAGCTGTGCTCAGGACAGGACCGGGACGGGGTCACGTGCAACGCAAACCAGCCCCAGGGCCTGGAGAGTGGACGTCGTGCCTCTCCCCTGGGCGCCTGAAGCTGCCCTCTTGCCCGGCCCCGAGGCCGACACCTCGGGGGGCACCGCCGCAGGGCGTCACTCTACAGATGTGACTGAAGACTCTCCCCGTGGAATGTACTCGGGGCTCCAGAGTCAGTGGCACGAGTCCTGTGCAGGCGCACTAAGGCCCGCGATAGTGCCACCAAAGGATCAAAAGAGCAGTAAAACCCAGTCCTTCCAAGAAACAGTCCCCCCGCCCGCCCCCCCCCCCCCCCAGACTCGCCAGAGGAAGCCCTCTAGGACAGAGACAAAAGAACGGCCCGTCATCCTGCGTGAGACAGCGCCACAGCAAGATGGCCTGGAGCCCGGGCAGACGAGGGCCCACACGGGACATCTTCCCCGCTAGACACATCCTCGGCCCCGCCACCACACCCCCTCTGTGGCCTTGGTGGGTGGCCTCCGTTTCAGCAGGCAACTTGGGTTGCGGCCTCCCTGGAAGGCCGTGGGCCCTGGGGGAAGCCAGATGGCCCCCCGGCTGGAAGTCTGGGACCCACCGCCAGGCCAGGGCAGGAGAGCAAATACAGCTAAGAGCCAGCTGGTGTACATCACGGGCAGGTGCCCTCAGACACACCCAGACTCCCCCAGCGGATCGTCAGTGCCGCCGGGGGGGGGGCCGAAGGGCAATAGGGAACCGGCACTCCCAGAATCCAGGGCAGAAGCAGCAAACCTTCTAAGAGTTGAAACCATCTTCAGATGGAACCATCGTGCAGGAAGCCACGCCCACCCCCTTAATCCCCCGACAGCGTTCTCCACCGTCACTTCTCTCTTCGGATGCCTCCTTCTCTCTGCTATGGTAGCGTGTGGAAACCTGGCTCCCTGTCCCTCTGCTATCTGGAAACTTCCTCTCAAGCCCTCAACTTCCTCTCACAGAGGCAGAGCCACATGGGGACCCCTGTGCTCAGTAACAGCTGTGGAGAAACCACTGACGGCCAGTTGGGGGAGCAGGCCAGGCCACTGGCTGCGTCTTTATTTATAACTTCTTTTACTTCCAGTGTTAAGGCCCCGCAACTCCGACCAAAAAGGTCGAGAGAAAAATGAACGCCTTGACATTTTTTCCAAACATCCTCTCAAAGAGCTCTTGGCAAGGGAACTTGGTTTTGCTGAGAGCATGAGAATGTCTGCGGCCGCAGAGCCTTCCTTGGATGGGATCTATTTTCGTTTGGTGAGACAGCTGTGTTCTGCTAGGCTCAACACTTGGGACTATAAAGGAAAAACAAAACATGGAAATGGGGACAAAGAGCCGTGGCAAAATAAGAGTGGGTCTTGGGCCGTTCTGTTCCACGTCTGGTGGGCGGTCAGTGCCCCTGCCTGCCGCTCCCGGCCCCGACAGGGCGGGCCAGCACACCAGGTCAGCCCCTCTGCCTGATCTTTCCCTGCAAGCCTCTCCAGGAGGTTCTGTGTCTGAACCGAACACACACAAGCCACGCGCATCCACCCACGGGAGAGGCCAGGACTCCCTATAACCACGAGGGAGACCCAGAGCACGGCTTCCAGAGTCACACCGTCGGGGGCTGAGCCACGTTCGCCTCCCACTGTGGGTCCTGGGCAAGCGACTGACACCTCCCCGCTCTCTGCACCTCTCCCGGAAAGCGGGGTTACGATCGGGGCCTGTGCCTAGCGATGCGTGTACGTGCATCGAGGCGCGTAGCACGGGCTACATGCGAGTTTGTTGCGCGTGTGGGTAGATGGTAAGCTCCTTAGGGACAAAGGTGCCCAACGGCCATGAGAGGACATCCACTAGGGAGGACACGGGGAGTCCTTCCAGCTGCTGCTCCCTGACACGGGGCTCGGATTCCAGAAGTGTCATCGTGACCTCCTCCCCCTGCAAAGGCCACCAAGTGCACTGCCAGGGAGCCGCTGGGCCCGTTCGCTGGTCCAGGTGGCCCGGCAGCTGCAGAGCGGCCCTCGAAGGGGCTGGTGCAGCTGTCCGGTCGCAGCAGGAGAAGGCAGGGCTAAGTGGCTCCTTCTCTCTCACAGCCTTGTGCATCCCTGACTACCGCCCTATGACCCTGAAGCACCAGGCGCACAGAAAGGACACGGGAAGAAACAGGACAGTCTCCACCTGACCATTCTTAGAATCAGGACACACAGAAAGGAGGGGCTCGGGGCTGTAGCCCTTGCTCGCTTCCGTGTTTCCCCTCACCCACCCCTGCACGCACCCTAAACTCCCTAGACCCCCTGAGGCCCCCTCCATGTTCCGTCCACACGCTCCCCACTCAGCCCGAGACCGCCGTGTGGGGACCCCCCCCCTCCCCCGCCAGTCCACTCCTGTGCCCCTTGCCCACAGTGGCCAGCCTCACCTAATGTCACTGCAGGATGGGAAGGACACCTGGCCCCATCAATGGCCTCGCCAGGGGTGAGCCCACCGGCTTCAGCCCCACCCCCAAGACCAGCAGCCCCACCCCCAAGACCAGCAGTCCGTTTTCCAAACGGACAGTGATTTACTCGAGGACAGAAATCACTTTCTTACGTATCCTTGCTTCCCCAATTCCTGGGGACACGGGAGTTTGCGCACAAAGTAGACACAAGAAGCTACACGTCGACTCGCACCCCTAACACAAAGGGGGTGGGAGGCACGCGTTCTGAGGGCGCATCAGTGCGCCTGTGGGGCTGAGTGCTACCGCTCGTTCAACAGGCATCTGCTGAGCACCAGGCCCTGATCCGCAGCTGCTGCTGCTGGTGCCTGCTTCCTTCCTTCATCCGCTCAAAACCAGGTGTGGGGTGCATTGCAGGCCCCCCTGGCCTGGACGCCACGGCTGCAAAAATGAAGAAGCCTGGGTCTGGGAGCCCAGCTGCTCCCGGGCCTGGCGCAGAGAGGGACCCGTCAAGAGAGCCCTAGCCAAGGAACGAATGAGGCTGGGATCCTTCCGCACACCGACCACCCGTCTTGCAGGCTGCAGAGTAATTTGCCAACATCTCTCGGTATCTTATTAGATTAGGGAACAAAACAGAAGCATCTTCTCTAGGGAATAAATGAGCCACAGACTCTGCACTCCATCTTTGATGAAATGCAGATTTCTCATGAAAAGAAAAGGCTCGGTTTTAAAAACATACAACAGAAATGAAAAAGGATAGGAATATGCAATCCACAGAAGGGGAAGAAAATCGGTGACCAAGGAAGATGAGAAAAAACCCTTTAGTCTCATTAGTAATCAGAGACGGTAACATTTTTATTTTTATCAATGGAGACATTTTTAGGAAACTGAGGACACTGGGGCGCCCGGGTGGCTCAATCGGTTAAGCACCCGACTTGTAATTTCAACTCAGGTCATGATCTCATGGATCGTGAGATTGAGCCCCACATCGGGCTCTGGGCTGACAGTGCAGAGCCTGCTTGGGATTCTCTTTATGCCTTTCTGTCCCTCCCTTGCTCTCTCTCTCTCTCAAAATAAATAAACAAACTTTAGAAAATAAAAGGAAACCGATGATAACCACTCCCTGGTACGAGCTGGTGAGGACGTAAAGGTATAGAGCACATGCGGTCCACGCTGCAGATGCGGGTACAACAGCCACTGGGGGGAGAATTCTGCAGAAGCACCAAAAACCTTAGAATCCTGCACATCTTTTGACCAGCAAGTCCATGTGTGCCAGGAATGCCCACAGTTTTACTACCAGCAAGAGAAAACATAAGTCGCTACATTGAAATTTTGAGAAAATGAAGAGGCTAACGGTCACAAAAGAGTGATTCGCCTGCCTTGAGGCAACTAGAAAATGGGATACAATATATGAAATGAGAGTATGTGGGCTCTGGACGACAGGCAGGGCAGGACTGGGGTCCCAGAGGAGGCCAGCCCCCCAGCGGCCCCATGCGGGGGAAAGGGGGCCCACCCACACTCTCCGTGGCCCTACACCTCGCCTCCCAGGCTGTGGGAGGGTCAGGTGACCTCAGGTGCCCCCATCTGGGGAGGAGGGGTGTCTGACACCCCCACCCACCACCCACCCAGCAGACTCTGCCTGAAGAGGGTGGCCTCCCCCAGCATTCTCTGGCCCCGCCGGGGGATGCTGGCCTTGTGGGAGTGGGGTGGGGGCCGCAGCCCGGCCCAGCCAGATCTTTCCTCTTCTCTACTATGGAGAGGGAGAAGAGGCCGCATAGACCATCCCTCGCTCAGCCCCACTGGCTGGCACAGGAGAGAGTGGGCCCTTGGGAGGGAGAGAGCACAGTGGTGGTAAGAGTGGCGGGGTTCCGGGGCGCCTGGGTGGCTCAGTCAGTTAAGCATGCGACTCGATTTCGGCTCAGGTCATGATCTCCCGGTGCAGGAGTTCGAGCCCTGCGTCGGGCTTCACACGGACTGTGCAGACCTGCTTGACAGTCTCACTCTCTCCTCCTCTCTCTGCCCCTCCCCTGCTCATGTGCTCTCGCTCTCACTCTCTCTCTCCCTCTCAAAATAAACTAAAAACAAACAAACAAAAAAGAATGGCAGGATTCAAATCCTGGCCCAGCACTCCCCTGCTGGACGAATTCTAACCAATGACTCAACCCGTCTGGGTCCGGCTTCCTCATCCGTGGAAGGCGACTAGAATGCCGGCTGTGTTGAGCTGAGGTCCGGAGTCAGGGAATGAGTCTGTGCAGTGCTCACCCAGAGTCTGGCACGCAGTGGGGACTCAGTAAGCGACAGCTGTTCTTATGACGTGTCATTTTCTCCCCTCGTGTGTGTGCCAGCCCTGACCAGCCATGTGGTCCCCACGGAGATATACCCTGTACCTGTTTGCCTCATTCCTCCACTGACGAACCTGGTCCCATCTGGGAGTTTCTGCCAGAGTTGCAGAATCTCTGGAGTCCAGAGACGGGAAGGTGCGCAGAAATGAACAAGGGAGAAGAGCCAGCGCTGGGACCCCCGTACGCACCAGACCCAGAGTCGGCGTGGTGGGGACAGCCAAGATGCTGGCCCCACCTGGCCCTGCCCCCACTGGGCCCGGCTCATCCGGCCCCTCCCCCACCTGGCCCTGCCTCCATCTAGCCCTGCTCTCTCGCGCCCTGCGCCATCCACCCTGTGTCCTCCAGAGCCCCTGTCAAGTGACAGTGACAGTGACAGTGACAGCAGCAGCAGCAGCATTAGCTGAGCGTGTGCTGTGGACCGGGCGCTATGTCAAGTCCTCCAAGCACATGATTTTACTCATCACATGCCCATTCCATAAGCCGGTCTTCAAGTGGTTCAGTAACTTCTACCTGCCGAAATCGTACCAGCTCAAGTGGTGGAGAGAGCTCAGGCCAGCAAGGGCCCTGCCACACTCCCTCCCGACACAGGCTCTAGGGCTCCTGCTGTCTGCACCCGAATCCCTCCCAAAGGGACCCCATGGTAGCTGTCTGAAGGAGCACCTGCCTCCCAGGGGACAGGGCTACAAGGACAAAAGGAGGTCCCTGTCCCTCCCAGAGTGCCGCTGCTTTCCTGGGCAGGAAGAGGACAGATTCCAGACAGATTAGCCTGTGGCAATCCCCCCGTGGACACTGCCTGCTGAGGCGGCCGCTTATCTCGGGCTCCGGATGGGGTGGGGGGGCTGGCGGGCCGGCCTCCGTGCAGCTCACGAAGCTGGTGTTACCAGGAACCGGGCAACACAGAGGAACAGGGGCAATCCTGACCTGAGCATGCAGCTGTCAGACTTTTCCTGAGGTTGGGAAGGGGTAGAGAGAGGACAGGGGTGAGGTCTGGAACGTTCTGTATCAGTCAGGGTTCCTTTTCCCGGACACACAGATTTGGAGACGGTATAAAAGCCACAGACAACCAAGGGCATCTAGATGTCCTGGCTGGTTTCCCTCAGCATCAGCCCTGGACACGGCCTCTGGGCACTGGCTGTGCTCCTCTGGTCTCTCCTGCCACCTGCAGTCCTCCACACCCAGGAGGCCCAACTCCCCAACGCTGGATGGACCCGGGAGGGCCCACGGGGAAAGAGCGGGCAGTCCCACACCACTTTCTCCCCGAGGGCAGTGAGAAGGGCACAGGGATAGGCTGGCTGCAGGTGCAGGGGGTGGGGCAGGAGGACAGGCCCCCAAAACTTCCGAGGCTGGGCTAGGAGACTCCATATCCCCCCCGGGTTTGGTTTTTAGTTCAACAAGCGGATTTCTCTTTCTCTTTCTCCAAGATCTGCTTTGCCAGGTGGAGTCCACCGAGCCAGAACCCAAGCTGAGCACCGGGGACAGCCGAGCCACAAGATTCTGGCTCCCCTGGTGTGGCGGTCATCAGTCGGGTACCTGCCTGCCTCAGAGCTCCGGGGTGGTAGGTGCGGGTGCCGACCCCACCCCCTGGGTGGTAGGGCGCGAGCGCTCGGTCCAGAGACCCAAGGTGCAGAATCCAAGAGCTTTAGGCGGCCACAGAGCATTGAGCCAGCCCTCATTATCAGCTCGGAGGGCCAGCTTAAAGGATAGCCCGGTAATTGCAAGGTTTTTTGTAAATGTTAATTACGGTTGCCTTAATTAGCCCAGAACCCATTGATCTATGGATTATATTAGGTTTATAAGTGTAATTACCTTAACAGGCATATGGATTACAATTATGTTCCAATTAAACCCCAAGTGTATAGCGTATAAATCAGCAAGGGGGTCCTCCTAATTCTTCAGGGATGGGCGGTTAAAATGCTGGGGCTTTAAGGTCCTTATGCTGGGGCTGGTCCTTCACAGGCTCAGGGGCATTTGGGGGTTTGGAGCAAGGGGGAGAGGAGGTGCTCGCATGATCTCTGGCGTTTTCCAAAGGATGGTGGCCACACGTCCAGTCCGTGTAGGCCTGATTTAGAAATGACCGCCTCGGCGGTGAGGCAGGGACAGCAGGGCCCCAGGATTAAGAGCTGTGCCCAGCCTGGCCACTGGAGCCCCCCTTTCTTCCCTCAAGATCTGGACACTCATCAGCCCGTTAATTATGACGCTCAGCCCCTCCAGGCAGAGATGGTTTTCTCTCCTTATCTCTGGAGAGGACTGATGAATATTATTAACCTACTTTCCGGGATGGGGAGTAGGGAGGCCACGGGGCCAGGTGGGCACAGAGGGCAGGGCCCCCTCTTCTGATAGGGCGATGAGTGCCCGGAACCCCCACCCGTCAGCCTGGAAAATGGATGGTGGTAGGGCGGACAGCAAGGAAAGGTTCCAGAGGACAACCCGGCAGAGCAGGGAGACAGAACAGGAAGTGCCTGCAGTAGGGGGCGGGGGTGAGGTATGAAGTGTTCTGTGGCCTCAGGATGCTGGACCTGCTTGCGGGGTCCCTCCTACAACCTGCGAGACCGCAGAGCAGGCGGCCGGGGCACGGCGCCCTCTGGATGTCCCAGCACAAGCCCCGGCTCCGAGGGGAGATTGGCAGCTCAGCAGGCGGCCAGAGGTGGGAGCCCGGGGCTGGGCCACACTGCTCCTTAAGGAGGCCTGCCAGGGGACCCCACTGGGTCCCTCACATCTGTGGACTTTCTCCCCGCGGAGGCCAGGCCAGCCAGGCAGGAACCACCAGCATCAGAACCTCAGAAGGCTGGGGGTCACTTCTCCACCCTGGCAAAGGTGGCCGCCCCCACCCACTTTGGCTCTTGCGGATCTGAATCTCCTACTCAGGACCGCATCCCATCAGCTGGCCCTCGCCTCCCTGAGATTGTGGAGGGGAGACTCCCCTCCAGAACATGCAGCATGAGAGAACAGCCCATGGGGCGGCAGGGGCGGGGACAGGCTTCCATGAGGGCACTGGGATGTGGATGTCTGTCAATGGCCGAGTGTGACTAAAAAAAGGACTCGGAAAGGTAGGAGTCCAGAGCCCAAGGGGTGGTAGGCAGGCTTGGAATCTGGGCGGGGTTGGGGCAGTGGGAAGGCAGGTGAGCAGGGCTCCCCACCTCTGGGGACGGGCCAGCTGGTCCTCGGTGCGACCTGCCTTCCCCCCTGCTTGGTCTCTGAGGCAGGTGGTTAATGAGGTGGGGAGGGGGGTGTGCTGTTGCCTCAGGAGCCCCAGGGGGCGGATGGGAGCTGATGCTGGTGGGCGTGATAATGAAAACCAGCACCCTGGGAGACGGTGGTTCCTGTGGTCCCATTTTACAGATGGGTTAAGTACCAGTGGAGGCACAACAAGCAAGAGGACACAGAGAACTGAAGATTACAAGGTTATGCAGTGGTGGGCGAGGATCTACACTCAGGCTATTGGGCTCCAGAGCTCGGCTCTAGATCCCACATAGACCAAGCTCCTCTGTGGGGCACTGAGCTGGTCCCTTGCTGCTGAGGAAGGACGTGACCCCGGGGCACAGAGGTGATGGTAGGGCTGTGAGCACGCGACCCGGATGTCTCAGACCTGTGCTGGCTGGGCCGCCCTTGCCGCCCCGCCTTCTCTCCCCCGCCCACCCCAGCTGGCATTCCAGAGCCCCTTTTCCAGAGCCTCGGCCTGGAGGGGAAGCAGGTCTGTCTTCTCCACAGTCAGTCAGTGTGGGGAGAAGTCACGTGCACACACCCCCGGTGCAGGAAGGAAGGGCCCTGGGCACATCAACATGCTGGGGCTGGGCCTTTACGCGGCGGCCTCCGCGTACTGCAGCCGAACCACCCCTATGAACAGATCACACCGTGCTCTCCCTGCACCTGCACGCAACGCCGGAAGTCTTGGGAACACACGAAAGCAGAGGCACCGTTGGAACGCGAGCACTACCAGGAGAGGGAGTGGGGGTGGGTCCTCTCTCCTCTCAGCACACGAAGGGCGGGAGACAGGGGTCAGGGCTCAAACAGACGAGACCAGGGTCATCCACAAGTCCCCTGCCCCACAGATGCCTGAGGCAGAGCCCACAAGACACAGATCGGGAAAGACGGTAAGAGACAACGGCAGTGACTGTGGACCGGGCTCCCTTGACCGGGAATGAGCTCCCCAGCACCAGAGGTGTTTAAGCCCCACTTGCAGGCATGAAGAAGAAGAGAGGAGTCCATCCAACCCCCCAGGCCCATGAGGGGCTGGGAGACGGGTCATCCGCCTTGCACGCCGAGGTCAGGACATCCGTACCACCCACTCCCTCGCGGCCAGCAATTACCATGCCAGACGCTTCACATGCACGCAACCTGATTGGATTTAATCCTCATAACGGCCCACAAAGAGGCCTTACCATCCCCACTCACACACGAGAAAAGCAAGCCTCAGAGAGTTTGTCACTTGCCCCAAAGTGCCCCATCAGGCAGTGACCGGGCGGGGATTCAAACCTGAGCCTCTGATTCTGGACACCGGGCCCTGTGATGCAGCCAGAGGCTGGCCCCGCCTGGGAGACTATTCCGTGAAGGAAAGGCCCATTTCTGCCACTCACAGCACTGGGTGCGGCAGGAAGCCTTATCCCATGCCCCAATTAAGGGCAAAGGCTACCAAATGGTTTCTTCTGTGAGTTTCCAAGGTCTTACACATAAGCCTAAGACTGAAAAAAAGAGAGAAGAGAAGAGAAGAGAAGAGAAGAGAAGAGAAGAGAAGAGAAG
>NC_064818.1:77601869-77653364 GCF_023721935.1 Panthera uncia | reverse complement strand
AGAGAAGAGAAGAGAAGAGAAGAGAAGAGAAGAGAAGAGAAGAGAAGAGAAGGAAAGGAAAGAAAGGAGAGGAGAAGAAAAAAGAAAAAAGAAAAAAGAAAAAAAAAGAAAAGAAAAGCTGGTTTTCAGAAGGAAGGCTCAGAAACAGTCCCCCTTCTTTCCCTGACGCTTCTGAACCGAGCAGATAAGATTCACTCTTCAGATTCACTTTCATGTCCATGATACATTGCTGGAAATTGTTTTGGGGGAAAAAAGCTAATTAGACTAGATTTTTATGTTTACTTATTTTTGAGAGAGAGAGAGACAGAGCATAAGCAGGGGAGGGCAGAGAGAGGGAGACACTGAAGCAGGCTCCAGGCTCCGAGCTGTCAGCACAGAGCCCAACACAGGGCTCGAACTCACACACCGTGAGACACGACCTGAGCCGAGCTCGGACGCTTAACTGACTGAGCCACCCAGGCGCCCCTAGATTTTTATATTAGACTTAGTTTCCATTCAGGCCTAAATACAACAATCACCAATACTATGTACAAGTTAAAAGAGGCCATGCGCTTAAAAATGCATATATTTATTCTAAACTGTCCCCCTTCTCCTGTTCTTTCCAGGTTGGGCAGCTTGGCCCGTGAGAAGGCCCCCTCGGAAGAGCCGGCCCCTCTGAGGTTCTGGCTGCGGGTCTGCGGGACAAGCTGTGTGGCTGATCTCAACCCCGGCCTGTCGCTCGGAGCTCAAGGCTCGGAGGCCCAACCACGACTGGGGGGCACTCCACTTGGGCACCAAGGCAGGACGACCCACGGCCCCCAGCCCGGCTCCCACCCCCAACGCTCCACCAGCTGCTCGGGCCCCAGACCTGCGGTCTCCCCGAGGCCCCTCCCCTGCCCTCCCCAGCCTGCCGGTCTCTGGCTCTGGACAGTTTCCAGACTCAACGATGAGATGCCCGTATGTACTCGTCTCGGTCAGTACTAGACAGACAGGCTGATGCTAATTGTGACAAAGCACCACAAACGGGGTTGGGGGGGGGGGTGGTTGTTAAAACAAAAGGAATTCATTCCCTCCCAGATCTGGAGGCCAGGAGTCTCCAAGGTGCTCCAAGCCCACACTCCCTCCACAGCTCCTGGGGAGGGTCCTTCCTTGTCTCTTCCAGCTTCTGGCGGCCCCAGGCCCTCCTTGCTCCTTGGCTTGTGGGCGCATCGCTCCGCCTCTGCCTCCGTCGACACGCGGGGGACTTCTCGCCGTGTCTGTCTCTTCTCTTCTTGTTTTGCATTAAGGACCCCCCTGACTCCAGTATGGCCTCAACTTAACTAATTAAATTTGCAAAGACTCTTTCCAAATAAGGCCGTGTTCACAGCGCTGCGAGCACCCTCACCAGCCTGGGCGGCCCTGCTCTGGGAAACTGTTTCTTCAGGAGGGAGACTATCAGCCCAGGCCTTCCCCTCTGAGGCGATGCTGTGTCACCACGCACGGAGCCAGGGCAGGGGCCTCAGGGCCAAGGGCGGCTTTTCGTGCACTCAGCACGGGCCCCGGGGAGACCCAGAATGGAAACCTCCCCCAAGACACGGTGGGACGGAGGCTCACCCTTCGGCACGCTCAAACTTCCACCCAGCAGCCACCGGGAAGGGCGAGCTGCAGACTTTCCAGAACATCTCCTTCCTCCACAAAGACTTACATCCATAGAAATGATAAAATCACTAAGAGAATCTAAAGTCCAAACCATCGAGGTGAGAAATTGGAAACAGTTATTTTTTAACTTTTTTTTTAAACTTCATTTTAGTTATTGTAAGACAGAGAGGGAGACAGAGCATGGGAGGGGCAGAGAGAGAGAGGGAGAGAGAGAATCCCAAGCAGGTTCCGCACTGTCAGCACAGAGCCCGACGCGGGACTTGATCTCAGGAACCCTGAGATCGTGACCTGAGTCGAAATCAAGAGTCAGTCACTTAACCAACTGAGCCACCCAGGTGCACCAGAAACAGTTTTAAAACAGAAAAAACGGCTTAAGAAACATATTTTTTCATCTGTAATGCTGAAGAGAAAGGAAATAACCTGAGTCTCTGTTACCGGGGGATGGGAGGAGTGAGCTAGACCGTCCCCGCTGCGGAGGCACACATGGCTCCTGAAGAGCATGAGTTAGCCCCTCTACCATGGCCTTGGGGGGTGTCTGGGGTGGGAAGGGAGAAAAGCAAGAAAACAATATGATTCCATTCTTTAAAGGATGTGTGTGGGCCGGGGCGGGGGGGGGGGGGGTTGGTTTACACGATGGAGCAGAGAGAGGCTAAGCAGGTTGTTAACAGAGATTATTCTGGGATGGAGGTAGGGGTAGGAGAGATGAGAGGGAACAGGTGTAGAAAATTTAAAGCCCACAGTAAATACGCGTGCTATAACGTTAAGTACAATAAGTACAAACGTAGAACACAAAACTCTAACAACAGTATTATCTACACACTGATACAAACAAGGCGTAAACACGCAGAGGGACAAGGAAGGAGAATGGAATGTGACAAAGGGAGGGGCGTCTGGGGAAGGTGAGGCTGGAGGGCAGGGGGACACATAAGACCCGCACTTGCCACAGGCCACATGAAACCACATTATTTCTTGTTCAAGGTAGGGAGCAGGATGATCGAGCGTGGGTTCTAGGTCCTTCTGCCTCCCAGGGAAGACGGACTGGAGGTGGCGGTGGCAGGTGGGCAGATGGAGACACAGGACCAGCCAGCAGCCACTGCCCGTGTTGGTGTGACCGAGCTCCGGCCACGGGTGGGGGTGACTCAGTGACTGAGGAGGGTGACCGAAGGCCATGGTCCAGGTGAGCAGAGGGGACCGTGTGCTCAGTGACAGGCACGTCTAGTGTGGGGAGCCCTGGGTGGAAAGATCAGGGAGGTGGAATCCCGGGCTGGGGCACAGGAGCCTGGGGGTGGCCTCGGGGTCTGGAGGAGACACAGACATCTTGCCAACGTGGGCGCCCGCAGGGCCCCAACTGGGCAAGGGCCCTTGCGTGCTGCAACATTCCTGCACCCGGTTTATTCCCAGCACCGCACAGCTCGGCTCTCAGAGGGCGTGGCTCTGAATCCTGCCCTGCCCACTTGCTCTGGGACCCTGGGCAGCACCCCTCCCCTCGCAGAGCCGTGGTCGGTCTCCTGAACGCTCAAGCGAGGGCTCTTTCTAATGACCAGAGGACAGCGGAGGCGATGTCTGCAGCCCACGTGCCTGGCCCACTGAGGGCTCAGGAAACGGAGCAGTGACTGCCATCGTCGTCACCAGCACCACCACACGCCCGGCTGCCGCGGCTGCTACATAACTGCGGACCAGGACCTCGCCCACCCGGTGCCCCATCCCTTGTCTGTAAGATGGGGCGAAAGCCTCCCCTGGTTTTAAGTCTTAAACGACGGAATTCAGGAACAAGTCCGCAGAAAGCAGCACCCGGAGAAGTGTTCCCTCCCTGCCAGCCACTGTCACCACCATCTCCGTTGGCATCGCCACTGTCACCATTGTCAACATCCACGCCATGGCAAAGGCCCATAGCCGTGGAAGAACAGGCCATCTTCTGACCATGAGGTGACAATGTGTCCACATCAAAAGCCATTTCTAAATGGAGGTGAAATTCACATCACATACAATTCACTATTTGCAAGTGTCACTTCAGGAGCGTTTGGTGTGTTCACAACATCAGGCACCCCCCCCCCCACGATCTACTTCCGGAACATTCCATCACCCCAAAGGAAAACCTGTACCTATTTTTTTATTGTTTATTTATTTTTGAGAGAGAGAGTGAGTGAGCGAGCACAAGCAGGGAAGGGGCAGAGAGAGAGAGAGGGAGACACAGAATCCGAAGCAGGCTCCAGGCCCCGAGCTGTCAGCACAGAGCCCGATGCAGGGCTCGAACCCACGAACCGTGAGATCATGACCTGAGCCAAAGTCGGATGTTTAACTGACTGAGCCACCCAGGCACACCTGTTAAACAGTGACTCACCGATCCTGGCTCCCCTGCAGCCCCTGGCAATCACTAATCCACCTTCTATCTCCACAGCTTTGCCTGTTTTGGACATTTCTATAAATGGAACCACGCAATATGTGGCTTTCTGCATCTGGCTTCATGCACCTGTACCGTGTTCACAAGGACCAACGCGGTGCAGCCTGACAGGGCCTCACTCTCTTTTATGGCTGAATAACATTCCATTGTACGGGTACGCCACGTTTTGTCTCCCATTCATCAGCTGATGGGCATCTGGGCTGTTTCCGCTCTAGGGATATCATGAATAACGCTGCTCTGTATATTCGCGTACATGTTTTTGGTGAAACATTGGTTTCCGATTCTCTCAAACCTAATTGTGTATTCATTAAACCTAATGTATTTTTTTTTTTCTTAAAATGCCCCTTTTGCCCAACTTGTCTCAACTTCAAGCCTCAAAAAACCTGGATTCACTCTGATATGGAGGCTGGTGGACCAGAAAGACAAAGACGGCCCGGTAAACGGCGATGCCGACCCTGAGCCCGACTGTGTTCTTAGGTAAATAACTACCCTGAGGGTTGGGGCCACTGCTGGTCAGGTGTCCTGTCAGCCGCAGCCAGAGGCGTCCTGATGGGAGCAGAGGGTTATGACAGGGACCCAGGCCAGCAGCAGCAAGGAGTGCGTGTGGTGACTGACCTGAAATATTCAGGCAGGAGAACGGGAAGGCTCGGCAGCTGCAGGACACGACCGAGGAGGAATTTCGGATGGCTCCGGACTCCTCTGGGCAACTTCTCAGGCCCAAGTACGACCAAATAATTCAGCGTCTGATACTTGAGCTAAGAATACGAGCAAATACTTGGCAGGGGCCTCCCAGTGCCTGGCAGGGGCCTCGCACAGAACGCACCTCTGATAAATAAACGTGAGTGGCTGGGACCGCCATGGAAAGGCGGGACTGTGTGCAGCACCCGGCCCGGCTCCAGGCACAGCGGGCACTAAGTGACCCTGTCCCTTAGCGGCCATCCGAGGTCAGGAGAGGCTGGCAGTCCCGTGGCGCATCCCTTCCAACCCCACTCTGCTCCTGAGAGGTGCCCCCTGCGGACGCTGCGCCCGCACGGAGTCCTACGCATCCTAGACCTTCCCACCAGCTTGGCGGGCGGAGGGAGGACAGCCAGCCAGAGACACCCCGATTCCAAGCACACCCCTGACACACGCCTCCTCAGTGCCCCACGTCCCGCCTCCTCGTCCATCACAGCTGTGACGACCACTGTCCATCGCTGGGCTTCCTGAGCCCCCGACGTCAGCAGAAGAGGCTGCGTTTTCTCCCCGACGGAACTTCTCAAGATGACGATGTCAGCCTTCACGGTAAGACCCCAGTTCCACCTGAGGATATGTATTAATGTTCAGGAACACGTTTTTAACACGTCTCCTATGCTTTCCGATGTTCTCACGTTCTTGAAAACCAGCACAAGGCCTCCGGAGAAGCACAGCCGGGGGCGGATGTGGGGCTGCGAGATGGCCCCGAACAGGTGAACCGGAATAACGGCTTGTTTGGAGGCAGCAGTGATCACCTGTGGAGCTTCAGGGCTGGGGGCAGGGGGTGGGGGGGGGCAGGCGGGATTCTAACTACGGGACACGCATGATCATATACCCCTCGTCCGGATGAGGATGTGGAGACACGCCTGCTCGGTCGCCTGCCCCAAGGGAGCCATCTCCCATCCCCCAGAACTTCCTGGGGCACAGAAGCCCCTCTTCCTCCAAAGGGCTGGGGGCCAGGCAGGGGCTGAGGGCCTCTTCCCGTCCTGTGTGTCGGGGGGACTACGGAGGGGCCGCCCCTGGAGAAGCTCCGTCTTTGACTTGGCTCTAGACACTGACATCCGTGGGGCACGGAAGACGGGATGAGGCCGGGGAGCCACAGTCCCCCGGGGAGCCGGCCCCAATGTGTGGCACATGGTGCACACGGATCCCACCTCCATGGGTGCCAGCAACCCAGGGGACCCAACTCCACGGGTGGGTCAAAATGTAGTCGGCCACCAAGTGCTGGTATCTGTGCTGAGACGGCCCACACCCTGACCAAAGGCTTGCTGGGCACCAGATGCGTTTACTTGTGAGGTCCGGTGAGGACGGCAGCCTTCTCCCCACTTCAGAGATGACAACACTGAGGCCCGACCCAGGCGGCCACAGCGCTGAAGCCTGTGCTCACAGCCCTGACCACATCCTTCCCCTCACCCCGCACAACCTCAAGGTGGTGAGATATAAAAACACATGCCGGGTCTCCTGCAGGCAGGGGCTGACAGCCCAGAGGTGAAATCAGGGCCTGTGAAATCAAGGCAGCCGTGTGGGCTTGAGCAGACCGGCCTGCCCGTGGTTAGCATCCCAAAGGGGTTCTGGGAGGTGGCTGGGCCCACCCAGCTCCCCAGACTCTGATGGTGGAATGAGGAGGGGGCTCCCCTTGCAAACAAAGATCAGTGGCCCCTGCAGGGTGTGAACCTGACTCGATTCAGGGTCATTTCTTGGATGTGTCCCGGCCTCTGCCAAGGTCAGGGCCCGTCCAGGGCACACGGAGAACCCGAGGACAGCTCCTCACACAGCCCCTTACCCTCGATGTCCCCCTCACACCTTCTCTGCACACAACCCCCTGAAGCCCAGCCCTGGCCCCTGGGGGCAAGGGCTGTGCCCCGTCTCCAGCTCGGCCCTCGGGCCTGCCTTCGTGCGTGCTCACCCACGTTTGGGCACCCAAGGCCTTACGGTGGGTCACTGACCTCCATTCTCAAGCGCTCGCTGTGAGTCATCCCATCTAACTGGGAGGTGGGCAGAGCAGGAAGGGACCTCAAGAGACTCTATCCAACTCCCACCTCTTCCGGAGGCTCCGCAAGGGGTGGGTCCCGGCCAAGTCACAGCGGCCCCCTGTCCCGCACCACCCCCTGTCCTGCATCTGCCTTAACCCTTAAGTCTCATGGTGGAAGAAAACAGGGAGACGTTTCTGACCAGCAGGTTCTTCTGGTGCCTCTGGGAATCACAGCACGTCTTGTCTACGCAGCAGGCTTAGAGTCTCGGAGAGGGAGGCACGGGCCCAACGCCAGGATGTGTGATGCTGGGTGGGCCTCCTCCAAGGGCTGGGGGAGCAAAGCACCACTCTGGCCTCTGACTTGGTAGGTGGCTCCCTGGTTCCCGCCTCAACAGGGCCAGGGCCGGGGCTGTGGCTGCCTCTATAGGAGCTGGGCCCACTGGGAAAACAAAGACTCTTCTCCCTTCTTCTTGACTTGCCCTTCCCCAGCTCTTGTCGCTCTGGCAAACTCCCCTTTCACCCTTCAGAACAGCGCTCAGGCTCCACCTTTCCAGGGAGACCCCATCCACCCTCTGGGCTCACTCTGCGTCTGTGGGCTCAGCCCCCATGCCATCCAGCCCCAGAGAGAGAAACTGCCTGTTTTTACACTGGCTCCCTGCCCCGTGGACCGAAGGTTTCCGCAAAGCCAGGTTTTACTGTTCCTCTGGCAGGAGCAACACTCAGGGAGTGTTTGCAGGGTGACTGAACAACCTCTGGTCGGAGAAGCATTGCTTCCCACCACGGATGCCAGGATGACCCCTCACGGTTCCAGCCACCCACCCAGCAGACCCTCCCCCCCCCCTTAAAAGTCTGACCATGAGAGGGGCGCCTGGGTGGCTCAGCCGGTTAAGTGTCTGACTTCAGCTCAGGTCATGATCTCACACTGACAGCTTGGAGCCTGGAGCCCTGGATCCTGCTTCAGATTCTGTGTCTCTCTCTCTCTCTCTCTCTCTCTCTCTCTCTCTCTGCCTCTCCCTAGCTCGTGCATATGCACTTTCTCTGTCTCTCTCAAAATAAATAAACAAACAAACATTAAAAAAAAAAAAAAAAAAAAAAAAGTCTGACCATGAGAAAGAACAATACATGTGGTATGATTCCCTTTACAGTAAGTTCCAGAACAGGCAATCTAATCTCTGCTTTGAGAGGTCATCAGGGTGGTGATTATCTCAGGGAACAAAGTGACTGGAAGAGACTCGGGGGCGGGGGTGGGGGGTGGGGGGTTGGGGGGACTGGTCACGTTCTGCTTACACAGGTGTGTTCGCTTAATAAAAATTTGTTAAGCTTTTTACCTAAGTTCTGTACACTATTCTGTATGTTACATGTCAATAACAAGCTTTAAAAATCTAAAAAGAATCCTGACCTCCGTAAACGGAACCCTGGCACAGAGGCTAACAGTAGCCAGGGGTGCGTGGAGGCCGCTCACCCCACCCCCATTAGTGCGGCCAATGCTGCAACTCACGGGTGCCAGTTTCCTGCCCTTTGCCCCTGCTGCCCACACCGGTGAGGGCACAAGGCCACCCCGTGAGGAGGGTAAATCCAGGGCTGGCTGTGCCCCACCAGCCCGGGCAGGGGTGAGGCAGGGAGGAGAGGGACTCACAAACCCTCCCCCAGGATCTCCACGGCCACCTGCCAGTACCCACTCATGGGACAGGTTTGTGGCCGTGGCTGCTGAAGCCCGTCACTCTCTGCCACGTGTCCTTCCCTCCGTGCCAGCAATTAGTCTGCTCCTGGTCTCCAGGGGCTCCAGGTCGGCAGGCATGTGGGGGTGGGGGGAGGACACAATTCCTCCTACCCAGGGGTTCTAGAGAGGGGAGACAGGACGGGATGACAGGGCTTTCCCTGCACCCAGGGGACCAGGAGGAACATGCCTGACTCTGACCTTCTCTGTCGCTCAAGTCAGCCCGGGGTAGAGGGCAGGAGGGGGCCTCCAGCCTGCCGTCCTGCTCTGGCTGGGCTGGCAGCTTCCCGAACAGGCTCCACCCCGGGGGAACTTGGCTGGGTCCTGGGGAGCTTGGCTGGGAGGCCAGGAGGCTGCAGTTCTGTGAGAGCACGACCACGTCCCAGGGACAGGAGCACGCTCGGATGTGAGCGACTCTGAGTACGATCTTAAATCCAAAGCCAGGCTTCACGATTTCATTTAGTACAACTTTTTTTTTTTTTTAAGAAACAGGCAAAACAAAACACTAACTGTGATTCCCTGTGGGAGGTGGGATTGTGGATTTTCCTCCTTGTGCTTTTCTGTATTTTCCTAAAAAGGTATGGATTTCTTTCACGATCAGAAAAATCCCATTAATTTTTTTAAAAAGAAAAAAAAACCCCCACATTGGAGGCCTTATCAAAAACGTTACCCCCCCCCCCCACTCCGAGGATTAATGGAGTTCTTCCAGGTAAAAATGGCTTTTCCGTGTGCCGCTGTGGGTGCTCCGGCCCAGACAGGCCCCGCTAAACCCACCACACGGCAGATGAGAAACGCAAGATACACCCCAGCACGCGCTCAATACCAACAACTGAATTCGTGCTGGGAGCAGCTCTGGCAGCCGAGATGTTCCATCTTGAGGGAAAGGCCCTGAGCCCAGAAAGACACCCTGTTCCCAGGCTCCTAAGTCTCGGCCTCCCTGGGGCATCTCTGCTTCGTCCCACTGGCACGATGGCTCCCAGATGGGGTGTGTAGCCCCAGGTGTGGGCGACACGGCCTCAGGCTGGCCTGTGCCGGCAGAGGGCATCCAGGACAGATGGTACCTCCCTCCGGCCGCTCATGAACTCAGGTCACTGTGGGGCTCTCAGTCCCTCTCTCCAGTCCCTGCATACAGAGGCCAGAGAAGTTCAGGCAAGGCCAGAGCGGGCCTGATGTGGGAGGGCAGCTCCAATCTGTGAGATCCCATGAGAGTGGGAGCGCCCCAGGGAGCCCCTAGATGCCCCTCGACACCACGTGCCATGGACAGCCCCAGCCTGAGCACTCAGACTAGAAACAGAATGCCAGTGCCCACGAGCTGCTGTGTGCTCTCGGTGGGGAACCCAACTTTTCTGTGCCTCGGTTTCCCCAACTGTAAATGGGGATATATTAATACTCGCCTCCTCAGGCTGTTGTGATCATTATCTGTAAACATGTAAGTCAGCAAGTAAGTGGAAGTCACCCTGCGTCAGAGCCCCACCGATGGCCCCATTCAGAGTCACAGTACCTCCAGGCTGGCCCCAGCGGCAGACCCGGGCCCCAACTGCCTCCGGTTGTCCAGTCGGGTCTAATGAGGCACCAAGAGAAGGTTGGGAGGGCAAATGCATGACGATGGCCTTTGGTGACTCACCCTCCGAGCCCACACGGGCTTCCACTTCCAGGAGTGTGGGCTGCAGGTGTATCTCAGGAGAGCCCCTCAAAGCCCCCTCGCTCCTTCCATCCATCGGGATGGGGACCAAGTGTGGACACAGGCTGCAGCCTGCTCTGCCACCAGGACACTCTGGCTCCAACTCTTGGGAGAGAAAAGAGCCCAGTCCTGTGGCCAGAACCTAGGACTGGGCTCAAGGGGACAGGAGAGAGGACAAGTGTCTTCTATAAACTGCTAAGCACTCTGATCCACTGGTCTCGGGGCCTGTACCCGTGCAGCCCCTTGGGGCTGGGGGCCGCATCAGGGCCTGCCGGAGACGATGCGTGTGCTCCCCACAGCCGAGGCCCCTGCAGGCCCCAGGCGCCGAGCTGCACGGGAGCACCAGGAACCATGGCGGTTTTCCAGGCAGCCCGAGTGGGCAGCTGGGTGCGAGACGTCGGCCCCCACCAGCCCAAGGCCCTCTGCAAAATCCCCACTCAAACTGTGGAGAGCAGAACAGAGTAAACAGAGCAGGCTGCAATAGGGGCCAAGAACACGAGGCGGGGTCACGTCAACAGGGGGGGGGGGGTGCCAGGTGGAAGGGGCCAGCCCTCTGAGGCACTGTGTCCTGTGTCAGCAACTTCCCCCAGAACATTCTGAGAGCAGATCCAGAGATGAATGAGAGCGGGGCTCCAGACCGTAGCGGAAGGTCTCTCCTTGTGCGGCTCCCCTGCTCCCAGCCCAGCCCCGGGAGAGACCAGGCACCGCCAGCACACGGTGGGGACCCGGGGCCACGGGGACCAGGAGGGACAGGGTAGGGCCATGCGCTCAGGCTGCAGGCCCCTGCTTGGGTGGGAGACCCCCCAGCCTCGGGAGGCCGGACAGCACAGGCGCACCCAGAGCATCTCCCCGGAAAAGGGCTCACACATCCACACCGGTACAGCAATGCCACGGAGTCGGCCAGGCCCGAGTGCCTGGAAGTCAAGTCCCTCCCTTCACAGTTATCCTGGGGCCCGAGTTCCCTCCAATAAAAATAACACTACCAGTATTCGCTGGGCACTCACTCCATGCCAGGAAACGTGCTGAATGCTTTCCGCAGAATACGCTGTTCTGTTCTCCCCAACCTGAGCGTCGATCCTCTTAATATTCCCATTTTAAAGATATGGAAATTGAGGCCTGAAGTGACCGGAGCAGGATGGGAAGACGGACAAGTGGCTTTGACTGGAGATGCTTTGCTCCAGCGTCCCCAACCCGCACCCTGGGGATGGGGGGGCATTCTGGTTTCAAGATGGTCGCTGAGCCACAGGGAACAGTTGGGGGCGCTCTGCTTCGCCTCACGGGCGCCCCACAATTCCTCAGACCACGTGGCTCTCCCAGAAAGAGGTCACGCAGAACCGGTCTACACTAGAAGTCTGTCTGCCCAAGCGGCAGCAACAGTATTCTCCGATCCCACGAGGCCGAGCTAAAAATAACTCGATCCCGACAATATTTTGAGAAATAAAGTGCCTTGAAATGTCATGGGAGGTAGCACAAACTTCTCAGGAAGTGCTTCCTTCCTCCGCCACGCCTCTGTTGCAGGAATTGAGAGGCAACCAGGGCACGCACTGGTGAGCACACCCAGGCTCTAGGATGCAGTCAGCTTTCCAACAGCTGCAGGAGCCGGGCAAGTCGGAAGCCACTCGGAGGCTCACTTTTCTGTGAGATGGGGTGGGCGGAAAGGACCCGGAGAGTTCCCGAGGGTTCTCCTAGATGTGTGAGTCTCCATGGAGTATCCGTCCCCATACCTTCGCCGTCACTGGTGTCTTCCAGATCTGCATTGCCAGCCCTTCGTGGGCAGCCACGCGGTCCGGGGCAGACGTGCGTGGCCCTCTGTCTCAGGGGAGGGAGGCCTGTCCACCGTGTTCCCCTCGGCCAGGGGGGCTGAGGGGGGCTCGGAGCGGCAGTCTGCTCTCCCGAAGCTGCCGGGCGTGTGCAGACCAGGGCCTCGCAGCATCAGGCCTCTCTTTTCCTCACATCAAACATCCCACAGGGAGAAGAGAGGGCAACCGGGAGACGGCACTCTGGGAAGCAGAAGGGCAGTGGCAGGACCGTGAGACCCACCGAGGCGAGACCTGCAGACCGCGGGAAAAGCGACAGCAAATGGCAGGGTGCTCGGCAGACCCCGCAGGGTGGGCCCAGCCCTCAGCGCCGGGGGGGGGGGGTTGGGGGGGGGGGGGGGTCGCCTGGGAAGGGGGAACTGGAATGGCCCAGAAGGGGGCTCAGTCACAGCAGAGGACAAGGACTCTGCCAGGTCCTAAGAGGGTGTTTTCATCACCTGGGCCACACCCCCAATCTGAGCCCAACCTACACCCCATGTCTCTGCTCTGTGGCGGCTCACGCTTGGGGGTAGAAACCCACACACGCTTGTAACAGGGCAAAATAAAGCCCAGAGGCTTCTGTTTATGATGCAGTCTACATTACTCACCCCTGGCTGAGATCTCCCTGTCCCACCCCCGAGGCAGGAGGCACAGAAAGCAGGAAACGGGGAGCCCGGCTCTTAGGACCAACCCTCACGCCGGCCACCCGGCCCTCTGGCCTCAGTACCCATCTGTGAAATGGGGGCAGTGTGATGGATGAGATAAGGCGCAGACATTATCCACAATGAGCGCAGCCTATAAACAGCACCTCGAGGCAGCCGTGCTGGGGCGCAAGAAAGAATGGGGCTCACGCCAGCTGCTTCCGGCCTGGAGCGGGGCAGCCAGGCAGAAGGTGCCCTGGGAGGCCTGGCCTCCCCACCTCGCCTCTGCACGGCCTGCTCTGGGTGGGCATGCCCGCCGCCCACTCTCTGCAGCCCCGATTCATGCCTCCAGCCCGAGTCCCCACTTCCGGCAACAACGGGGAGCCCTGCCACGTGGACAGAGAGCGCGGACACCCCCAACACGTTCCTAGGCCCCCAGGAGATCCCCAGGCTCCGTGTTCCCAGCACCTCTCTCAGCAGCAAGGAGGAGGCAGAGACGGCAGGTGGGGAAGCTGAGTCTGGGCAAGCTCACCTGGGATTCCAAGCAGAGGCTCTGGAGTCAGACACACCTGGTTCAACTCCCAGGCTATTACTGTTTCTGATGCTCAAGCTTCTCATTTAAAACCCAGAAAACTGTGTTTACCCTGCAAGCTGGTTGCACAAAGGAGGAAAAGCCCCACTGCTTACACTTGGTAAGTGCTGGATTATTCTAAAAAGATGGCTACTGGGGTGCCTGGGCGGCTCAGTTGGTTAAGCATCCGACTCTCGATTTTGGCTCAGGTTATGATCTCACAGTCTGTGAGTTCGAGCCCTGCGTCAGACTCTGCGCTAACATCGAGGAGCCTGCTTAGGTCTGTGTCTGTCTGTCTCTCTCTCTCTCTCTCTCTCCCCCCCCCCCCCCATTCTCTCTGCCCCTCCCCACCCATGCTCTCTCTCTCTCTCAAAATAAATAAATAAACTTTATAAAGATGGCTATTAGTTTCATTACCTGAGCGATCAGGAGGCCTGAGCCATCACCTGGCGGTCCGTAGCAGAGGCAGGAGACAGAGTCCAGGCGCCCAGCCCCTCACAGCTCAGTCCATCCATCCCCCAGGAGCTAACGGACTACTGACAGCTTCCAACCTGACCCTCCAAGAGCCACTGTCCAAGCCGATCCTTGCCGAATCCGACCCCACTCTCCCGGCTCGGAGCGGCAACACAAGATCCGTTTTTCGATGCATCAGATTCCCAATGGTCTTCTGCCGAATGGGGGCCTGTCCTGCTTCCTGCCTGCCTTCAGAGAGTCCCTTCCACGGTGACACTGAAGCTCTCTGCTCCCCTCCCCTCCCCCAGCCCTGCCTGCCCTCAACTCCCCCAGGCCTCGGCTTACAGAACCCCCCCCCCCCCCGCCGCCGACCTGGGAGACTTGGACTTTGGCTGCAGGACAGCTGGTCTCCCTGGAGCTCTGGGGTCCCTCGGCCTGCCCACCACACACGGGTCGGGGAGCAGGGCTAGAGTTTCTCAGGCCTGCAGAGAGCTGCTGGGACACTAGGAGGCGCTACTGAGCTTCCATCCTGGGGCGGCAGGGGGGCAGGACAGGAATTTATTTGAAACTATTTCCTGTGGGGACACTGGTGCTTCCCCTCTACTGGTAGGTCCCAAACAGGTTAACCCCTTCCCCTCCTGGCTGACTCTGGCCAGAACAGGACGGGGGATGACTTCCACACGCCACCTGGATCCTGCCAGCCCCTAGATACAGTCTCCACAACACCCGTGAGGCCTCCAGGGGGACGCTGGGGAGGGAGTCCAAGGAAAGCCGGGTCCATTCGGCTGTGAGGTGGGGCTGCACACAGGGGTGGGGTGGGCCCCTTCAGCCCCCGGCTCAATTCCTAGCCTGTCTCGGCCTCTGCACCTGTAAAAGGGAGGGTGGGGTGTGGACGGGATCTGAAGACAGTGCTCCTTGAAGCTTTCGAATGCTCGGAAGAAGCAGAACCCGTTGCCTCTGCCCAGTGGAATTCACAAGGAACCCCGATACAGACAAGACAGCTGGTCCGGCTGAACCAGGAGTAGGGCCTGGAAGCCCCACAGGGATCCCCCTAATTCTCCTGAGGGGCCAGAGCAGAACTGGGGCTTGGAGCCCCGACCTGAGGACCCTGAGCCACATTCTCTGCCCTGTGGCTCGGAGCTCCCTTGGCAGCTGTGAGTGGCTCCTCCTGGCACCAGCCCCCACCCGGCAGGACCTCACGGCACACGTCCCTGGTGGCCGACTTGACTGGACTGGAGCACCTGGGTGGCTCAGCCAGTTAAGCGTCCAGCTCTCGATTTAGGCTCGAGTCATGATCTCATGGTTCGTGAGATCGAGCCCCGAGTCAGGCTCTGTGCTCACAGCATGGAGACTGCTTGGGATTCTCCCTCTCCCTCCCTCTCTGCTCCTCCCCTGCTGGCTCTCTCTCTCTCTCTCTCTCTCAAAATGAATTAATAAACATTAAAAAAATAAAAATAAAAATCCACCGGACTAACTTAAAACCATACAGAAACAAATGGAGAGACAGTAATCACAGGGAACCCTGCACATGGTGGACTAGGGGTTCAAAGGCCAGCTCTCACCAGCTCTGTGACCCCAGGTAAGTTACTCAACCGCTCGGAAATAAGAATAGTTAGCCATCCTCTGGGGGTATTATGCTAAGTGAAATAAGACAGTCAGAGAAAAGACAGATATCATACTTTCACTCACATGTGGAATTTGAGAAACTTAACAGAAGACTACGGGGAGGGGAAGGGAAAAAGACAGTTACAAACAGAGAGGGAGGGAGGCAAACCATAAGAGACTCTTAAATACAGAGAACAAACTGCGGGTTGATGGGAGGGGTGCGGGGCAAGGGAGGGGAAAATGGGTGGGCATCGAGGAGGGCACTTGGGATGAGCCCTGGGTGTTGTATGGAAGCAAAGAATTGTGGGAATCTACTCTGGAAGCCAAGAGCATACCGTATACAAGGTATGTTAGCTAACTTGACAATAAATTATATTACACAAGCAAAGAAAAGAACAGTCAACCATCCCACACAGCTGCTTTGAGAGTAAATGAACCAATTTCTGGTGCAGGGGGTCCCTTTTCTGCTGCGGCCAGTTTGTGTTTTCCCAACCACCTTAGGAAGAAGACACCTTACTTCACCACCCACAGTGAGGAAGCTAAAGCACAGAGAGGTTAGGTAACCAGCCCCTGGCAAAACAGCTGAGCTGGGATTCACAGCCCGGCAGGTCCCGGAACCTGTGTGCTTAACCACGAGGCTCCAAAGACCAGGGCACGCGAGAAAATACTCAGATTCTGGCAAAGTCTTAATTTGGAACTATTTTCAAGGCCTAACTACTGCTTTATTTATTTATTTAACGTTTATTTACTTTCGACAGAGAGAGAGAACATGAAAGGCAGAGGGGCAGAGAGAGAAGGAGACACGGAATCCGAAGCAGGCTCCATCCAGGCTCTGAGCCGTCAGCACAGAGCCCGACGCGGGGCTTGAACTCACAGAGTGTGATTTCGGGACCTGAGCCGAAGTCAGACGCTTAACCGACTGAGCCAACCCAGGCGCCCCGCCTAACTGCTACTTCATGCAGCCTGATCAATGAGCTCTTCCCAGCCCTGTGTAAGCCAGAGCCAGAAGCCAGGGGAGACCTCCACTCAGGCACCAGGGAGGGAGGGGACCGGGCTCATGGCAGGCTCACCTGCACCTCACGGCATCGTAAAACCCAGATGGAGCACAGAGAGCAGCCCGCGCGGGGTCACACGCCAGACATTCCATCCCTTGCCCACGGGCCGCGAAGCCCAGGCCCTTCCCCAGGCCCCCGGGCCCCCCTGCCCCTGGGCCAGGGCCGGTCGGGCTGAAAGGCGCCCACCTAGGCCTCCTGCCCTCGCCGCTGCAGCTTCTGATGAACCACTGCTGTCCCCTCCCTGCCATCAGCTCTCTTTACAACCCCACATACATGTAGGACATGCAAAAAAAAAAAAAAAAAAAAAAAAAATGGAGAAAAGGCTCCGGTGCTGTGCTACAAAGACCCAGGCAGATCCCGCACCTGCCTCCACCTGCCTCCGGGGCGGGGGGGACGATGATACAAGTCCCCCCGCAGTGGCCACCCAGCTGGCTCCACGAGGGGCACCTGCTCCTGAAACACGGGCGGCCGTACCGCGGGCCTTTCTCCTGCAGCCCGCCCACCTCTCAGTCACGCGTTGGGGCCTTTAAGGGTTTCTTGCAGCGGCAGAAGGGCTCTGCTCTGGCCAGCCCGCCATCTCCAGGCTCCCATCCCAGGTCCCCTTGCATCCTCAGCCCCCACCCCCAAACTCCGTCATTCAGAGCCTGCAGAGCGGCCAGCCCTGTGCCCGCTCGGGGCGGGACACGACGCAGGGCAAACACGGTCCCTGCCGACCGGGTGATCCCCTGGGCGGCCACCCTCACCCTACATCCCTCACCCCCTGCGTTCTGCATCTCACAGAGTCCTCTTTGAGCACCCCTCCTCCCAGCCCCTCTGGACAAACACTCTGTGCCCGGCACCGGGCTGGGAACTCCTCCTCTTCGACACTGCTGAACACACCGCAGGTGCTTGCAAAGCTGAGCTGCCTCTCAGATGTGCTCCCGGTGGCAGCAGCAGGCAGCCGACGTGGGCCACGTCTCCTAGCACGGCGGTGAGGGCGGCGGAGAGCAGGTGCCCCAGTACGCTGGGGTAGAGCCTACTGCACTCGTGCTTTTTAAAGAAAAGCCAGCTTTTCCAATCGAGCGTCTCTCCCCCGAGGGAGGCTTGTGCCGGGCCATGCTGGCGGGCTGCCACAAGGCTACAAGCAGGAAGAGGAATAAGCATGGCCATACCCGGACTCCTCCCGCCCCGCCGTCCATGAGCACTGCCGTCCCCCCACACACAGGGGGAGGCCAAGAGCCGGTCTGCGAGAATGTCTTGGAAATCGGAGGACGTGGTCTCTAGGGGCGAATTTTCAAAGCGGTGTCGTGACTGTGATTCCACCCAGAGGTGGGCGCCTGGCTGGGCCTGCCCTCAGGAAGGCCCCAGAGTTCTGGAGGGTCGGGCCCGGCTGTGCTGTGCACACGTGTCATATCGCTGACCTATCCCCCCCACAGTTGGGTATTTATCGGGCTCCTCCTTTGTACCAAAGGGAGTACTTCCCCCTAAACCCTCATTTTACAGATGAGAAAACTGAGGCTCGGCGTTTCTTCCAGCTGGTAAGTGGCAGAGCCAGGACATGAGCCTGGGGCTCCCCTCTGTCTATTGTCTTCCACACTCAGCCTTCCAAGCAGCAGCCCAGGTGAGTGCCCGGAAGCCAAGGACAAATGGTCCCTTCTCCCACACGAACACGTACACGACAAGGCTAGGCTTTCATCCAGGCATAGGGACAACTGTGACAGACGAATGCCCTGGAATGGCCTTACTGGCTGGGGTGACCTTAGATGAGTCGGCTTCTTCCCCAGAAAACAGCAGACTTTCTCCGCTTACCCTGAGGCTCGGAAGGGGGCCCCAAACGTGAAAACGGCTGGGAAGCCGAAAGGCCCCTGCCAATGGAAGACGGTTGCTGCTCAGTTTCACAAATGCAGAGCGTCCAACACGTGCAAGGCATCGTGGGGAAAACAAAACTGGCAAAGACTCATCCCTTCACGTACCAAGCAGGGCGGGAGACGGCAGGGAGGCGGACGAGGCAGCGGAAGTCTGGGGTCTTCCCCCCCTTCCTTGTAGGAGTGTAGCCCGTGGCGCCTGGGCATGGGAAGGGGACCAGGGACCCAGGGAAGGGGGCCCTGGGGCAGCGGGCGGGCGAGGAGCAGGTATTCAGCAGCCGGGCAAGGTCAGGTTGGCTACATTCAGGGGGACTGAGCAAATATGTAAATGGAGAGAGAATAACGTAAAGCAGGCTTCTCCCTGTAGAAGGAAGGCACAAATGTGCAAAAGCGTAAGGCTGGGATGAGCCCTGTGGTGTCGGACTAGAATCAGAGGTACTGGTGTGAGTGTGCTGTTTCTGGTAGTACAGATTCACAGGTGCTGATGGGTGGACGTGTGAGTTGCAAGTGCGTGTGTCCTACTTCTGTCCGCTCAGAGGGTCTCAGAACAGCGACCCCCCCCCCCCCCGCCCCGCCCAGGGCATGGGAAGACCGCCTCGTGCCCTAGGGTTCCATTCTAAATATCACTCTCCACTAAAAGGAACTAGGGCTCCTTGAGAAATGGGCGGCTCCAGGGCTGACGCAAAGACAGAATATTATGAACCTGAAACATCTCTTTGTGCCAGAAAAGTAAGGAAGGGCTCAGAGAACGGTGGGGATGTGTCCAAAGGACTCAGCTGCCGCTAGCCACGTCGGGGACCACGTGAGCACCGGAATAAATGACAGGAGGAACAGATGATAACCCACTGAACTGAACAGAATTCCGCAAGTCCGCACGGGTATAAATAAACGGGGAGGAGAAAACATTCTTCTTTACGGTAGAATGCCGACATCAAGCGTAAGAACGAAAAATGCAATTACTTAGCAACCGTCACAGAAATAGTTAATTCAAGGAGCAGTAATAGACCTTAGAGACAACGGATAGAAGCAGGGTGAGGACTGGGATTGTACATCCTCCAGTCACCCCGCAAATCGTCATACCTCACAAAGGGGGAGAAAAGCCCATACCTTTGCATAAACTTACGGCGGTCCCCGTCTTAATCGGTCAACGTCAACACCACCGATACTGCTGGAGGCCTCCCGACAGGATGCGCCCAGAAGCACGCAGCACCACTTCTGGGATATTCTGGCCCAAAGGGCACAACGCAGGTCGTATCGCGGGGAAACATCAGATGAAGTGGGTGCCCCGTGATCCTCAAAGGTGTCAACGTCCCGAGAGCTGAGGCAAGGGCCAGCGAAGCAGTCTAGAAACAGGACCACACAGCTGCCTGCCCCCGGACCAGATGCTCCTCTCTACAAAGAACATCACGGATCTACCGGTGAAACCTCCCAGGTCCAGCCCTGGGAGACCAGTACGTGGAATTGTTTCTATTCTGGAAATCTCAGAAAAGGTTTGGAAACAAGGAGGCCGTGGGAAGCCCCGGCAGTGGCAGATGATTCTCCTGGAGGTGAGGTGTGTCCGGGGCACGACAGACAGGGGCCTGGGGTGAGGTCCAGCCCGGGCTCCAGCCTGCCATGGGGTGACCCCTGCCCTGGAGACAGTCCCTCTGGGACTCTCAGCTCATCCTCATATGAAGCCAGGGGTCCCCTAAGGGCCCTTCCGTGTGGGAGGACCTGGGAGTTCCTTCACTAGGGAAGGCCTTGAAGGCAGGATTCAGGCAACTGAGGAAGGATATGGTAGGACAGGTGGTGGGGCACAGCACCAACGAAGGCTTAGGGGTGGGATGGGGCAGAAGGGGCTGGAGCGGCTCGAGGACCCCCAGGCCTGCTGCCCTAGTCGCAGCACAGACACCGGCTGCTGCAAGAGAAAATGGGGCATGCAGGCAGGTGTGGCCGGCATGTGGGCTGGGTGCGAGTGCATGTGGGTGTGCCAGCACGTCCATCCATGTGTGCTGCTCGAGGGGGCCTGGGTGTGGGGGAGGGGGGAGGGCTGGGTGCGTATTTGTGTGTGTGGGACCTGGGTATGCACATGTGAGGGTGCGGGACCCAGCCGTGAGTGTGTTGCGGGTGTGAGTGTAGGGGACACCGGCGCGTCACGTGTGAGTGGGTGTGCACGCGGCCCCTCCCGGTACCGGCAGCACGGCGCCCTCTAGCGGCCGCAGCAGGAAGCAGTGTGCGAGGAAGGGAAAGTGAAAGCGGGCCCTAGCAGACCGGGAAGGAGGCGGTGAGGCCCAGGGCAGACGCGATGGGCAGGGGGTGAGAAACAGGAGGAAAGGGCAGAGGAGAAAACCGGAGGAGAACGCAGAGAAGGCCAGGCTGCACTTCTCCCGGCGTTCTCCTCAGGGACTAATGTGTCTCCAAGGCTGACACTGACCTTCTTGGGTGACCCGGGGCACTGGCCTCACACGACACCATGGGGCTGGCTTGGCCCTTCAGCTAGGGGAGCCTCCAGACCTTCTGATGCCCCTCCTCCAGTCAGGGCTGGCTCAGGCCCCTCTGCCAGGGACACACCCTAACCCCCCACCCCATTCCGGGGTCTACAGTCCAAAAGGCCAGAGAAAACGGCCCGTGCACCCTCTCTGTGCTGGGGAGGCTGGGATCCCATCCTTGGGTGGCCACTCTTCCACAGGTCAAAATAGGTGTACCGACACCCCTGCCCTGTCTGGGCCTCAGTTTCCACTTCTACAAATGGGAAGCGGGGCCACTAAATCTCTGTGTCTGTCAGTAGGGAGATAGGACAAGCCTCTCGGGGCTGTCCCAGGCACCACAGGTTCCTAGGAAGCTAGCTCCAGGGGCTGGGAGGCTAACTTCTGGGCCGCCCCCAGGCCTCAGGGCCTCACTCTGTGGCCACCTCCCGGCCTCACCTGGGACCCCCTTCCAGTGCCCCGCAGGGCCTAGCCAAGCTGTCCACGGTTTGAAAACCTTTCCTTCTTGCCCAGGACATGAAGCAGGCTTGGTCAGGGACCAAGAAGGATAATGACGGTCAGGTACCAGAAAGGGTTACTACTTCCAGTGCTGTCCCCCCACCACCAGCCAATCAAAGAGCAGGTACACCAAGCAGGTGTGGAGGGAGCCAAACCCAGGCAAAGCCAGAGGGCAGGGCCCAGATGGGCGTGTCTGCCCCTGCCTATCCCACCCTCGCAGCCACTGATGCCACCACACGTGCCCACCTCTGCCTCTCCTGTGCCTTCTCTCCCGAGGCCCCTCTGGGTCCCTCCCCAGTCTCTGGGTGGACAGAGTACCGGGTGTCGACGCTGCCCCTGAGGGCTCTAGGCGCATAAACTGGGAGAACACGGGCCTCCCGATGCAAGACAGCCAAGTGGTGAAGAGGCTGGAGGCAAGTGGGGCCCTGCCCACTGCAGGGGGAGCACAAACCCGCACAACCGATTTGGAAGTGTGTGGCATTGTCTGGTAAAGCTGACCCTGCGTATTCCCCACGACGCGGCAATTCCAGCTTTAGTGGATCGACGCTACAAGGACTCATGCCCACGTGCCCACGAAACATGGATCAGACGTTCCTGGAAGTACTTCAAAGAAAGCTTAAACCAGGACCCACCCAAGTGTGCCCTCCGGGGGAGGGGAAGAGAGAGGTGTGTTCACACCAGGGAGGATGAACCAGCTATGGCCAGGTGAAACAGGCAGTAACACCAGTTAGATGAAGGTCAGCCCAGGAAAACCCAGCTGCATTCTTGGGGGAAGCTGGCCACATGGGAGAACCACAGAGAACACCGCGAAGCAGTCCCCAGGCAGGGTGCCATGGAGGCCTCTGGCTTTCCAGCCCCACAGGGGCCCGCAGAGCACAAGGTTTTCTCTGGCTCTTCGCTGGGGTCTGTGTGTCACGAGTGCCATCTGCAGGGAACAGGGGGAGGTGCAGGGACCCCCGTGCCCAACAGAAATGCGCTGAGCCCTGATGTGAGCCGGGGAGGCAAGCAAGAACTTTCTAGCAGCTACACTGGCAAAAATTAAAACAGGCAGGTGAAATTAACATAAAATATTAGCACTGGAGCATGTAATCGGTACAAAAAATTACTCACGAGCTTTTTCACATTCTTTCTCTACCATTCAGTCTTGGAAATCTGTCTTGTGCGTCCAGCACATCTCGATTACGACCAGCCACAGTTCAACTACTCAGCAGCCACCGGCAACACATGACCACCGTCCTCAACAGCGTGGCTCTGGAGAGCGGCCAGGGCCGAGAGGCCTCCCACCTGCCCTCCCGCACACAGAGCCCAGCCTCCTGTTCTGCCCTGTGGCCTCCTTCTCAGATGGCTCATTTGCTGCCTTACCAGTGACAGTGGTCTTCTCACTCTGCCCTGTGTGCTGACAAAAGCTGATTTACGTCCTTACAACAAACAAATAAAAAGATACAAAATTTTGGGGTGCCTTCCTTTGAGGGCCTGGGGAAGAAAGAGGGCCTAGATCTCAGGTGTGCCAAGGGGCTTTAAGAGAGTCTCTAGTGCCCCAGGAGGGTCCAGGAGGTGGCTGGCGGGGCAAGCGTTCCTCACTCCCCTTGCATCCACTTGGGCCCCAAACCCACAGGTCTCTTGGCTCTCGCACACGGGAGAGGGGCCTCACAGTGAACAGGTCCTTCTAATCCATTTCCTGGACCCTGTGAAAACAGATCGCTCAGGACAGATGCAACCCCCCACCCCAATCCAAGTACCCCTGGGTAACCGTGTTTTAACCAAGTCTCTGCAGCATCCACAAAACTGTACTTTCTCTTCATGGCCACCATCAAAACCATCTAGAACAAGTCAAGACAATGCTCTAATGTCTAAGACACCCTCAACGGCCCCACAAGCCAAACCCGGACACCACAGGGCACCTCCACGTGCCCACAAGCACCTGACCCCTGAGAGGTGCCCATCGGCAACCTGACCAAGACTAGGCTGACTTTTGACCCGGGAAAGAAACACGGCTTCTCTGGACACAGCGGGCCGGTTCCAAGGTGTCCCTGACCAAGGATGTGCCATCTCTAGCTTCTCTGTCTCCCACGAACTGAGAAGACAGAGCAAAAGGAGACGGAGGGTGATCAGGGAGGGCCGAGGGCCCACAATCTGTAAACCGCCCCCCCACCCCCCCCCCCACTGACTACTTTGCCCAAATTGGGCCTGCCCTTCTGTGGCCGGGGGCAGCTGGAGCCTTTGTTCTCTTGTCTCTACACTAAACCCTATTCAAATCCCAGCTGTGAAACTTGGCCCCTGTATCTTTTGATACTTTACCTGACCTATGAAAAGGTCAGCTAGGCCCCTCCTTAGAGGACAGTTATATAAAGGTCAGCAGATAACCACATCCTGTTCTTTTTGGAAAGAAAACGAAACGAAAACTGGGACACCCCAGGAATCCATGGAGGCAGGCAGGCAGATGAACTTGACCATGTGCAGGGACACTCACCTGAACTTGCCCGTCCGCACCTGCAGGGCTCTCATCCCGCACCGCTGGGCACCACCGACGTCACCCACGATATCGTCTCCAATCATGATGGCCTGCGAGGCAGGGAAATGAGCTCAGAAGTGATGTCAGGGGAGTTTATTCCTGTGCTCCTTCAGCTGTTTTGACATAATCAACTGCTTGATTTGATGTTTAAAACTTCTACCATACAAATTAGGCAAGGCAATATTGTCATCGTATTGACTAAAAGTCAACCCACCTTGAATATATCTCCTGCTGCCCACTCTCCCACCCCCCAAGAGCCGAGTGGCTCTGAACAGCGCATACGTGGGCAATCTGAAATCAGTCCTCAGGTGTCAAAGTGATAACGGTGTCACAAGGCCACGTGGGGAGGCTGACACAGATTCGCCTATACTTGAACACAGGCTGAACTTTACCTGCAGCTAAAAACTCCGTAACCAGGTGCCAACCACTAGCCCTGTGAAAATTAACTAAATTTCTGGCAAATCTTTGTAGCTCACAGTTTAGGACTTTTTGCTTTCAATAACGAGGGTACTACCTATAAAACCAAAATAATATGCAAACAAAAATACATACACGCGCGCGCGCGCGCGCGCGCACACACACACACACACACACACACACACAAAGGTAACGCTTGCAGCCCGGTGATCATTTCAAAAAGCAGCCTCTGGGATATACTCTCCCACCCGACACAACATGAAAACCAGACAAATTATGTGAAACAACAGTTTTCAAGCCACTGGACATCAAGCAATGAAGGGCAATGATTTTTAGGACACAGGAAACATAGGAGGTGAACCCCACGAGTATATTCAGTTTCCAGACTGTGGGTGCAGGGAGGGAGAACCACACGGAGCCTGGCAGACTCCCCGAATGGAGGGAAAGAGCTAAGGGCTGGGAGACCAAGGCAGCTGAAGTTCCCAGGATGGAGTATCAGAGAGGAGGGGACTACCCAGAGTAGAAGGGCACAGATCCACAGAGGGTCCCTCTGAATGAGGCAGCATTCTGCAGACTGCTGATCAGCACACATGAGTGAGGAAACCAGCCGAGGCCAGGGAAAGAATCACACTGCAAAATGAAAGAAAACAGTGCCCGGACCTCACACAGGGTTGGGAATAGTGCCTGTTCCCACCAGCCAGACTGGAAAATCTCATCATTCACAGGGCACTGGGTAGTGTTCTCAGGAGCATCTTGCCTTCGTAGTGGGGAGTAATTAGTCTTAGACCAAACCCTGCTCTGGCACTGCCTCCCAAGTCTCTAAAGCAAGACCTGGAAGGATCAAACTGTTTCCAAGTCATTTAAGTGCATCCCAGAACAAAGTGCATACGAAAATATCCAGAACCCTCCCCCTCCGAAAAGTAGAATTTGCAACGTCTGGCAACTAATTTAAAAAAGCGATCAGACATGCAACGAAGGCAAACATCACACATAATGAACAGAAAACTCAATCCATCTAAACTGACCCAGAACTCACACAGATGTGGGAATTAGCAGACAAAGACATTAAATTAGTTACTGCAACTATCTTACATATGTTCCAGATGTCAAGTAGGGACATGGAAGATAAAAGAAAAGATCCAAATTGAACCTCTAGAGATGGAAACTACAACAGATTGTTTTTTCCGACAGAGAACTGCTTTTATTTTTAATTACTAATAACAGCGCAATTTACTGACATTTACAACTAATCGCAAGTGTGCGGTACTAAATAATGCTTACATTTTATTTATACTGGTAGCACCTGAAATACATTATGTCTGGAATGGAAAATCTGCCGAATGAAATTAATAAAGGATTACACAACACAGAAGAAAAGATTAATGAACTTGAAGATATAGCAATAGAAACCATCCAAAATGAAACCAAGAGAAAAAAGTAACTTAACAAAAATGAACAGAATATCATCAAGCTAGGACATGACTTCAAAGGGCCTGATACACATGTAACTGGAAGATGAGAGGAGGTGACAGAAATAAAATGTGACTTCCTAGTGGCTAAAAATTTTCTAAACACAATAAAACTGATAAATCCACAGATCCAAGACCCCAATCAACACCAAACACAAGAAACATGAGGAAAATTACATTAAGGCACAACATAATCAAACTACTCAAAGTCAGGGACAAAGCAAAAATCTTAAAAGCTGCTGGAGCAAGAAAAAAGTACTGTTACACAGTAAGAAACAAAGATAAGACATGAGATTTTCCACTGGAAACAATGCAGGTGAGAAGACAGTGGGGCGCCATCTTTAAAGTACTGAGAGAGGGAAATGCCAACCTAGAATTCTATACCCAGCAAAAGTATCCTTCAAAAACAAAGGCAAAATAAAGGCATTTTCAGATATCTTAAGCTTAAAGGCATCATCACCAACAGATCCACACAAAAGAAATGTAATAGGAAGTCTCTTAGGCAAAAGGAAAATGGTACTAAGTGGAAATATGGATCTGCACAAAGGGACAGAGAAAGAGTGATCCATGGCATATGTTGATCCCTTCTTCTACCAGCCAACTCCTAACAGGCTTTCAAGACCACCACCTTTGAACCCAGCTGGGATATGAGGCCCCCCCAAAACCCTCTGGTTACCTCCTGGCACGTCCCCTACTGCATTGTACTGGTTCACTCATCGTTCTTTTCTAGAAACGTGTGAGCTCCTGCAGGCAGGGCTATGGGTTGATGCTGGCACTTAGCTGATATCCAAAAACTTGACTGGATCAGTGTCCTAATTTAAGGCATGGCTGCCGACGTCAGGAGACACTTAGGAGGTACAGCCAATAGGTCTCCTCACTGGTCACCAAAGTAGAGTCTACTTCAGTGCTGCCTGAACTTTAGTCATTAGTGGGTCTCCTTTTGCGATATCCACATGTATTACTAACATTATTGTTTACGTTGATTCATACCTTCTTACATATGTACTTTTTTTTTTTAACGTTTATTTTTGAGACAGAGAGAGACAGAGCATGAACAAGGGAGGGGCAGAGAGAGAGGGAGACACAGAATCTGAAACAGGCTCCAGGCTCTGAGCTGTCAGCACAGAGCCCGACACGGGGCTCAAACTCACAGACCGTGAGATCATGACCTGAGCCGAAGTCGGACGCTTAACCGACCAAGCCACCCAGGCGCCCCACATATGTACTTTTAAAGAAAAAAAGAACAGCTTCCCTCACTTAACTACCACAAAACTCTGATTAAAAGCTTCAAAATATTCTCAGGACAAGATTCTGCTAGTGGAAGAAAAATCGGACGCCTCAGACATCAAACACGCTCCAGATCTGTTCTCAAGTCCAGTTGGGATTTTACGTGGTTGGAGGCCAGATGGGTCTGAGAAACCGGACTCCACGTGACAAGACGGGTGTCCTGATGCCGACAGGGTGGAAGCTTTGAAACTGACAGTCACTCCACAAGTCTCCCCTCTGGAATTCAGATGTCAGGTGTGGGTGGCTAATCAGTGAATAGATATACCAGCTAAAATCAAGGACAATCCAAACGATGACTGTGAGGCATTCACACTGGGGAAATGAATTTGGACTCTGCCTGTAAGGACAGGAGTCCGCAAGGAACATGTCTCGTGTCTCAGAGTGGGGGATATAGGGCAGTAGAAGCAGAGGCAGGCCTTGTGTGACCAGCAGAATGGACAGACTGAGCTCAGGTTTCGGGTGGGGCCAGAGCAACCAGGCTCAAACTCCAGCTCTGTTAGCTGCTAGTTCTGTGGTCTTGGGCAAGGCTCCGCTTCAATCTGTGAAAGGGGTCTAAGTGGTGTGGCATTTAAATGAAACCGTATCAATTACGCATCGACGACAGTGCCTGCACATAAGTTATCTGCATGTGTTTAAAAGGAAAAACACACTAGGAAATGTTTTGTTGGGGAAATTCCTGATCTAGCCCTGTTGGAGATAGTCCAGTCTCTATGATGGCACTCTTGCCTCCAGTGACCCAGCACTTTTGTATTAAGCCCCTGTGGGGGGCAGGCAGTGGGGACACAGGGGATCAAAGAGACACGGTCCCTGCCTTCATGGAGCTCCTGGTTGAATACAGAAGACAGACGTTCATCAGACAATTTCATAAATACACAGCCAAGAATGTGATAACGTGCAGGAGGCTGTGAGGGGTAGTGGTCAGGGAAGGCTTCCTGGAGGACGTGAGGTTTTGAGCTTCAACCTGAAGGGCAAGAGGGGCCGGCCAGGTTAGGAGGTAGGGGCACTCCCAGCAGGGGACCCCATATGTGTGCTAACAACCCATCTGCCACCCTTCCCCAGGGCAGGGCCATACAATGCATTCCACAAAGCACAGGCTAATAAGCCCGAAGCGACTGTCCTTGGAAACACCTGAACAGGCATTCAAATGACTGGAGAAATCACGAAGAGTTTGTGGAAAAGGCCAAAGACTGAGCTGGTGCCACTCTGGGGGTCAGAGAAGTAGTTCCAGGTAAACACGAGGCTCTTCTAACAACCAACACAGGCTGCCTCGGAGGTACCACTCAATCATATTCAAGCAGAGGCTGAAGGGGCCTTCATCAGGGAGGCCCCAGGTAGAAGCTCGGACACGGACAATGACCACCAGCACTGAGACCTCTGCCAACGGCTAGTGGCCACAGCCGCCTGCCACATGCATGAGGAACTTGAAAAAAACTGCATTTCTTCCAGCGAATATTCTAAACTTCATACGCTTCACCAATGGCCTCTGATCTTATCTCCAATCCCACGTTTTCCAAAGTCAGTTTTGCACACGGGTGACACGCGGTTTGATTTTAGGTACAACACGGACACGCATTTTAATGTAACCGTTTTGCATTTATTTTTAAGAGTAATCTCTATGGTAAGTAAGGGATTCTGGTTTTCCATTTAAAGGAGTGATCAAAGGTCCTTTTACTTATTTATTATTTTTTTTAAGTTTATTTATTTTGAGAAAGTGAGAGAGAGTGTGAGCAGGGGAGGGGCAGAGAGAGGAGAGAGAGAGAGAGAGAGAGAGAGAGAGAGAGAGAGAGAGAGAATCCCAAGCAGGCTCAGAACTGTCAGCGTGGAAAGCCCAGTGCAGGGCTTGAACTCATGAACCTCAAGATCATGACCTGAGCCAACACCAAGAGTTGGTCGCTCAACCAACCGATCCACCAAGATGCCCCCAAAGTTCCTTTTAAAATACATTTATTTAAGTTTTTAAAAATGAATCGATTTAAGGGGTGCCTGGGTGGCTCAATCGGTTAAGCATCCGACTTCAGCTCAGGTCATGATCTCATGGTCCATGAGTTTGACCCCCGCATCGGGCTCTGTGCTGTCAGTTCAGAGCCTGGAACCTGCTTTGGATTCTGTCTCCCTCTCTCTCTGCCCCTCCCCCACTCATGTTCTGTCTCTATCAAAAAATGAATAAACATTAAGAAAAATTTTTTTTTAATTCCATCGATTTAAAGAAAAATTAAGTGAGTAATAGTGCCAGTGCCAAGTACCCAGGTACGGTAAAAAT
Organism: Panthera uncia; assembly: GCF_023721935.1. Classification (NCBI taxonomy): domain Eukaryota; kingdom Metazoa; phylum Chordata; class Mammalia; order Carnivora; family Felidae; genus Panthera; species Panthera uncia. The sequence continues at coordinate 77,624,371 of NC_064818.1, read as the reverse complement.
TGGAAATTTCTTCTAGGATGACTGTTGGCTTGGGAGAGCACTGCCAAATACAAATGGGTTTTTTTTTTTTTTTCTTAGTGTTTACTTATTTTTGAGAGGGGGGAGAGGCAGAGAGAGAGGGAGACACAGGATCCGAAGCAGGCTCCGGGCTCTGTGCTGTCACAGAGAGCCCGACGCGGGGCTCGAACCCATGAACCACGAGATCATGACCTGAGTGGAAGCTGGACACAACTGACTGAGCCACCCAGGCCCCCAAATCCAAATACAAGAAACAGCCAGGGGGCTACGTGTCCCTCCTGACAAGAGCAGCAGGGCTCACACACGGGTGGTCCTGCAAGCCAGGGTCACCGGGGCCACCACACGGCTCATCCGGGAGGAGGGCGCCGGACCAGCCACGAGCCCCAGGATGAGATTCTGCTTTCTGCCCTTTCGAGGCCTCTGAACGTTCCTAACCTTCCAACCTAGGGCCCTGTCCATTGCTACCGGAGGCTCCGGGGGCCATCTTGCTAGAAGTAACTTGGAAATGAAACAGGTCTTCCAACGAATCCGTGTCAAGCCTGATGCCTTCCACGCTTCTGGGGAAAAGAAGATTTTGTGCACACGTTCCCCCAAGGCAGTAGAAAGTCTTCACCCTCGGAACACAGCCTCCCGGGGCTTCCTGGGCAAGGCCATTTGCTGCTGTGACCCACAAAGGCGGAAGCAGAGATCTGGGCCCTTGGAGGAAGAACTCCGGAGAAGCGGCCGCTGTACTCGGTCACGACGAGCCGATGCCCGATCCGGGCGGCGCCCCGAAGCCGCGTGTGAGGCTGGGGGAGCGCAGGGGTGCCGGGGACGCTGCGGGGCGTGCAGCTGCCCGGAGCAGTGATGCCTGTCCGGGCCAGCTTGTGGGCTCCGCAAACCAAAATGCACTGGGGCCTCCGGGGATTTCACAGATTTACTATCGGTGAAGGGCAATGATCACGCGACGAGGGGCAATTATTGCCAAATCATTTAGGATTTAAAAAATCATTGGCCAGAAGATAGAGGTCAAGAGGTGCGCCGTCGGGGGAAATAAAAAACCCCTACCTGTCAGGCCCGGGATGCACTTCCTTTCTGACTGCGATACGGTGAAGGCAGGGCAGAGGCACCCGGCGAGGCTGGACTCCCAGGGAACACGGAGACCCGGAGAGCCGGAGGGAGCACTGAGCCCCGCAGGCAGGTCTTCCGGTCTGAGCTTTCAAGCAGCTTCGTTCACGTTTCTTCAATCTTTGCCTGCCAGCACCTCCTTACCGTCTGCCAGGGGAAGAACCCGCGCTGACAGGTGACCGTGTTTGGGAGCAAGCCCACCTGTCATACACTTTCTGGTCACCCCAGGACTCTGCCCAGGAGCTCTCCTCCCTCTCCCAGGGCAGCACAGCAGGGCTGGCGGTGAAGGAGCCGGGGGCTCAGTCCGGATCTCAGCCCCGAGGGGCACACACCCCTCCAGGGAGATGCCTCAAGAGGACATCTAGCACTCGATGAGTCCCGGGTCTTCAGCCTGCAGGTCTGGAGGCACCCGGGCCCCCTCAGAGACCCGGAGATGGCCCACGGCTAAGGAATCCCCCCACAGTCCGACACATTCGTGAGGCCCAATTCCAAAGCACAGCACAACTCAAAGACCGCTATGTCATAAAAAAGTAAAAACGGTGTGGTAAGGATGGGGGGCGGGGGATACAACCGGTAAGGAAGATAAACCGATACCACCTTTCTGAAACAGAAATAAGCAATGTTCGGGGCACCTGGGTGGCTCAGTCGGTTAAGCGTCCGACTTCGGCTCAGGTCACGATCTCCCGGTTCGTGAGTTCGAGCCCCGCATCGGGCTCTCTGCTGTCAGTGCAGAGCCCATTCTGGATCCTCTGTCTCTCTCTGTCTCTCTCTCTCCCCGCCCCTCCCCCACTTCCTCTCAAAAATAAATAAAACATTAAAAAAAAAGAAAAAAAGAAGCAATGTGCATCATGGCCCAACAACTACCCTCTAGGTAAGATTTCTCCACAAATAATTAGATTTGTACAAAAGGGCACACATACAAGGGTATTCATAGGGTTTGGTAACGATAGGAAAATTGGGAGTCATCTAACATCCGATGACAGGGGATACAAAGAACATTATGGTATAGCCCATATGGAAGAACACCACAGAGCCACAGACGTTATTTTGTGAAAGTGTCTAAAAAGGCACAAAGGAAACTGCTCCCAATACAATATTGTATTTAATACTTAATATTGGAAAAAAAGAAGATCATTCAAACTGTGTGTTAAAAATGTATCTACAGATGGGGCGCCTGGGTGCCTCAGTCGGTTAAGCATCTGAATCTTGACTTCAGCTTAGGTCATGATCTCATGGCTGGTGAGCTCGAGCCCCACGATGGGGGGTTCCGTGTTGACAGAGCAGAGCCTGTCTGGGATTCCCTGTCCTCACTCTCTGCCCCTCTCCCCCTCTTGCGTGCTCTCTCTCTCTCTCAAAATAAAAATAAACTTTCTAAAAAAATGTATATCTAGAAACTAAAATATTGGAAGGGTTACGCGGGATCTGTTATTCTGGTTCGTGGGATGAGGAACAGTGTTTTTCCTTGTACTTTCTGAATTTTCCCTGTTGCCTTTAACAAACATCACGTACTTCACACGATGAAATTCTTGTGCTTTGAGGAGAAGAAAATCTTATTTTTAAAAAGGCTCTTGAGGCGCCTGGTTGGCTCAGTCGGTTGAGCATCCGATTGCGGCTCAGGTTGTGATCTTGTAGTTCGTGAGTTTGAGCCCTGAGTGGGGGGCTCTGTGGTGACAGCCCAGAGAAGGTTCTGGATGCGCTGCACCCCCTCTCGCTGCCCCTCCCCCTCCCACGCTCACGCTCACATACACCCTTGCTCTCTTTCTCTCAAAAACAAATAAATATCGTTAATAAGTAAGTAAAGGTTTTACAGACCCCTTGTGACTGGGATACATGCCTACGACAACCTCAGAGCCACAATTTCCCGAAACTCCAGACAGTCTCAAACCCGGGGCTGTGGTGTCAGGCCTGTCCCTGTCTGGAGACAGAGCTTCACGTTCAAATCCGGTTGCAGGAGCTGGTCCGCTCTCTCCCGGTGCTCTGGGCTCACATGGTCCCTGCAAGGTCTCCCTGAACTGACACCCAAGACTCGCGGGTGGCGGGCCTGAGCTGGCGGAGGGGACTGGGGATGGGCCTTCCGTGGAAATTCCCGAGGGGGACGAGGCCATGAGAGAAATGAGTGGCCCCGCTTGGACACTCCCTCCCCACCCACAGGTCTCGCCACCCACAGCCTGTCCCCGTAGCCGCGTAGCTAGAATGAACGATCTGAGAACCAGTGAGCAGAATGACAGCAGAATGACAGAGCCTAGTCCGCGTTTTATGCCCGGCCCTCTTGGGAGAAACCTACAACCCTTGCCCACATGTTCGACAGACCATCCCTAGGGCATTTACCCTCACCCCCTAAGATCCTGTCTAACTTTATTTTCTATGGTTGGTATTCAGTCAACAATATTTAGTATTTTTGAAACTAGAAAGTGATACTGTCCTACTTCGTGTGCCTTTAAAAAGTCCAATCACCAAACCGAAAAATCCTGCTATGTGGCTGACGCCCCCCTGGAGGCCTGGGGCACAGCAAAGGCCTGGAGGGGATGGGGTCCTGGCCACAGGCCTCATCAGCAGATTAATCTTGGGTTCGGCACTAGGGTTTCTGTGACTATTCCCTAATGCTGTGGTTCTCACCTGGGGGGCAACCTTGCCCCTGGGGGGATGTTTGGCAACATCTGGAGACAGCTGTGGTTTCACAACTGGGGGAAGGGGGTCCTAAGCATCCGGTAATGCACAGGGTGGCTCCCCACCACAAAGAATGATCTGGCTCCCAAATGTCAAGAGTGCCGAGGTGGGGAATCCTGCCTTGACCTCAATATGGAGGTGCAAATGCCTATGACGAGGACTGGAGCAAGGACTCCACGAAATAAATAGGTTTGTGACGGTTCACGTATTCGAGGTCCTTCCTCTCCAAGCCTTGGGCTCCCCATCAGTGAGATGGGCGCCCCCCCCCCAACCCCCAGCTTCTTGGCTGCTGTGTACCGACTCCCGTGCTAACTAAGCACTCTGGTTTCAACAGTCCCAATTTCCATGAAACCTGCATGATTTGCAAAGGACGGAATTTCTACGTGTATGGAAAACTGCCAAAACCTTCACATCATTCGGGCTGTGTATGAAGCTGTAAAACCACCCACTGATTTCGAAGCCTTAAGCCATAAGAAATTAGGTATTTCTAGAAGCAACCTTTAAGGTATGTTATTCTTTGCCTTATTACTGAATCCTGGAAAGGGCCTGCTTACCTCTAAGAGGTTTGAATTTCCAATCTATTAGAGTAATACCAGCAATCTGTTATTTCTAGGCTATCGAGGAAAGGTTAGAATGGAAATTGCATTTGGGTGGTTATGTCCATTCTGAGCGCAGGCTGAGGACTCAGCAGAGGCAGCAGGCCCTGGCCTGGAAGGAGCAGTTATCAAGGGAAATGACTGCTGATAACTTTATTGATTAAAGCGGCTTGAAAAATTTAAGGTTTGCCACAGCCCTGGCACTTCCACAGCAAGACTGCTCCTCACAGGCATTTTTCATTAAAAATAAAGAGGCAGGATCAGAGAATTATTACCTTGTGCATAAGACACAGTTCATTTGAAATGGCCTTATTTTGAAATACTGCCTTAAAAGGTCTACACATCCTGAGGCTCGAGTAACGTTAATGAACGTTTTAGAAAAACGGTGGGGTGAGGGTTTAACAGCACACAGAAGTTGCCACTCAACTGTCAAGGGGAGAGACAGAAATGACATTTGAGGGTGGAAGGGAGAATGATAATATGAGAAGTAAATAAGATTCAGCTTTGCCACATGTGCTCAGAGCCACCAGAGAAAACAATTCCTTAGCTGCCCAGGGTATCCGATGCTCGCCATCGACTGGACAGCCGAGGGACCTTGACCTCATCACACACAAAGACTCACCAGGAATCTAAAACACAACGCCCACAGCCCCAGCACCCGCCACATGAGATGCCCAGATTAACGGGACGCCCATACGGGCCTCGGCTGCTCTTTGGGGTTTGGAGAGGACAGTTTCTCATTCAGAATGGAAAAGGTACCAGCGGGGAAAATAACTGAAAAATGCCAAAAAGCAAAAAGAGGAGGGGGGAAATCATCCCAGGTCGAACTCTCCAAATACATCCAGCGATAATGTGACGTCCAGTGCCCCCGGCCTTACTTTCTAGACAGGGGCAGCTTTTGTTGTGTTGTCTGTTTGGAGGAGGTTCTGAGACGACTATGATCACACTGCTCATATAATTCTAAATACCGGCTTTTAAATCCAAGTTATGGGAGCCTTTCTTCCACCCTGTAACAAATCATCTTCAGAATTTATTCCCTCTTAAACGTATCCAATGAGTAGGATATAAATATATACACAGTTGTTTACATTTAAGAAATGGAAAGGTGGGGCGCCTGGGTGGTTCAGTCGGTTAAGCGTCCGACCTCGGCTCAGGTCATGATCTCGCGGTTTGTGAGTTCGAGCCCCGTGTCAGGCTCTGTGCCGACAGCTCAGACCCTGGAGCCTGCTAAGGATTCTGTGTCTCCCTCTCTCTCTGCCCCTCCCCTACTTGTGCTCTAACTCTCTCTCTCAAAAAATGAATAAATGTTAACAAAAGGAAACAGAAAAAAAGGTAAGCCATAACATTTATAAAAAGGGCTACCAACGAGACAGGAGTAGGAAGAGAAAGAAAAGGACAGAAGCTCCACTCCCTTAACTGTATCTTATTTTAGGGATTTGATTTTGAAATCAAGCAAATATTTTACATAACTACAAAAAAAACGTAAATGTTGAGGGGTGCCTGGGTGGCTCCATCAGCTTCGGCTCAGGTCATGATCTAAGTTCAGGAGTATGAGCTCAAGTGCAGCTCAGCAAGGAGCCTGCTTGGGATTCTCTCTCTCCGTCCCTCTCTGCTCCTCCCCCCCCGCCGGGTGGCTCAGCTGGTTAAGCATCAGACTCTAGATATCTGTTCCGGTTGTGATCTCACAGTTGTGAGATCAAGCCCCACATCGAGCTCTGTGCCGAGTGTGTTGTCTGCTTGGGATTCTCTCTCTCTCTCTCTCTCTCTCTCTCTCTCTGTGCCTGTCCCTGGGGCTCGAACTCATGGGTCATGAGATCATGACCTGAACTCAGATGCTTAACTGACTGAGCCACCTGGGTGCCCCTAAAAAAATCCTTTGTTACCTTGGGAAGATGCTAGAGAATCAACTCATTATTCTGAAAACTAATAAACTATGAAAAAAAAAAACCCAGGCATTTATCTGGAGTTCCCTATATGAACTGCGCCCCAGGGTAACAAACAGTTGGTGAGCAGCTTTCCTATATAGGAATAATCCAGAGGGAAAAACGAAGAAGGAATGACAGAATTCAAATATCACCATTCTGCTGCCTTTGATGAATTAAAGGAGTCAACACCAATCACGAATAGCAGCTAACAACACAAAAGGAGAAAAGGGGACACTCTGTGCCTACTGATGGAGGACACATCACCAGCTATAAAGTAATCATGAAAAAACTGAACCAGACTCTGAGCGAGCTTCTAGATCTAACTATCAATCTCCAGAGAACAGAGGACAGACGAGCATGTGAAGGAATACTTCCGAGGTGTAATCAACGAAATCCAGACTGTGGGAAATTCCACAGGACAAACTGCCCAGTTTCTGCTTCATAATGTTGCAAGGAAGAAACAAGAGGGAGATGGGGGTGGGGCGGAGTTGGGAATCAGTAGATAAAAACACCGCTTGAGAATCTCACGGACCAATCACAATGCAAGAGCCTCATCTGAGTCTGATTCAAACAAATTGCAAGCAACATGAAACAATTATAAGACCAACAAGGGAACGTGAACAATGATTGGACATTTAATAATATTAAAGAATTATTGTTGGTATTCTTTAGACGTGATAATGGCATTATCTATGATTTTGAAACAAATTCCTATCTTTTAGGGGCACCGAAATATTCATACATAAAGTAACAAGATTTCTGGGATATGATTCAAAATAATCTAAGGCAAGGGCACCCGGTTGGCTCAGTCAGTTAAGCATTTGACTCGATTTTGGCTCAGGTCGTGATCTCATGGTTCATGAAATCGAGCCCCGTGGTTGGCTCTGAACTGACAGCTGGGAGCCTGCTTGGGATCCTCTGTCTCTCCCTCTCTCTCTGCCCCTCCCCTACTTGCACACACACACACACACACACACACACACACATGCGCACTCTCTTTCTCAAAATAAATTCATAAACATTTCAAAATAATCTAGGAGAGGGGCACCTGGGTGGCTCAGTTGGTTAAGCCTCCGACTTTGGCTCAGGTCATGGTCTTGTGGTTCGTGGGTTCGAGCCCCACATCAGGCTCTGTGCTGACAGCTCAGAGCCTGGAGCCTGCTTCCAATTCTGTCTCCCTCTCTCTCTGCCCCTCCTCAGCTCGTGCTCTGTCTCTTTCTGTCTCTCAAAAATGAATAAATGTTAAAAAAAATTTATCAAAATAATCTAGGGGAGAAGAATGGGTAGAGTATAGATTAAACAAGAGGGTATTAATCTTGAAAGGGGTCCTAATGGCCAAATATGGGACAATCTGACAACAAAATAAATAACAACGGGAATGAGTTGTAACTTAGAGAATAAAACAAATAGCCCTGAGTCCATATTGGAATGAACAAGCAAATGGGGACAAAAAAAGGAAAGCTCTTTCTTACAGTAAATTCCAACTAACAAATACAGAAGGAATGACAGAAATACAAAATGACCATTCGGCAAACACCACAGTAAGAAGTGCTTCAGGTAAAAATTATCACTGGAGGGGCACTGGGGTGGCTTGGTCGCTTGAGCATCTGACTCTTGACTTTGGCTCAGGTCATGATCCCCGGGGCCATGGGATCGAGCCCCACATCTGGCTCTGCACTGAGTATGGAGCCTGCTCGAGATTCTCTCTCTCCCTCTGCCCTCTCCCCTACTCACTCTCTCTCTCTCTCAAATCAATCAATTAATTAATTTATTAAAAAGAATGATTGATCAATGGATGCAAACATTGAGACGGGAAAAGAAAAACGGGAAAGGATACTTACACAGACAACATGCTTTCCCACAGGATACTTACTAGTTAATGGGACAAGGAGTAACTTCACAGTAGAGAACCCTGGCACCTATCACCTCCGACACTGATCAAAGTGAACCTCACCAATAAGGGGCAAAGTGCCATCATGCACCTGTCCCCGTGCAGCACACCAAGAGGGCACAGCACTGTTTCTGTGAGATTCCTGCCCAAAGCGCATAGCCAAAAATTAAATGAAGTCACAAGGAAACATCAGGAAAAAACCTGATGTTGAGGGATATTCTACAAAATAACCAGCCAGTACTATTCAAAAATGCCACGGTCCTTAGAGACCAGAAAGGCTGAGGGACTGGCCCAGGAGGCAGGACACAGGGGAAGGGACTGCTAAATGCAACGTGTCCCATATAAAGATGCGGATGTGCTGGCCCATGATGACATCTGATCTTATAATTCTCCCACGATTGTTATGCAAGATGTTAGCATTTGGGGAAGCTGGCTTCAGGGCAGATGGAAATTCTCTGTGCTAATTTTGCGACTTCTGTAAGTGTGAAATTACTTCAGAATGAACAGTTACACATAAGTTTTTAAAGTGGTTATTAGTTGATAATTAGTGAGGCTTGGTGATGGGAAACGAGGAGCTCATGATGCTACTCTCCCTACTTGCACAGATACTTGGAATGTTCCATGACAAAAAGTTAAAAAGAGGGGCTCCTGGGGGGCTCAGTTGGGCGTCTGACTCTTGATTTCAGCTCAGGTCATGATCTCACAGCTTTGTGGGTTTGAGCCCCGGGCTCTGCACTAACAGTGTACAGCCTGCTTGAGATTCTCACTCTCTTTCTGCCACTCCCCTGCTCACACTCGCTCTCAAAATAAATAAACTTAAAAAAAAAAAAAAGGAAAAAAAGTTAAAAAGAGGGATTTCAGAGACAAAACAACCGCACAGGAGATGTGGACCCCGTTTGGATTTGATTCAAACACATCAACGTCAAAGAACATTTCTGAGCCAGGCAGGGAGACTTAAATACGGATTACTGGGAAATACTAAGGAATCACTGTTGATTTTGTAGGTTGGGGTTTTTTCCACTGTGATAAAAAAACACATAAAATGTACTAATGTAACCATTTAAAGTATACAAATCAGTAGCATAAAGCATAGTCACATTATATGACCATCACCCCTGTCCACTTTCAGACATTTGTATCACCCCAACAGGAGACTGTCCCATCAACAGCCCCTCCCCACCCCCCACTCCCCCGGCAATCACTAATCTATTTTACGTCTGTACAGATTTTCCTATTTGGGACGTGTCATACAAATGCTACGTAACATGTAAAATACGGCCTTTTGTGCCTAGCTTCCTTCGCTTCCCGTGTTTTCCAGGTTCATCCACATCATGGCATTGATCAGTATTTCATTCTTTTTATAGCTGAAATATTCCATGGTGTGAATAGACCGCATTCTGTTTATCCGTTCATGTGTCGATGAACATTTGCATTGTTTCCGCCTTTTGGCGATGTTGAATAGTGCTGCTATGAATATTCATGTAGAACTTTTTGTTTGGACACCTGTTTTCAATCCTTTTGGATGCGTACATAGGAGTGGAATTGCTGGGTTATAGGATGCTTCTGTTTACCTTCTCCAGGAGCTGTTTTCCAGAGGGGGTGCCCCATTTCACATTCCGGCCAGCATTCCCACACGAGGGCTCCAATGTGTCCACATCCTCGTCAACGCTGGCCATCTTCCCTTGTGTTTTGTTTTTAAAATGATTATGGATGGCCATCCAAGTGGGTGTGAGGTGGGATCTCACTGTAGTTTTGATCTGCATTTCCCTGACTGATGGCACAGAGCATCTCTTTGTGTGTTTGTTGGCCATTGTTAGGTGTTTTAACGTGTTGTAGTTATGTGAAAAATAACTATCTTTTTTTTGGAAGGCATTACTAAAATATGAAAGGATACACATGACAACAAATCTGGGATTTAAAATACAACAGCAAAAAAAAAAAAAAAAAAGAAAACAAGTTGAAAAAAGGCAAAAAAGATACAACAAGGGAATGTGGCAAAAATCTTTTGTTAAATCTGAGTGATGGCTGTGTGGGGGGAGTCGCTGTATCATTCTGCTTTCATGTATGTCTGAAATTTGCCACAATAAAAAAAGAAATTCTACCCTATGAAACAAAGTCGTGAAAACCCAGGGTCATTACTCCTGTGGTCTTTGTTCATTCAAAACACAAGCCTCTCTCTCTCCTCTCTTACCAACCTCACAAGGCATTTTCTGGGTTTTTCCTGGCAACCTCAGAGACCCTGCCTTCTGAGATTCACAGATGTTGGGGAGACTGGGGGAGGGGCAGAGGGTCCAGACTTCTGGGACTGTCCCCATGCATCTTGAGAGACCAGTGCTCTAGACCAGAACACATGTGGGAAATTCGGGTCCAACAATCAATCAGCAAGCATCACAGTGGTCCTGGGGGCACAGCCTCACTGCAGATGCTGATGCTGTCCTCAGTGCCAACGTTCAAAACAGACAGCCCGGGGCCCGCTGCAGACATGTGCCCATGGTCTTTTCAGCGATGCTCTCGGAAAACCACCTGCTGTTGGGGACCAACTCCACACTACCTGGGAAGTGGGAGGCACTGGAGGCATCAAATTCTTTTAAAAAATCGTGCTTTTTTCTTTTTAAGATGTTGGGAAGGCCATCAGTGCCAAAAACAGTCATTATGTAAAGGTAGCAAGACGCACGATTTAGTGCTTACATGTTGTTTGACTCTTGCTGTATGTTGGCCTTCCAATGAACTATTTTTTTCAGTTTATTTATTTTTTGAGAGAGAGCACGTGCATGTGCACGCACAGGGGAGGGGCAGAAAGGGAAGAAGGAAAGAGGGAGAGCGGATCCCCAAGCTGACAGCACAGAGCCCGATTCGGGGCTCTTCGTGAGATCGTGACCTGAGCAGAGATGGAGAGTCAGACGCTTAACCGACTGAGAGCCACCCCGGCGCCCCTCAACGAACTATGTTTAAAACACTGACACATTAATACACTTCAGTTCTCATTCGTCCGGAGAAGAAGCAAAAGTCACTGGGACACAGCCACAGGCATTTCTTACTCTTACGCTGAAACGCATTCCACAGGCTGAAAGCATTCTGTGGGCCTCCTCTGCGGTCTTTCCCCAGGACAATCAGCTCTGATGGGTGGAAGGGCCCACCTACCTGGCTGCCCAGCCAAACCCCACAGGCTGCCCAAGGCCTCAGGCCCACCTCAGGCCCCAGGGCTGCCCCACCTGAGTGCCCGGGCCCCCCCCCCCCCCAAGACCCCCCTCGCCCCCCCCCCCGGGGGCCCGGCCCCCCCCCCCCCCAAAGACCCGCTTCCACACACGCCCGTGAGCGGCTGGCCTACCTCGTGAGACTCTATCCCCATCTCCTGCAGGGCCGACTGGAAATACCCGGGAGCGGGTTTCCCCACCACTTCGGCCTTGATTCCACAGGCATACTGGGAAAATAGAAAAGGACACATGGCATGGGTTTAGGATTAACAGGTGGATACGGATCCAAAGGCCTCCCTCCAGGGAATCAAGGAAAGAGTGCCCCAAATGTGTCCCCCCGGGGGCCGGGAGCCTCCAGGAGGCAGGACACAGGGGCTGCGAGACACATCTCATAGGCAAGAGCATCGCGACCCCACATCAGGGTGCACAGGATGCTGGGGGCACCCCTAGTGGGCCCCCTGCTCAAAAACCTGAGCACGGCAGGAGGCGGGCCACCTGGGCTGATGCTCTCATTTGTCACCTGCCCTCCAGGAGAAAAGGGCCATGGCTCTATCTGCCAGTGTGCTCAACCCTCCCACCTGAGCACAGGCAGGAAGGAGCCAGGGTAGCAGTTGAGTGACCTGGGGCAGGTGATCAGGCATGGGTCAGAGGGGACCCTGGGGAGCCCCATCTGAGCCTGGCCCTGGAAGCTGGAGGAGGGAGTCGGGAAGGAATCCCATCGGGACACATCAAGCTCCAGGTGTCGCAGGTGTTAGGAACGAGGCAGGTGGTTCGATGAGAGTCTGAGAGGAGAGTGGCAGTGGGGATGCTGGAGGGCCAGCCGGGTCAACAGCCGGCAGGCTGGAGTGTGGGGGAGCGTGAAGGACAGGACAGTAGAGTGACGACCAAGGCGGCTGAGGGGCCAAGCTCTGGGGCAGAGAGGGCGCTCAGCTTGAAGGCCCGAATAGGAGGGCCCACTGTGGAAACCTAAGAGCCGATTCAGACATGGGAGTACGCCCCCTTCTCCAGAAAGACCAGAAACACCCCAAACAGCCCCGAGATCTGAAGGAGGCTCGGACAGACTCAGGGAGGTACCTCGAGCGCCTTTGTGTAGGCACCGACGTCCAGCATCAGGCCAGAGGTCTCCTTGTAGTAACGTCTACAAAAGAGCAGGAGGGGACAAGGTGAGCTGGGCCCGGGAGCCGTACCAAGAGAGACTGCCCTGTCCTTGTTCTGCCAGCTCAAGAGAGCAGAGCCACGGGTAAGGGTCTGTCCAGATGCCACACTGGGCACGACCGATGGAGGTCTGCACGACAGGGCCCAGGGCCAGGTCACCACACCCGGGCAGGAGAGCAAGTGGGCCAGCAGATCTCAGTCCCAATGGTCCCCTGCTGCCGGCCTCTGGGGACCCCCGGGGGCAGATGGATCCAGCCGCTAACACAGAGAAAGACAAGTGACCCGTGTTCCAGGGAAGGACAGCAGGTCCACAGGGCATGTGGTGAACCCCTAACTGCTAATAACTAACCCCTAATTGCTTCCTGAAAAAGAAAACTCCATTATTCCACGGCACCCCACCGCAGCTCCTATTAGCCAGAGGTCAAGGTGCTAGGTTTCAGGGGCCCCAGATGCGCTTACGAGAAGACAGCTATCTCCTCCCTGTCTCACTGGAGACCCACACAGCTCGGCTCTTGGAAGCATGCCTTTCTGAAGATGATCTCAAGATTCTCGGGAGCACAGTGCCGGCCCTGGCCTCCACTGTCCGGCCCACCCCAGGCCATGGGCAGACCCCTCAGGACACATGGTAGACGAAGCCTTCTTCTCTCTGAGCAAAGCCATTTGACCATAAAGAGGAACAGAGATAGGTTAACCCGTGCCTCTCTACAGACAGGGTTCCTGGAAGCCCGGGACTATTAAAATGTGAGACCCATCCCACCAGGTGCCCGGCTCTCTTTCCCATGTCCTTCGGGTCTGGGAGACATTGGACAACACGGATGCAGAGACCCAAGAGAAGTTCTCAACATGACGCCTCACATGCAGAAAACCGCTCAAACAATATTAGAGAATATTATCACTGCGTTTACCCGGCGTGAGCTACAGGCGGTAAGACCCCGGCTGGGCCAGAAAGGAGGAACGCAAGTCTTCCCAGTTTGTGGGGGTTACAACCTGTTCTGTGCCTATCGGTGAGAACCGAGCTTCCCAGGAGCTGCCTCGGGGCTGTGCCCTTCCCTCTAGCTCGGCAGGGCCCGGGAACCCTGCCTGTTTGGCTCTGCCCCACCTGAGGCCCCGAGGGCTGCAGGAGCCTGGCCGGTGGCCGCCAGCACTCAATGCCCGCGGGCAGTGACGCAAGGCTTTGGCCAAACTCTTGGCTTTGGCCAGGGCTGGTCCCCCGGCACTCACTCGTCACGGGGGTTTGGAGCCTGGAGCCCCTGTGACGAAGCTGGGGTGGTGGTGGGGTGGGGGGGCTCCTGTCACGACAGGACTCGTTGGTCTCCAAGCGAACCCCAGGTTTTCCGGTCAGGGATCTGAGGCTCTGTGCTCTAGGGGCCACCCCATAACCAGCCGGGACACCGCACACCTTCAGGAAGATAGATGCCTGGTAGTCAAAAAGAACTACCTCCTGCTTACAGAACTGGGGGCCTAAAAATGCTCCCCCTTTTATTTATTTATTTATGTATGTATGTATGCATGCATGTATTTATTTTTAACTTTATTTATTTTGAGAGGGACAGAGAAAGAGGGAGGGAGAGAATCCCAAGCAGGCTCTGCACTGTCAGCACAGAGCCCAACATGGGGCTCGAATTCACAAACCATGAGATCATGACTGGAGCCGAAATCAAGAGTTGGACACTCAATTGACTGAGCCACCCAGGTGCCCCTTAAGAATTTTTTTTTAACTGAATCTGAGTTGTTTTTATAGTGTCCGGAATTTTTCTTTATTTCCTCTTTCTTCAGGAAAACAAAAGAGCCACCTTGAAGGCCATCTGTTGGCTGAAAACATTTTTAGAGGCACAATAAACAGAAGTACCTGTTGGGGTGCCCGGGTGGCTCAGTCGGTTGAGCGTCTGACTTTGGCGCAGGCCATGATCTCACGGTTCGTGGGTTCAAGCCCCGCGTCGGGATCTGTGCTGACTGCTCAGAGCCTGGAGCCTGTTTCAGAATCTGTGTCTCCCTCTCTCTCTGTCCCTCCCCTGTTCATGCTCTGTCTCTCTCTGTCTCAAAAATAAATAAACGTTAAAAAAAAAAAATTTAGAAGTACCTGTTAATTTTTTTAAATGGAAAAGCCCAGGTTATTCCAGGAACATAAGCGATTTCATGCAGTATCTTTTGTTACTGGCATAAGGAGAGCAACAGCAAGCCTGGTTTGAACACTCAGTTCCAGAGTGTTCTGGAACATTCGGTTCCAGCCACAAAGAAGAAACTGGGGGTGCTGGGAAAGACCGGGAAAAGCTGGGGAGAAGCAGTCAGATAGATTTTATGCTTTATTCTTCTGCCCTTCCGATTATTCAGCACGGCCTCCCTTCAAAATGACCACTTGACCTTTCCCACAAGAGCCATTAACCTTCCATAGTCTGTCGCGTAAACAGCTTAATTTTCTGACGGCAGCATGACAGAAGAAATTACAAAGGCAATTCCCACTCCCGGTCCAAACAGATGCCAAATGTAAATCACTCCATTTCCAGGAGGAGGACATTCTGCCCCAGTGCCTCCGCCGTCCTGCCTCCTCGGGGGCGCCGCTCAGCCCTGTTCTGGCGGAGGACGGCCCCTCACCATCGACGACCCCCACTTGGACAGGACAGCTGTCCTTGGGCTGTCCCGAGAAGCTGCTGACCTAAGCCCGAAAGCTGGCGGTTCCTTTCTCTCGTTTTTGAGCACCCGACCCATAGCCCGAGTCAGAACACCCTAAGTCAGAGGCACCCTAACCGCTGCTTCGTAAAACAAACCCTTGCCTACTCTTGAATGACAAAGCTAAAAAGCAGCTGATTCCATTTGTTTTTCCTGGTCAACAACATATCTACTTTGATCGCTATCTAAAATCTGGAACAAAAACTTGTAAAAATTAGAGACAATTTTCAAGAAAAAACTTTTAACATAAATGAGTTATAACAGAGCTTCTCAATTATGCTGTTCTCTGGGGAGGGGTTGATTTTAGGGGTGCCTGAAGGACCAAGCCTGGAACCTAAGTGAATTAAGCAAGCCAGGTTCCATGGTTTGCAGTGCCCTAAACTTTAGAAGGTTGTGAGGTTGGAAAGGGACTAGGATGGTGAATTTTATGCGTCAACTTGACTGGGCCAAGGTGCCAGATATTTGGTCACACGTTATTCTGCGTGTTTCTGTAAAGGTCTTTTTGGGGTGAGATTAACACTTCAATCAGTGGACTCTGAGTGAACGGAATGCTCTCCATTGTGTGGTGGGCCTCACCCAATCAGTTGAAGGCCAGAACAGCAGGGTCTGACCTCCCTGAGCAAGAAGGATGCTGCCCACAGGCACGTCCTTTGGACTGAGACCACAACTCTTCACTGGGTCTGCAGGCGGCCAGTCTGCCCTGCAGATTTTGGACTTACCTAGCCTCAAAAACCAATTTCTCTTCACACACATATATATGGATGGGTGTGTGTGTGTGTGTGTGTGTGTGTGTGTGTGTGTATCCAAATCCACTTGGTTTCGTTTCTGTGAAGAATCCTAATACTGGATTATTTTATTTTGTGTGATAAACACACGAGAATATTTTTACCTCCTAAAAGAAATACAGCTTCTCTTTTCTTTCCTGAAATCTCTTTTGTTTGCCTTATTGACAGAGGCACAGCCATGAAGAAATACTTCTCTACTATGAGAAAAACAACGAGCAGCACAAGATTAAGTGGCAAGTGACTGAGTGTGGTGAAGGGGACAACAGGACGTGGTGGGGTCTGCGGTAAACTAGAGTTCATGGAGGCAGTGGCCTCCGCTGAGCTTCTGTGTGCTCAGGAATGTGGGGCCCTGTACTGTCAGATCTTCTGATTTTTCTTTCATTTCGTGAAGTTTATTTATTAATTTTGAGAGAGAGGGCGCGAGCAGGGGAGGGGCAGAGAGAGAGGGAGAGAGACAGAATCCTAAAGCAGGCCCCGTGCTGTCAGCGCAGAGCCCAATGCGGGGCTCAAGCTCACGAGACTGAGAGATCGTGACCTGAGCCGAGATCAAAAATCTCCCCATTTTTAAACACAGGTCCCCCCAGAATGCAGGATCTTGTGTGGGCCAAACATTTGCTCTCGAATACAGCCTAGAGGTGACAAGCACGGGGTCCGGGTGGCATTCCCAGCATTTACCAGCTGGGGATCCTGGCCTAGTTCACCTCCTTATGCCTCAATGAGCCCACCCGTAAAATGATGCCATGGCCTACAAGTCTCAGGGTCGTGATCGGAATTAAACAAAACAGAGCACAGAAAGTACTTACCAATGGCTGGTGGCCAAACACAAGGTCCCTCCCTTGACTACCGGAATGGCCTGCCCTGTCCAGCAGGCAGAGGTCGGGAGTTCCCAACCAGCAGAAGCATCTAAACTGGGAAAGCCTTCCCCAGAGGCGGGCCCCCAAACTCCCGCAGGGCACGAAACGCTGGGGCAGGGCTCCACGGTGCCCCTGCACCCTTAAGAGCCCGTGACTCTAAAACCCTAGTGTTGCCTCTGCTGATGACAGAGTAAGTCTGCACAGCTTTCTGGTAAGCAACTTGGTGACATGAGTCCAGAACCTCAGATATGCCCACCATTCTAAATGCACGAAGATGCTGACCATAGCGTTACTTTGGTGGAAAATCAGAAATAACTTAATGTCCCTCAGAAGGTACTGGCTTAAAAAGACTACAGGATGGGGGCACCTGGGTGGCTCAGTCAGCTGGGCGTCCTACTTCAGCTCAAGTCATGATCTCACGGCTCTCGTGGTTCAAGCTCCTCACTGGGCTCGCTGCTGTCAGCACGGAGCCCGCTTCAGATCCTATGTCTCCCTCTCTCTCTGCCCCCTCCCAGCTTTCACTCTCTCCTTCAAAAATAAATACATCTTTGGGGCACCTGGTGGCCCATCGGTTGAACATCCGACTTTGGCACAGGTCACGATCTCACAGTTCACGGGTTTGAGTCCCTCATCGGGCTCTGTGCTGACAGCTCGGAGCCTGGAGCCTGCTTCGGATTCAATGTCTCCCTCCTCTCTTCCCCTCCCTCACTTGCACTCTTTCTCAAAAATAAACATTAAAAAAAAATTTTTTTTAAATAAATCTCTAAAACAAAAAAATCTACAGGACAGCCTGTAAAAAAAGATTCTAGGAAAACCATGCTACAAACAAAAGTACTGTTTGTTTATTTTTGAGACAGAGAGAGACAGAGCATGAACAGGGGAGGGGCAGAGAGAGAGGGAGACACAGAATCCAAAACAGGCTCCGGGCTCTGAGCTGTCAGCACAGGGCCCGACGCGGGGCTCGAACTCACGGACCGCGAGATCGTGACCTGAGCCGAAGTCGGACGCTCAACCGACTGAGCCACCCAGGCGCCCCATAGAGGTATTTATTAACTGAGTTTAGAGTTGTTCATAAAGTACTATCTGGCAAAGAATAGAACCCGGGCGACAAAGCTGGGTCGGGTTTGATACTGATGCTCTGAATACATCCGTTTGTAATGATCTGTTTGCACTGGAAACCACGTGGAAGAACACAAACCAAAATGTTGACAGCTGTTTTCTTGGGCAGGGGAATGAAAACACTTTCTCTTTTCTTCTTTTTGCTCATCCATAGGCTCTAGTTTTCCTCCCATGAACTTGTGCTGTCTTGGTGGTAAAAGATGTTAAGAAAAATAACCAATGTGGTTTTTTAAAAGAAAGAGACATGAGGCACCTGGGCAGCTCAGTCGGTTGAACGTCCAACTTTGGGTCTGGTCATGATCTTGAGGTTTGTGGGTTCGAGCCCCACATCGGACTCTGTGCCTTGGGATTCTCCTCTCCCTCTCTCTCTGCCCCTTCCCAGCTTGCTATCTCTCTCTCAAAAATAAATGCTTGAAAGAAAGAAAGAAAGAGAGAGAGAGAGAAAGAAAGAAACAAACAGATAATGAGGACTGTGCTAAAGGCTCCGACAAAAATGTTGGTAATAAGATCACAACTTTACAGAGCTCATGCTCTGCAGCCCGAGACGTGGAGCCTGGCCCAGAGCTTTCCTCCGGGCCGCCAAGCCTTTTCTTCCCTACTCACGTGTCCCCTGGAGACAATCCTTCAATGCCTTGTGCCGTACCCTGTGCGAACGCACCTAACCTTGGGACAGCCAGCACTGGCGCCCTGAGACTCCATGGAGCTTCCGTCCGCAGTGACCCTCCCCTCCCCTCCCCTCCCCCAGCCTCTCCCAGCCCTGAGCCCGCATGGAAGCCTGACCAACCTGCTCTTGAAGTCAGAGGATTCTACTTTCCTCAAACATCATTAAAAGAAAGGAAGGAAGAAATAAAGAAAGAAACAAAGCAGGGAGGGAAACGGAAGGCAGCCTGTGCTCACCCCACACCCACTTTTCTGCACCATTTACTGATTCTCTAAGGCACAGGCCCACAGAACGGCATGCAAAGCAGCCAGAAACGCTCTTCCTGAAGCTGACTTACCCTTTTCCCAGAGATATGAGCACAGGATTGTCCAGCTCCATGAGCACCTGAAAGGCCTTATTCATGTTTTGGTAAGAAAAGCTTTCTCCTGCATCCGCTATTACGACACAGTTCGGGTTGGACGTGTCGATCTGGGCAAATTCTGAGCGGATTCCTGAAAAGAGAAAAAAGGATAAAGCCCTGGGGTGACGTGGCCTACCTCCCGTCTCCTCCCGGGACCCCTTCTGCCTGCCACGTGGGCCCTGCCCCTTTCTCGGATGTTCCTCCTGACCCTTACAGCTGTACGGGAGGTGAACCAGGAAGGGCTGTTACTCCCGTTGTACAGATGAAGGAATGTTCCACAGTTAGGGCTTGTTAGGAGAAAGACGGGCCCGCCCTTGGGGTCCCTGCCCCAACACCGCATCACCCCAGGGACTACCCAGTTCAATACCACAGGTAGGAAACCCACAGCCCTGCAACTGAGAAGAGATTCGCCTGCAAGACACAGATCCCTGGATGTAGGGTCAAATCCGGCTGCTGGTAACCTTTAGAGGGCGGCTGTTGCTGCACCCAGACTCTAGGAACCATCGAGCATTCCAGCCCCATGCCACTGAACACAGCAGAGCTGGGACACACACACAGGCTGAAAAGAAGGAGCAGAAGCTCACCCCTGCTGGCCCAGCTCACCCGTCCTTAGGAAGGCCTCACCCCTGTTGGCCTGGCTCTCCAATGCCCTGAGGAAAGCTTCTTCCTCCTTCACCTTCTCTGCCCTCCCCAATTTTCCATCAAACAGGGAAAGTTGCAGGGCACCTGGGCGGCTCAGTTGGTTAAGTGTCTGCCTCTTGATTTCCACTCAGGTCACGATCCCAGGGTCATGACATCAAGCCCTGTGTCAGACTCCGCACTGAGCATGAGCCTGTTTAGGATTCTCTCTCTCTCTCTCTCTCTCGCTCTCGCTCTCGCTCTCGCTCTTGCTCTCTGTGTCTCTCTCTGCCACTCCCCTGCTTGCACACTTGGTCTCTCTCTCTCTCTCTCTCTCAAAAGAAATAAACTTAAAAAACAAAACAAAACAAAGAGGTGCCCGGGTGGCTCAGCCTGTTAAGCGTCCGACTTCAGCTCAGGTCATGCTCTCACGGGTCTTGGGTTCAAGCCCCGCATCAGGCTCTGTGCTGACAGCTCAGAGCCTGGATCCTGCTTCAGATTCTGTCTCTCCCTCTCTCTCTGCCCCTCCCCCACTTGCTCTCTGTCTCTCTCTCTCTCAAAAATAAATGAAATGTTAAAAAAAAAATTTTTTTTTAATAAAAACAAACAAGCAAACAAACAAAAACCCAGCAGGCCTGGGCTGCTTGGATCCTGCAAATTCCAAAGAAAGGCTGTCCTCAGGACAGGCCTTCCACCAGCACCTGGGAGATCACCTCTGAGCCCCTGGAATATTCCACCAGAAAACAGTGTTTTGTAAGCCTGGGGCCCTGGGGGGTTGGAGACTGAGCAGCCAGGGTTAGTCACCCAGGTGCTACAGACCCACGTGAGGGACCCTTAATAGAAATCCTGGGCACAAGGCTCCAGTCAGCTTCTCTGGGTGACAACATGTCACAGTTGCTGTCACACATCTCTGCTGGGAGAATCAGGTGCATCTCAGGGCAACTCCACGGGAGGGGACCACTGGAAGGTCGCCTGGATTCTCCCAGAGTTCACCCACACCTCTCTTCCCCTTACTGAGTTCACGCTGTGTTCTTTCACTGTGGGAAGCTGTGACTGAGTCTGACAGCTTTTCTGAGCCCTGTGAGTCCTTCTAGCAAATCATCAAGCCTGAGTGTGGCCTGGAGAACCCCTGACACAACTAGATGCTGTATGATTCTATTTATATAAAACTCTAGACAAGGCAGACCTATTCAGAAGGGAAAAAACCAGAACACTAGGTACCCCTGAGGCAGGAGGGGATGGGCACTGACTGGGCAGCATGTGAGGGAACTTTCAAGGTGATGGTTAAGTTCTAGAATCTGATGGTGACAGGGTTTCGCATCTGCGAAAACTCAGAAGTACACTAGAGAGATCTGCATTTCATCGTGCATAAATTTCCTATCAGAAAGAAGAAATATATGGGGTGCCTAGGTGGCTCAGTCGGTTGAGCGTCCGACTTCAGCTCAGGTCACGATCTCGCGGTCTGTGAGTTCGAGCCCCGCGTCGGGCTCTGGGCTGATGGCTCGGAGCCTGAAGCCTACTTCCGATTCTGTGTCTCCCTCTCTCTCTGCCTCTCCCCCGTTCATGCTCTGTCTCTGTCTCAAAAATAAATAAACATAAAAAATAAATAAATAAATAAATAAATAAAAAAGAAAGAAGAAATATAAACAGATGTTGAACCCTAGTTAATGATGTGCTGAAGTTTTGGGGATGTGTACCAATGTCTGCCGTTTACCTTGAAATGCATCAAAAAGATAAGATGAAAAGATGGACGGAGGGACGGGCAGACGCATGAAGAACAAAATACAGTAAAAATGTCACTGGTAAAGTCAAGGTGACGAGCATACAAATATTCCAACTAAAATTCCTTCGGCTTCGATGTATGTTTCAAAATGTCATAATAATATGCGGGCGGTGGGGCGGGGGGGCTGGGGGGGGAGAATTCATCAACAATAAAACTTGGAAAAAGACTCCAAGTCTGAAAACAGAGGCAGGACTGCAGCCCAAGAGGCCACTCTGGCTGCCCCTCCAGCCAGCGCGAGCTCTAATATCTACTTGTTTCTGCGCCCTTAAGAGGCAAATGCTGACCCTCCCCCCTCCCTCCCTGCTCACTCCACCCCCAACCCTCCCTTTGCCCCAGGGGCAGGGATTTTCTCTCTTAAGTTTTTCCTTCTCTTTGAGGACCTGTTCTAAAGACGCTGGCAGTGATCCCAGATCACAGAGGAAGGATTTTTGAGAAACAGGATTTCTAAAGCCTGGGCATATTGCCCTTGACTGGCACCAGAGCTATGGATTTGACACTCGGGCCTTTCAGGGAGCACCCTCAAACTCTGGGGGCCCCCCCGCTCCTGCCGCTCCTGCCGCTCCTGCCGGGAGGCAGAGAAGTATCCTTCTGCCAGTGGTTTGTAAATAAAAATACCAAGCGCGGGGGAAGAAAGAGGGCTCAGTGCATCGACAGGAAAGTGTCCTGAATTCCGAAGCACTGCTTATGTTTCTTCTTTTTAAATATTCAGAAGGTACCAGATAATACTGCTCCTTCTACTTCTTCCCAGAAGAACTCTGCACTGAGGGTCAAAGGGGCTCTTTCCTTGTCTTAGGCTAAGATTGGGATGTAAACCTTGTACCATTTGCCAGAGAGCAGGGCTGTTTTTCACCAACAGAGCTTAAGCTTGGGGGGGGGTGGGTGGGGGGTGGGTAGGGGGGGCAGGGGAGGCAGGGAGGGAGTAGGGGGTGGTAGCAGACAGAAACCTGTGGGCTTCAATCCAGCCCTCATTCTCCCCACCCCCACCAACCCTAGAAGCTAGAACTTTGCCCCGTGACAATTCCCTGCCCCCTCCGTCCCTTCTAGATCAAAGAGAGCAGGCTC
>NC_064818.1:77480906-77601859 GCF_023721935.1 Panthera uncia | reverse complement strand
CAATTCCCTGCCCCCTCCGTCCCTTCTAGATCAAAGAGAGCAGGCTCAGGATGCTCCTGAGGCATCTGGAACGTGCCTCATCGTCTGCTATTAGGCCGGGGATAGAAGGGGCCTGGTCCCCAGCAGGAAGCCCACTCAGCTTCCATCTCACAGGCCCCCAGCAGGAGCCAAATTTCTCCATGTCCTTCCCAGGACTTTGGCCCAGGGGAGAGGGACACCCTCCCCCACCCCCACCAGCCCCAGGCCCAGGCCCAGGCCCAGCAGGCCTACCGTCATGGATGAGCAGGTGTGGCCGCAGGCCTCGCTCCTTCAGGATCAGGCAGGTGGCCGGGGCCGGGGCGGTCACCTCGTCCTCAGAGATGTCGAAGCCCATGTGCCGCAAGAGTCCCACCAGGTCCCCCCGGGACTTCTGTGACTCGTTGGTGCAGAACCTCACCTTCAGCTGGGACTGCTTCAGTCTGAAAGTGGGAACAGGACAGGCAGAGGGTGCTGTCGGCCCTCAGAGCCTGCGGCCTCTGAGGGGGAAGCCAGATGGGCGCTTCCCAAGGGCAGTCAGGACCCTCCGCGCAGGCCAGGCCACTGTGGCTCCCAGAGATGGGCCTCGGCTGACCTGGGGTCAGGACGGGGATGCCGAACTAGGGCTGGCCCTTTCCAAGGAGCCCCGACAGGCCCCACAACCCTCCTTTCCATCCTCATTGAGCTTGGTGCCCAGGACACGTCCCTACTCCCTCCGCCTGGGACATGTCCCACTCCCTCTGCTTGGGCCACGTCCCCACCTCTTCATCTGAGACACATCTCTACACCCTTCACCTGGGACACATTTCCTCCACTCCTTCTGCCTGAGACACATTGCCTCTCTACACGTGCCAATTCTCCCACCTTCTGAGACCCCCTGGAGATCCCCCGCCACCGTCCGGTCCCACTCGGCCCGGCTGGAGATCACCTATGAATGTCCGCAGCAACTTCTCTATACCATTGCATGGTTAGCAATTCCACTTGTCGTGTGAGCTGCGTGTGCCTAAGTCACTCGGGATCCATATTTCCCCTAAAGTGTGAAGGCTGAGGGACCAAGCTCGGCTGTGTCTTCTCATTGGTGTCACTGAGGCGATCACTGAGGTGCCCTGTCACCCAGGGCGATCCCGGGTAGACAGGCAGGACACGGGGATGCCCTGCAGGCCCAGCGTTAACCTGACGTGACCCTGAGGTGCCGTGAAAGGTCAGCAGCACCCACATTCCTTCTCTCACAGGACACCTGCTCCGTCTTGGCTGCACGTGGGCAGGCTCTCAGACGCAAAGCCACAACGTAGATGCGTAAAGAGGCCCCACAGGCAATAACACGCAACCTCCCACAAGGTTACTGAGCACCTACTAAGTGGCCTGGCTGGGCCAGTGCACCGAACCGTAACCTTGACCGCAGACAGGCTCCCCACTCCCCTGGAGCCACAATCCGGTGGGCGGGAGGGAAACTTCGCAAAGGAAGGCGAATTTGTGATTTGCGAACAGAGAGGTGCTCTGAAGGACTGGACGGGATGAAGAGACAGATGGGGACCAGAGTGGGTGGGGAGACTGCTCGGGAGCTGAGGCCTGAAGGGAGAACAGGGCACAGGGCGCCCGGCACAGGGAAGGAAAGGAGGCTGGCATGGCTGAGCCCACGAGCCAGGGGTCCAGGAGGAGGCGGGAAGTCCACACGGGCCCTGGCCCAGAACACACAGCCCTCTCTGGACAAGCCGCGGCCGGGACAAAGGAGCAGTCCTACTCGGCACCGTGGGATCGTGGAAAAGACACCAGGCCACAAGTCGGGAGGCCCGGGAAACCCCTAGTAAAGTTAACCAGCACTGTTCGTAGACAGATCTCCAGACACACGCACGTCAGTGGTCCCCAAACACGCAGGAACTCATCCTTACTTTTCAGCCACCCTTTCAAGTTTTACAGTTTTTTGTAATATAAATAATACATTTAATCCAGTGTTAAGCATGTAACATTTGTGTTTTTTTTTTTAACGCTTATTTATTTTTGAGACAGAGAGAGACAGAGCATGAACGGGGGAGGGGCAGAGAGAGAGGGAGACACAGAATCGGAAGCAGGCTCCAGGCTCTGAGCCATCAGCCCAGAGCCCGACGCGGGCCTCGAACTCACGGACCGTGAGATCGTGACCTGAGCTGAAGTCGGACGCTTAACCGACTGAGCCACCCAGGCGTCCCTTGTTATTTAGACATAGATATTCACGTACGAGAGAGATGGGCTCCAATCGTGTGCTCAGAGACGGCCCCGTGTGCAGAAGTAAACACACCGATTGGACCCAGTTACTCAGAACTACGCACTTGAAATCAATCTCCATTCGGGCAAATAAGTGAGACCCAACCAAAAGTGCTACTGTGCCCCAACCCTAGCAGTGACACTTTTTATCCTGCTTGATGACTAAGGACACTTGAGTCTCAGAAAGTTCAAGGACTTTCTGCTCCTCTTCCTGGATCTGCGGCTCTAGGGACGTGGGCTCATTCCTACTTGACCCCAAAGCAGATCCTGGAACTGATGTGGAGTCAGGAACAGGAAGCACATCCACAGTGGCCTACAGAGCCAAAGGGGCTCCAGAGGACAGAAAGGTCTCATCCCAGGATGGGGTCTCAGAGAAGACTTCCCAGAAGAGCCAGGTCCAACTAGAATCTCTCGCAGCACAGACAAGAAGGCCAGGGAAGGGTGGGCGGAGCACAGGGAGGGAGGAGCAGGTGCGGAGCAGGCCCTGCCCTCCTGGGGCAAGGTCAGGTGTCAGAATCTTCTAGCAGCCTTGGGTAGATGGAAGCTGAGCCAGAAAATGAAGCTGGAAAGGAGGCTCACTGAGCGGGGAGGGATGCCTCGGGCAATCTACTCCGTCCTGGGGTGGAGGGAGCTCCAAATGCAACACTCCTTAGCGATGACAGAACTGGGGGAAAGGTGGTATGTCTGTCCAGCGTCCCCTTCTCCACCCTGTGCGACGCTGCCCTCATACTACCTATCTGTATTTTTCTTTCTTTATAACACTAGCCAGCATCGCCAATCATCCGATTTATATCTTTGCTTACTGTCTCTCTCCCAGACCTGCGTGCACCATGAGACCAGGAATGACATCTGGTCCGTTCTCCTCGGCATCCCCAGTGCTTCGCACGGGGCTGGGCACGAGGCAGGCTCACCATAAGCATTTGCTGAATGACTGAGGGATGGAAAATCCAAATGACCGCCGGCGAGGGGGACCCTCCTTAGTACACTTACTGCTTCCCCCAAGGGTGTCCTGAGCCTCCAGCTCCCTCACAAGCCCCGCTGGCAACAGGCAGGATTCAGCGGGGAGAACACGTGTTCCCACATTAAGATCAGCCTCCCGACCCTCCGCGCACTGGGGCTGACAGGTGCCACTTGGCAAGAAATCCGTAGATCTACCAATAACAGAGTGAAACACACACCGAGAGGCTAACAATGTCTCAGTCAACAGCCCAGGTGGCTCAGTCCTTTCTTAATATTTGTCTTTCCTAATTAGAGTGTTATGAATTATCAATCACGTTAGTGGTTAATTGCCCTTCATAAAGATAGCTTTTGTATTTTTAAATTAGGCAGTTAATATATTGTAACTAATAGCATCACCTTGTGCATTATGGACAGATCTTCGTTGATTGGCGCCTGGAACGTGTGATTCGCACCCAAGTTAATGGAGCAGTTGAGGGAAGAGGTGCAGGGGTGTCGGGGGACTAATTACTGCTAATGAATGATGATGTGACCTTCTCAGAACAGTGAACAATCGGCGTGACAGTGAGATGACTGAGCCTCACATCTGCTATTCAGAGTGCAACTTCAGACGCCGATGACAAATGAGCAAATAACAGAACTGACTTCGGGACACTTTGGCCACGGCCACAGGTCCCCTTTGAAATCCCAACCTGAGTTCGTAAAACACGTGCGTGAGGGGCGCCTGGGTGGCTCAGTCGGTGAAGCGTCTGACTCATGGTGTCGGCTCAGGTCACGATCTCGAGGTTTGTGGGTTCGAGCCCCATGTCAGGCTCCACACTGACAATGCGAGGTGCCTGCTTGGGATTCTCTCTCTCTCCCTCTCTCTCTGCCCCTCCCTTGGACACTCTCTCTCAAAATAAATAAATAAACTTAAAAAAAAACAACAAAACCACATGCTTTAAAATCAAAGTACTAGTCTTAGGATTAGATCAGTCCCTGAAAAACCTACTGTAAAAGGTTTGGGAAATCCCTTCCCTGTGGGTCTGTTCGTCCCCCTTTCTGACCATTTGAGAAGAGTCCCAGATCCCGTCTCCATTTCTTGTAATCACTGCAGGTAATAGAAATGTGTGTCCTTAGAACAGTAAAGTATGAATACAAATTACTACAGTGAGCCCTGCCTCGGGGCTCAATACCTGTGATCTGATTTCGTCCAAAGCCACGCAGTCTGTATTCCCTACATGCATCCCCTGGGCCAGGAACGAGCTGAGTCACGAGCCGAGAGACCGAAACCGTCGTCCCCATTCCAGAGATGAGAAAAACGGAGGCTCCAAGAGGCAGACCTATAAAGTCATGCAGCTTCTAAGTAGCAGAGCCCGCAAGCTATCAACCGACTACACAGGGGTGGCGTGTGCAGGCCTGCGCTTTTCCAGTCAGGGAAGGGCCGTGCCCAGGCGAGACCCAGCAGCCCAGGTGCATGCGTGGGGCACGGGGGACAGAAAGTGCAGCACGATGGATCAGCGCGGAAGGCAAGGCCCAGGACGGCCAATGCTACGGGCTGAGTTGTGTCCCCCACCCTGCAAATTCCTATGTTGAAGCCCTCAGGACATAATAAGGCCACAAGTGTGGCAGGACACTTGTCCTGACGCTGTGTCACACCTGTCCTGTGACAGGACAGGATCCGTGCCCTTAGCGGACACACCAGAGCCCTCTCTCTCTGTGCCACCAAGAAGCCAGGACGAGAAGTGTCACCAGAAACCGATGCTGCAGGCACGAGACCCCGGACTTCCCAGCAAACATCTGTCTGCGGTTTCTCGGTGTGTCGGTACAAACTGACTAAGATAGCCCACGAACCAAACCCTCAGCATCTCCTGGGGGGAAAGGGTCCTTGCCATCCTTGCCAGATGTCACAGATTTGGCCTCACGAGGCCTGGAACACAAGAATTCCGAATGTGGGGAAAGCCCCAGGCAGGCATGGCTTCAGGCCTTCGGCTCAGGAAAGCAAAAGCACAGGATTTCAGCCGCAGGCTGGGCCCGGCTCCAGCAGTTATCCCCACCCCCAAAACCCAAGAACCCCTGGAACGGGGGTCCTACCGCAGGATCCCAGGGTGCGGCTCCAGCCAGACCGCCTTTCTGAGACCTCGGCCACCACCTCACCCTGCCGCCCCCGCCCCGGGAGTCCCACGAGAGCGGGACTTGCCCCCACTTCCGGTGGCCACACCAGATCTTTGAACTGACCTTTACCTCATCCCGGCAGGCCAGGACAAGCCTCTGAGTGACAACGTCGCCTGGTGCAATTACTGTGCATCACACGAACTGGTCCCTTGCAAATCACCTCGGACCTCACACATCTGCTGGCTGTCGGCATCTGCCAGGGGCGCTCACCCGAAAATAATGGAAACCCTCTCATTATCGCTCGGTAGCAAGTAGAGCGCTGGGGCGATTCCTGGCCATCCCGACCGACCTTGGCAGAGCTCCCCAGCCCGCTGCCCTCTCCGGCTTGCCACAGCGGGGCTGGGAGGGGAGACCACACAGGGGGCAAGGAGGCCGCTGCCCCAGACAAGCCTCTCCCAACTGGGCCCGTCCTCCCTCCTCCCTCCTCCCTCCACCCCTCCCCTCTGGGCCTCAGGACGCTGTCACCTTCGTGTGACCCAGGGAGACCTTCAGCCACCCAGAGCCTGCCGCATCCTCCTCTGCGGCCAAATCTCACTCGGCCTTCAAGGCCTGGTTCGTGTCTCCCTTCCTCCAGGAAGCCCCCCAGGCCCCATCCCCTGCCCGCCCAGGCAGAGCCCCACTTCGGCTCTGCTTTCACAGCCCTCGGAGCCTGGCACTGCCTATCTGCGGGGGGCACCTAAATAACCCAAATTCCAGATCTGACGGGCCCACTGGGGAATGGAACCCCATTGCTCCAGTACCCAGGGAACCTCAGGAAGAAACCCCGTGCTCACAGCTAAGCCCACCCACGGGCAGTGCTGCTTCCCCACTGCTCGACCGCTGCTCCAGCGACTGTCTCTGGTGCAAGGTTTCTAGAGGATTCCAGAGGAGAAAGCACAGTGGAGCTGGATGCATCCAGACAGGTAAACAGGAGGCTGGGCCTACGTGCACGGGGCTGGAGCGAGTTGCTGTGGCGCACACGTGCCGGGAAGTACTCCTACTGCCAGGCGGCGGGCCCGGTGGCCACGTGGTGACGAGGACGCACCTCAGAGGCTGGTGACCGTGGCCGGGGTCCCAGCTCTGCCACCTAGTGGCTGTGGGACCTTCAGCGCGCCATTCCTTCTGTGACTCAGTTTCCTCATCTGTAAAACGGGGATGAAAATAGCACCTGCCTCCCATTATGAGGCTCCAGTGAAACCTGTAATGTGCCTGCAGAGGCCTGGCACACGGTAAGTGCTCACTACGTGCCAGCTGTGAACGCCTGCCAGTGGCCTGGGGACTGGCTGCCCCGGCCTTATTCACTCCCCCTCTACCCGCCCTACTGTCTCAGAGTACACAGGGGCACTCTCCCCCCTCACCCCGGCCACCCCGTCAGCAAGCAGCGGCAGCCGGGACCCCCCACCCCCACCCCACCCCCGCCCCCACCACCTGCACCCACCTGGGGCCTCTGAGTCGGAGGGTGCAGAGGGTCTGGGAGGCCAGGCCGACCAGACTCCAAATCCCCGCGCGCCCCCGACCCCCCCCCCCCCCGCCCCGAGGAGAGACCTCTCCGGGCCGGTGTGGGGAGGAGGCCCCGAGCCCCGAGTGGGCTCCTCGGTGATTCCCGGCTGGCAGGTCAAACTTCCAGCGACAAATGAGATTAGCACGCAGAGGGGGTGGGTGACTTCTCCGCGTAGAGAGAAAGCTGAGTGTGCTTTTCCTGGATCCTGTCGCATCCCTGGGCTGGTCCCCCAAGAGCTGCAGGAGGCCCGCGGGCTGGGCTGGAGTTGTGGCCTCCCGGCTGGAGCCTGGAACCTTCTCCGAGAGATGCCAGAAAAACACACCAGGAGGGGAGGGGAAGGTGAGGGGCGGGGAGGGACGTCCCCCACCCCCTTTCGGCGGCCTGCTTTGCCCCAGGGGCCACAACTAAGACGTTCTCTGGTGGAGTGGAGGGTCCCTGTTACTACTAAAGGGGGACAGCGGCAGAGAGATAAAACTATGCCTCGGTCTCCCCCAGAGAGGAAAGGGACCTTCACGACGCCTCAGGGGGCTGTTACGAACCGAAATGCGGGCGTCAGCACCCGGCCCAGGCCACCGGCGGCGAACATCGGTCTCGGCGGCCCTACGGGCACCAAGACGCGTAGGCAGCAGGGCCCCGTAGTGGTGCCAGCGCTCTCTGACTCTGACACCTTTGGCTGCTTCTCTTTTGGAAAGCCACAGCGCTTGAGAACACACATTTGGAAGAACTGAATCCTACGAAGTACTTACTTGCTCTAAGAACACAATCTTTTATTTTTTTTTAAGTTTATGTATTTATTTTGAGAGAGAGAGAGAGAGAGCAGGGGAGGGACAGAGAGAGAGGGAGAGAGAGAATCCCAAGCAGGCTCTGCGCTGTCAGCTCAGGGCCCGACGTGGGGCTCGAACACACGAACCGAGAGATCACGGCCTGAGCCGAGACCAAGAGTCAGACGCTTAACCGACTGAGCCACCCAGGCGCCCCTAAGAACCCAATTTTTAAAAATAGAAGGTCAAACAGGAGCCCAGGAGTGGAACAGGAACAGTTTTGCTGTAGAAAAACCCAGTCATTCGTGCATACCAAGAGGTGCCCGTGTTGATTCAGGGAGGGGACCGGCCCAGCTCCCCGAGGGCTCCAATGATGGGCATCGGCTGGGGTCAGGGAGCCGCCCGGTGGCCAGAGCAGCAGCAGAAGGGCTTCGGGCCCATGAGGATCGGGTCCGGCTTCCCAGCTGGGGTCCTGCACTTGCACCTTGCAAATGCCCTTGGCCAGGAGGCATCCAAAGGCCAGACTCTTGGGGTCCCTGAATCCCAGCCATGAAATGGGGTAACAGGTGCCTGGTCTTCTGCTCTCCAGCACCGGGCACGCCGTGAGCCGTCCCACATGATGGTGTGACCATCGGTCTAGAAACACCGAGGGGCACCAGTAACAGCCTTTGCCAGTAGCTCAGGCTGGACCCGCTGCACCTCCCCTTTCCTTCCACCGACCCAGCAGGGCAGACCTTTCGGCTAGGCTGACAGCCAGCTGTTCCCCTGCCCTCAAGTCCCTCCCTAGTCTCCAGCCGACATTCTGTGGGCAGCGATGCACATCACTGTGTCGTCAGAGTCCAGGCAAGAAACAGAGTCCAAAGTCTGGACGGAGAGAAGAGAGAGAACAAGGGACGTGGTGACGCACACAGCCGGGCCCTGGCTGGGCCTCTCAGTCGGGACCAGCCGGCCAGTGACCTCAGGGAACAGCAAGGAGGTCAGACACCGGGCAGGCTCCAAAGCCAGAGCCCTTGTGAAACGCGAGGTTTGTCTTCCCCGTGCCTGGGACTGCCATCCAGCATGTTCCCTCTGACCCGCCGGAGCCTCGGAGCTCAGACCAAAGGGACGTGCTGAGCCCACAGGCATCGATTTACTATTTATTAATAAACACAACTTAGAATCAAGTGCCAGGGAATCCAGAAGCCAGAGGAGACCTCGCATAGTGTTCGACCAACGGCTCATTTCACCAAACGGGAGACTGAGGTGCAGAGGGACGCAAGGTGTCTTTGGACCGCTCCCAACCTTGGAGAGCCAGTTGCCAGTCAGTCCTCCCCGAGCACCATCAGAGGCTGGTCCGGGCCAGGAGCTGCAGCCGACAGAGGCCAGGCGCTCCCGAGGTCAGGTGGCAGGGGGTGGCAGCCTGACTCAGAAAGCAACACACCTACTGCCCACACCTCTGAATGTGTGGCTGAGGCTTGTGACCCGACCCTCTCCAACCTCAGTTTCCACATCTATAAAATGGGACACTAACGGTAGCTACTGATGGGGCTATCATGAAGACTATATTGAAAAGCCACATAACTGAGCGTCTGGGTAGCTCAGTTGGTTAAACACTGACTCTTGATTTGGGCTCAGGTCACGATCTCATGGTTGTGAGAGACTGAGCCCCACATCGGGCTCGGTGTAGAGCCTACTTGGGATTCTCAATCTCTCTCTATCTCTCTGTCTCTCCCCTTCTCCCCCCCCCCCCCCCCCCCCCCCCCCGAAATGAAATGAAATGAAATGAAATGAAATGAAATGAAATGAATCTTTTAAAATTTATTTATGTATTTTGAGATACAGTGAGAGAAAGCGAGCGAGGGAGGGGCACAGAGAGAAGGGGAGAGAGAAAGAATTCCAAGCAGGGTCTGCACCGTCAGCGCTGAGCCTGACATGGAGCTCAAACTCACGACCCTGGGATCACGACCTGAGCCGAAATCGATGCTTAATCCGCTGAGCCACCCAGGTACCCCTACCTTTCTTCAGGTGACAGGTAAGAGGCAGAGCCTGCCCTGAGGACAGCACGGGCCCCACTCTTCCTCATGAGGCATCTTTAAGCAAGGTTGAGTCTCTTGGTCCTCCTCTATACGTGGGCAGCATCCCGCCAGCCCCACGGTCATGGGAAATCGCCCCGAACCCCACTGCGGGCAGGGATCAGGCAGGGTTTGCCAATATGGCTTCCCCGTACGTCCTCGGGGTGCTGGGGGAGGCGTATGGCCTCTTTTTGTGAGCCCCCTGAGTAACCCATGCCTCAGTGACCCCCTAATCCGCAGGGGCTTCCTACCAGAGGCAGCACGGGTAGGATACACCATTAACTCTGTTCCAGAACCAGCAGCCTGGCTACGCTTGATTTCCATGTGGTAGCCCTGTGCACCCATGCTGAGATCAGAAACCGAGAAACAGCTCTTGTCCGGTGTGGTCTCACACACCCATCCAGCATCCCTCAGTTTCCCTCCATGTGGGTCAGCGTGCATGATTCTTTTTTGTTTTTATTTTTTTTAAGTGTGTTTATTTATTTTGAGAGAGAGCACGCAAGCAGGGTAGGGGCAGAGAGGGGAGAGAGAGAATCCCAAGCAGACTCCACGCTGTCAGCTCAGAGCCCGATGTGGGGCTTGAACTCAGGAACCACGAGATCATGACCCAAGCTGAAGGCAGACGCTTAACTGACTGAGCCCCCCAGGCGTCCCTACCCCGTTCTTTTTGAATAGCTACAGAGTACTCCAGTCTGGATAAACTAATTTCTTCCCTCCTCCTCTCCTGACGGACAAGCAGCTTGTTCCCAGCCACACATATGAAATTATAAACCTATGAACCGTTGAGCCGTCCGCTGGCCCAGACTTCAATATTGTTATTCATCAAAACACTTTGACCGTGATCACTGACTGGCTTCATAATCATTTGTAGATTTGAACGGAGAAAATATACACTTGTCAAACAATGTTCTTTTTTTTTTTTTTAATTTGGGGGGGTTCCACCCTGGGTTTCATTTGGGGGATAAGTGCCCTGAGGCTACATAAGGGTCGGAACGCCCCAGCTCGGGATCGGCAGGGACTCAGCGTCCAGTGAGCCGTGAGAACTGGGTGGATGAGGGAGGAGTGCGGGGCAGGGGGCAAGGACGGTGTGATGTCAGGAAAGGGGGGCACTGTGTCTTCAAGTCCTCTGTGCTTGTGGGGAAACACAGAGGAAGGAGTGTGGGAGGAAGCACAGTGCCACCGTGGGGGAACGCGTGGGCCAGGGCCAGTGACGAGGGTTTGGACTTTTTACTCCACACACTCACGTACCTGTGGGACTGTTCGCGAGGAGGGGGCCACTTACGACTTTTGAAGCTGACACTGTAAAAGTTACAAAACCAGACAGAACACAGCCCAGGAGAGGGTGTCGTGTTCTCCTGGCGCCATCTCTGAAGACAGAGTGGCTCCTGTTGGCTTAAACAAGCTCAAACAAGTGGCCGTCCCCTCTGACATCCCGAAAGGGCCTCCTCTGGCAGGTGCTGGGCCATGACTGGGAGGATGGCATGAGGCAGCAAGGTGAGGCTCCCGGCTGACCCCTGGTCCCTAGCGATTATTACTGCCACTCCTATGGCCGGACGCTGCCAGGGCGGCCTGGCATCGAGGAGGGGTCAGTCCTATTGTCTGCAGGGTGGCGACTTCGGACAAGGCTCCCTTGGCCCAGTCCCTCACGGCTCCAGAACCTGCTGGGAGGCGCCTGAGTTTTAACAGGGTCGCTTCCGGTGCACCCGGGGGCTTGAGAGGCCCCACTTGGAAGGAGTGGTTGTGGGCCCGGCGGTCCTGGGTGGGAATTGCTTTATGAAGCTGCCCTGGGCCGAGGTCCACTTTCTTCCGCCGGCCACAAAAAGGCTGGACCCAGCGGGGCCCGGCAGATGTGCTTTAGTGGCCTGAGACAGGATGCAGTAAATGCCCACCTGCCTTTCACATGCAGATGCCTCCGGGGCTCTCCTTTGTGCCGGCCAGCGCCTGGGCCAGCCCCTGTCGCCCCCGCTGTGCCGGGCCCTGCCTCTGAATGGCTCCCCTCGGAGATCCCAACTGCCCAAGAATGGGCTCCAATAAAGGGTCTGTTGGGGGGACCCGGGCCGGTTACAGATGTCCCATTACCACGCCCGCCCACAAATCCTAGAGCAGAAAGAGGGCTCGCTGGCCCCCACAGCTCCAGGAAGGAGTCGGTGTGGCCTGTGCGGCCTTCGGTTCCATCTGGGATGCTCCCGGCCCAGCTGGCATCTTCAAGACCCCAGCGCACACAGTGGCGGCTCTGCGAGACTGTGCTCCCCCACCCCAGCTCCCAGTTCCCCGCCCGCCTGGTCTCTGTCTGAAGCGGGCCCTTCTGGGTGCTGCCTACACTGATCTCCCATCCGGACCCCCAGCTTCGCGAGGGCAGAGACCTCTATCTACCTCGTTCGCTGCGGAGCGTCCCCGGAGCCTACAGTAGGTGTTGCAGAGTTTAGAAACGCTCAGTAAATACCTGCCGGGTGTGGGAGTGAATGAAGGAGCAAATGCACGTTACTGAGAGGCAGTGTGGCACTGCGAGGGACACTGAGGCCCTGTAGTCACACGGACCCAGGGGCTAACCTGGCCCGGCCACTTTTTCTGCTCCTGCCCGTTCCTGAATCTCTGCGCCTCAGTCACTTTAAAAAGGGGCCCCAAATCCCTACCTCACGACTGGCGGTGAAGGTAGCTATGGGGTCGAGCACCCACCCGGGGCATCACAGGCCTCCTTCAGTGATTGGTGACCACTGTTACTGTGGTCCACACCATTCTGAAAAGCAGAGTTTAATGATTTGTATTTCTTTATTTATTTTTCGTGTTCATTTTTGAGACGGGGGGGGGGGGGGGGGGGAGGGAAGGAGACAGAGGATCTGAACTCTGACAGTACAGAGGGCTGCACCAAAGTCGGACGCTTAACCGACTGAGCCACGCAGGCACCCCGGAAAAGCAGAGTTCGTACCCTCCGTGTGCTCTGTGTCTCCAAAACAGTGGGAACCTTTCAGAAAATCGGAGGATGCATGTCACTCGGGAAAGTCTAGGAAGACGAGTGGGGAGCCGGCCCCTCCGGGGCTCCCATAATGGAAGGTGCTGCTGGAAATCTGAGGCGCTGGGGAGCCGCCATTCGGGCGAACAAAGGTTCCCCAGGACCTCGTCCCCTCCCCACCATGCCTGTCCCCCAGCAGCTGCTCTGGCTCCAAGGGCTTCCACTGAGCTCCCCAGGACATCAAAGTGAGCCACGCATATCAAGGAGCCCCCCCCCTCCCATCGAGTGCAGGGGGCTGTAAACACGACAGAAAGCAGCCAAACGCATGGTGTTATTCACCCTGGCAGACGGCACCTGTTCCTTCCACGAACGGTTCCTGGGAGAG
Source organism: Panthera uncia (assembly GCF_023721935.1). Taxonomy (NCBI): domain Eukaryota; kingdom Metazoa; phylum Chordata; class Mammalia; order Carnivora; family Felidae; genus Panthera; species Panthera uncia. The sequence continues at coordinate 77,588,865 of NC_064818.1, read as the reverse complement.
CCCATGCTTGGCTCGGCCACCACAAAAGAGGGGTATCCTCATCCTGTATGTGTGAAGCACCCCCATGGAAAACTCCCAAAGCAGGGGGAAGTCTCCAGCACCGCACTCACTACCACTGAGTGTCTGGACTCTGGACATGGTGCGTGCCCAGGGCCACCCACAAGGAAGGCGTGTGGGGCTTCCCTGAGCCCGAGTGTGATCGGTGGGCCGCTGGGGGCTGGGCACAAGAACAGGCAGAGGAGCTGAAAAGGAATATCCAGAGCGCCAGAGGGCATCGCGGTGCGGGCACTGCGTGGGCCCGGGCTCAGTGGGTGCTGGGCCCCAAGGGGGGGGGTTCATCAGTGAAAATCCTGCCCAGGAGTCTTTATGCTGCTGAGAGCAAGGGGTTGAGGTGGGCGAGGAGGCAGAGAAGGGCCACAAAGCTCACTTGAGAAGGCCCTGGTGGAGCAGGAGGGAGCGTGGGCACTTGGTCCTGTGGCATGGGAGGCCCAGGAGGTTTCAGAGGGATGAGGCCATTGGTTTTTCAGGCCCCTGGGCAGCACAGCGATAAAACCTCCCAGGAGAAGGAGCACCATGTCCCCTCGTGGAAAATAATCCTAAATGCTCTGGGGAAGGAAATCGCCCTCTCGGCCCACAAAACCGGCTCTGCTATGTTTGAAGACTCTCCTATAGCTGTTAGATTTATACGGGTATAGGGGCTGCCAGAGACATCCCAGCTACATAAACCGGCCTGGGTGAAAGAAAATCAAAACCCGTCCCCTCCTAGGGATGAGTGGGAAGGTGCCCGTGCAGAACCCACAGAGGTGAACAGCCTGGGGAGTCCTGCTTACTGCCACACCCCGGGATCTGTGCACCCATCTGTTGGGCAGGCCTGGATCAGGGTGGGAGCATTACTCAGGAGGGGCTGTTGGAAGCCCCTGACCTTTCTCAATACCCACTCCTCCCGCAAAGGTCTCTAAGTGTGGCTCTCGGGGTCACAGCGGCTGGGAGTCAGGCAGACTTGGGTCTCCGTGGTCCTCGCACCATCCAGCCTGGGACCCCAACAAGACCTGAGCTGTGGTGGCTTCAGCTGATAAAGGGGAATCACAGCCCCTCCACGCCCCAGACTGTCAGGGGACCTCCCCAGATAGAGAGAGGAGAGCCTCACCTCCCCGGGAAATAATAGGAAATACAGTCAATAACATTGTAATAATGTTTGGTGACCGATGGTGACAACACGTACCGTGGTGAGCACTGAGTACCGTACAGAATGGCTAAATCACTGTGCTGTGTGCCTGAAACTAACGTACAATAGTATGTTATTATTTAAACTTCAAGTTGAAAAAATTCCATCACTTAGGGGTACCCGGGTGGCTCAGTCGGTTAAGCGTCCGACTTCGGCCCAGGTCGTGATCTTGCGGTTTGTGAGTTCGAGCCCAGCATCGGGCTCTGTGCTGACAGCTCAGAGCCTGGAGCCTGCTTCTGTTTCTGTGTCTCCCTCTCTCTCTGTCCCTGCCCTGCTGGCGCTCTTTCTCTCTCTCACAGGTAAAAATAAACATTAAAAAAACAAAACAAAACAAAAAAAAACCTTAAAGATGAACATAAGGGAAGGGAAGCAAAAATAATATAAAACCAGGGAAGGGGACAAAACATAAGAGACTCTTAAATATGGAGAACAAACAGAGGGTTACTGGAGGGGTTGTGGGAGGGGGGATGGCTAAATGGGTCAGGGGCATTAAGGAATCTACTCCTGAAATCATTGTTGCACTATATGCTAACTAACTTGGATGTAAATTAAAAAATTAATAAATTTTAAAAAAAAACTTTAAAAAATTCCATAATTTAAATAAATAAATAAATAAATAAATAAATAAATAAATATATGCATATTTGTTGGGCTGTCATGGGCTCTATCATGTGTTTAGCACTGGGCCAAGAACTTGACATACATCATGAGCCATCACGGCACCTGCCCTGCACCCCTTCACCCCCTCCCCGCCCCCGTCTCCATCCATTCGGGTGCTCTAGTCTGACACTGGAGGCCATTCTTTATTTCGTCTTCTCCCTGGCCCCCGCAATACTCACTGTCCTACTTTCCCTCCCCTCCCCTTCCTTCCCCTCCCAGTCCTACTTCCCCTCCCCTCCCCTACCAGTCCTACTTCCAAAACCTCTCTTTCATTCACTCCCTTCTCACCACCTCCCCCCTCCTACACAGATGGACCATGATGCTCCCCTCGTGGTAGATACCTGAGCTATTTCCATACATACATATATTTATTTTATTTATTTACAAAGTTACTGTCGTGAATGCCCTGGCGCTGATGTCCTTTCTCACGTAGGAGGCAGGGCAAATTTCCAGAAGTGGGGCCGCTGACAGCTAATGCCAAATGCATCTTCCACAAGCAACGTATGACAGGGTCTGTTTCTGCAAACTCTCACCAAGTGAATGTGTGCCCAAAGTTGTGCATTATTGCCAGTTTTCTCATACTCTTGAAAAAATGGCACCTTGGCATAGTTTCAATGTGCATTTCTCTTATTTTTTTTAATATTCATTTATATTTGAGAGAGAGACAGAGGTAGAGAGAGGGAGAGAGACCGTGTGTAAGCCAGGGAGGGACAGAGAGAGACACAGACAGACTCTAAAGCAGGCTCCAGGCTCTGAGCTGTCAGCACAGAGCCCAGCACCGGGCTCAAACTCTCGAGCTGTGAGAGTTTGATCTCCTGTGAGATCATAACCTGAGCCGAAGTCAGATGCTGAACCAACTGAGCCATTCAAGTGCCTGTGCATCTCTCTTATCTAAGTAAGGCTGAGCATCTTTCATATGACTAGGGGTCATTTGCTTTTTCTTCCTTGTGAATTGTTTATATCTTTTGTGCATTTTTCTACTAGGCTGTTGATTTGTTGTCGTTGATACCCAGATCTGGGGGCATAATTATAAAGGTCCTCTACTCTGAGATTTCAAAGGAAGTCTCTCCTGTTTCCATCTAGTACTTACACGGTCCCACTTTTAACGTTTCAATTTCAATTATGTTTCAATTATGTTTTAAAAACATAAATCATGGGGTGCCTGGGTGGCTCAGTCGGTTAAGCGTCCGACTTCAGCTCAGGTCACGATCTCGCCATCCGTGAGTTCGAGCCCCGCGTCTGGCTCTAGGCTGACGGCCCAGAGCCTGGAGCCTGCTTCCGATTCTGTGTCTCCCTCTCTCTCTGCCCCTCCCCCATTCATGCTCTGTCTCTCTCTGTCTCAAAAATAAATAAACGTTAAAAACATAAATCAGATCCCATGACCCCTCTGCCTAAATCTTCAAAGCCTTCCCCCACACTCAGGTTAAAATCCAGGCACCGCTCTGGGACAAGTCCCTGCGATAGCCAAGCTCCCCCTCTTCAGTTCCATGAACATGAAGGTGCCGAGTTCTCTTCTGCCACACGCCTTAGCCACTGCTGTTCCCTCTGGCGGGAATGCACTTCCTCCGCCCCTTCGCCCAGACAGCCCTTCTTACCCTTCGGCTGCATCCAATGCCTTCTCTTCAGAGAAGTCCAGCCTCACCTCTGTCACTTTCTCAGCAAATCTTGTGTTTACTCATCTGCGTCTAAGTTTACTGTTCACTTCCCCTGCAGACACGAGCCCCATGAAGACTTGGCAAAGGCCAGGACTTAAACCTGACTTTAGGAAACGAAGCTCCGGGGGGGGGTGTCAAGAGGCTCCCAGGTCTGGCTGCCCTTCACATGCTCTCTTGGAGGCCACATCTCCCTTTTCTGAGTTCCTGGCCTCTCCTGCTTTGCTACACAAGACACTTTGGCTCCTGTTCAGACAGGTGGGGTGGGCTCCCTGAGAACGACAAAGAGGCTCACTTAACTGCCATCCATAGGTAGGTAAACTGAGTCCTAGTGAGGTCAGGCCACTAATCCAGGGTTTCCCAGCTAGTGCCTCTGGGAAGTCAAGTCCTGGGCCATTGGCCCTTCCTGGCTGTCCATCAACATCATGGCAGCACTGGCCTGTCGTGCCAATCAATGGCAGCTACAAAGCGGAGGGTCCAGTAGTACCAACTGTGGTCCCTGTGTGGTCCTCTGTGCACAAGATTTGGTGGGCAAGATGCCCTCCTCCTCCTCCTCCTCCTCCCCTCTAAACAAACGATGCCAGCGCATACGTCATTTAAAGTTTTCCTGTAAACACATTAACAAAAATGTAAAAAAAAAAAAAAGGAATGTAATGTATGTTATTTTACCTAACGCTCAGCAGCGGCAGGAAGCAAAAGGCAGCCCCAGAGGACCGGGCAGCTCTGACCAGCACAGGCCCTATGCTCGCGGGGGTGGAGGGGCGGCGGGCGGCTGTGACGGGGTCCGGCCCGGGTGGGCTCTCAGGGACCGGGGCGGGGCCAGTGCAACAGCCCCGCCCCGTCCCCGGCGGCAGCCAGAAGCTGCCGGTGGGATCCGGCAGCGCCCGGAGCCTCGCGCCCACCGCGGCCGGCGCGGCCCACTCACCTCGCCAGCGCCTCCACGGAGCCAGGGATGGGCACGCCGCCGCCCTCGCCGCTATCGTGCAGGACACCCGAGATGTCGAGCAGCACCCCGCGCACGCCTGCCAGCCGCTCGCTCCACGCAGCCATCGCGCGCCGCTGTGCACCTCTGACTCCTCAGACTCCGCGTTCCAACTCGCGGCTGGGAACTGCGGCCGGGCTTACGGCGCAGGGGCGCCTGGGAAGTGTAGTCCTGGGCCGGGTAGTCCGACGGGGCGGGGCCAGCGGGGCCGTTCCGCCGGGCGCAAACCCGGAACCGCGGGGCGCAAACCCGGGGCCGCCGGTCGCCGCCTCCCAGCTCCCGGCCGCACGCGCGCGAGATGGGAGCCGTCTTCCCAGATCAGTGGACCAAAGGCAGGAAAAGCAAAAAACAAGCCCCTCCCTAAAAACCAGAACGAGGCACTTCTAGACCACACGGAGACACCTGTAGCAAAACTTAAAGAGATCACTGGTGTCCTCATCCTCTGGCTGAAGAGTATAACCAGCCTTAAAAACAGCGGAGATAGTTGGGGGCGCCTGGGTGGCTCAGGTCATAATCTCGCGGGTTTGTGAGTTCGAGCCCCCGCGTCAAGCCCTATGCTGACAGCTCAGAGCCTGGAGCCTGCTTCAGATTCGATGTCTCCCTGTCTCTCTCTGCCCCTACCGTGCTCACGCTCTGTTTCTGTCTCTCAATAATAAATAAATGTTAAAAAAAAAAAAAAAAAAAAAAAGCAGCAGTGGAGATAGTTGGATCAATTGGCCAGACAATCCTATGCCTGGGAAGTGATGCTCCGGAAATGATTCTCAAGAGCATGAGTGCAATGGAAGCTATCATGCCACAACGAGTTGGAAGAAAAGTGAATGTGTAAGCACGTATAACATGGCAACAGAAAGAAATATGCCATCAAAAATGAAGACTAGATAGCAACACGGAAAGTGCTCATGTTATAACATGTGAGAAAGCAGACTACGAAACTATAATGTAGACCACCGCCATGCAAAATTAAGGGCGCATAGGAATAGGGCTGGGAGGAACATGGGAATATTGCAGTGTGTTAGGCCAGTCATATTTTGGATGAATTGTTACAGTCCCTTTAATATTACATCATTTTTTATTTAAAATTTTTTTTTACTGTTTATTTATTTTTGAGAGAGAGAGACAGAGTGAGAGGAGGGAAGGGGCAGAGAGAGGAGAAACAGAATCTGAAGCAGGCTCCAGGCTCCGAGCTGTCAGCACAGAGCCCAACACAGGGCTCGAACTCACGAACCACGAGATCGTGACCTGAGCCGAAGTCAGATGCTCGACCCACTGAGCCACCCAGGTGCCCCTAATGCTACATCATTTTTACGATAAATAAAAATTGGTAGAAAAGAGGGAGGGTTCCCTTAACTGTCCCTCTGACTTTTCCAAGTTTTAAACTGAAATTTGAAAAAAATCAGACTCCTCTGGGCATGACTTAGCTTTGAGGTATCAAAAAAAGACCATATTTGAATGACCACTTCCATTTCAGCCTGTCGAGTCACAGATAGGATGAAGAAATTGTCGGAATTTTAGGACTTGCACCCAGTTCAGGACACCTCAGTGGTTCAGTTGGTTAAGCGTCAGACTCTTGGTTTTGGCTCAGGTCACGATCTCGCAGTTCATGATTTGGAGCCTGCCGTCGGGCTCTGCACTGACAGTGTGGATTGGAATTCCTTCTCTTTCCCTCTCTCTCTCTGCCCCTCCTCTGCTCATGCTCTCTCTCTCTCAGTAAATAAATAAATAAACCTTAAAAAAAAAAAAAAAAAAGAACTTTCACCCAGTTCAATGAATCGTGCATATCAACATCTCTCAGTTTCCTGGAGAACGGTGTGCTCTGTTGATTTTACAGGAGAGGTGTAAAATACAGCTCCTGCCCTTTGGTGATTTACAATCTGGTTGGGGGGGGAAAGAATATTAGACCTTATATTAGCTATGGTTCTTAGTTGCAGATGATAGAAACCACTCCAGCTAAAGGGTTATGTTCACATCAGGCAGTAAGGAGCTTACGGATTTCCATGGGAACTAAAGAACCAAGTTCAAGTACTCTACAGCCAAGAGCCATGCAGCTCTGTGAAATGGCCAGTTACATTGTTCCATGATCCTAGTGCCCCATCACTTGGTTCCTAAGATGCCAGAGACCTGGTAGTAAAGGCCCCAAAGAACCAAATCTGTCCACCACCATGCCCTTGAAGGATTCTCTCCACCTGTGGCCACCACCTACCTCGTTTCCACCGTGTCTAGCCTTGTGGCACCTGGTACAACCTGCAAGGGAGTCTAGGAAATGCGGTTTTTAGCCTTCCAGATTCTGTGATATGGGAGCTGAGTGAGTCAATCTGGGTAATCTGCCATCCACATCGTGCTCTAGACACATGTATTGAACGTCTACTCTCTGGGCTCAGTGGGCTCTAGGGATGCAAAAAGGCCTAAAATATGATCTTTGCCTTTGAGTCAAGACTGCAGAGAACAAGATGTACACCTCTGAGATTGCTGACCAGTTGTGTGCCAGGTGCCAATGAGTGACGTAAACACAGGTAAGAGGATGGGTTTGTTTACCACAGAGGGACGGCCTGAAATGGACCTTGAAGAATGGCTGGGCTGTAGCCAAGGAGGGGGAGAAACAAGGGCATTCTGCCAGTCTGGGGAGCCTGCCCATGGTTCTCTCTCTTCTTTTGGCCATATATGACCTTGGGCAAATCCCTTTCTTCTTCTTTTTCTTTTTTTCTTTTAGAGAGAGAGTGTGAGCAGGGGAGAGGGGCAGAGGGAGAGAGAGAGAGAGAGAGAGAATCTTTTTTTTTTTTTAGAGACACACACACACACACACACACACACACACACACACACAGAATCTGAAGCAGGCTCCAGGCTCCGAGCTGTCAGCACAGAGCCCGATGCGGGGCTCGAACTCAAGAACCATGAGATCACAACCTGAGCCGAAGTCAGACACTTAACCGACTGAGCTACCCAGGCACCCCGAGAGAAAGAATCATAAACAGACTCCACACTCAGCACGGAGCCTGACGCAGGATCTACCCCACGACACTGGGATCATGATCTGAGCCCAAATCAAGAGTGGGATGCTCAACCGAGTGAGCCGCCCAGGTGCCCTGAAATTATGTTCTATACCTAAAATTATGGTAGACAAAATAACGCCCCCTTGAAGGTGTCCACATCCTAGTCTCCAGAACCTGTGAATGTATTATCTTACGTGGCACAAGTGACTTCGAAGACATAATTAAACTAAGGATCTTGAAATGGGAGATTATCCTGGATGACCCAAATAGGCTCAGTGAATCACAAGAGTCTTTATAAGGTAAAGAGGGAGACAGGAGAGTCAGAATCAGGACAATGGAGAGGGAAACATGACAACAGAAGCAGAGCTAAGAGACAGAGAGATTTGAAAATGCTGCATTACTGGCCTGGAATGTGAAGGGGCCATGAGCCAAGAAATTCAGGCAGCTTCTAGAATCTGGAAAAAGGAAAGAAATGGATTCTCCTCTAGAGCCTCCAGAAGGAATTCAGCTCTGCTGACACCTTGAGTTTAGGGCTCCTTGCCTTTAGAGCTAGAAGATAATAAATTTGTAGTGTTCTAAGCCACTGCCCTTACAGCAATTGGCTACGGCACCAATAGGAAATGAATACAGGGCCTTAGTCCCTCATCTGAAGAATGACGTTGGCCCACAGTGACAACATGGTATCGTGGGCCACTGATAGGCTTGGACCCGGTCCAAAAGCTCATGACCTTTCTTTGAATATAACGGGTGAAGGGCATTATATAAATTAGGCTTGCATTTGGCTGCATGTAATAGAAACTCAAGTACAGTTGCTCAACCAAATAGAGGAACTATTGCTCGGATACCAGGAAGTCGAGAGGAAGGCGGGCCTGGGCAGGTGCAATCGCTTCCAGGACCATCAGGAAATAGGCCACTTCCATCTCGTGTTCTGCTACCCTTAAGGTGAGGCTTTTACCCTCATGCTTTCACGGTGCCTGTTGCATTAAAATCACCTGGAGGGCTTATTTAAAAACACAAGTTTGGGGACGCCTGGGTGGCTCAGTCGCTTAAGCATCTGACTTCAGCTCAGGTCATGATCTCATGGTTCGTGGGCTCTCTGCTGGCAGCACAGAGCCTGCTTCAGATCCTCTGTCCCTTTCTCTCTGCTCTCCCCCGCTTGCGCTCTCTTTCTGTCTCTCTCAAAATAAGTAAATAAACTTAAAAAAATTTTTTTTAACTAAAAAAAAAACAACGTAAGTTTGGTTCCAGGTGATCTGGGATGGGCCTGAGAATTCGCATGACTTAGAGGCTCCCAAGCAATGCTGATGCTTCTGGTCTCCGGCTCTAGATGAATGTTTCTCAATCTTTTAAACCACATGTTTATTTACGTATTTTTGAGAGAGAGGGTGAGCCCAGGGGAGGGGCAGGGAGAGAAGGGAAAACAAGAATCCGAAGCAGGCTCCGCGCTGCCAGTGCAGAGCCTGACACGGAGCTCAATATCATGAACCGTGAGATCGTGACCTGAGCTGAAATCAGGAGTCAGACGCATAACTGACGGAGCCACCCAGGCATCCCAGTGTTTCTCAAGTTTTAAGGTAGATGTGAATTCCCTAGGGGAACTTACCATAAAATGCATATTCTGATTTAGTAGGTCTGGGGTAAAACTTGAGATTCTTCATTTCTTTCTTTTTTTTTTTAATTGAGATTTTATTCTTAAGTAATCTCTCCACCCAATGTGGGGCTTGAATTTACAACCCTGAGATCAAGAGTTGCATGCTCTACCGACTGAGCCCGCCAGGAGCCCTGGGGTTCTGCATTTCTAACAAGCTCTCAGGTAGGCTGCTGATGCTGTCCACGGATCATACTTCAAGTAACAGGAGTCTAGATTCCAGACTCTAGCATGACCTCTCATGCTTATGGCAGCTCTGAAATTCTATGATGCTGTGGTGGTGTTTTGTTGCTGTTGTTTTCTTTTCCTAAAACGAGATCACTTTGTAGAGGAAGATGTTCGAGACGTGGCCCACCTATGTGCACATTGTTAGTAGAGGTACTGATGACCTAGGTTGTAAATTACGTTCACCATTTGCTTCTTCCCTCCTTCCTGTCACTGCTTGGCAGGTCACCTAGCAGACAGTGAGGTGAGGCTCAGGCTGTCAGCTCTAATGCTTCCGAGCAACCCTGGACAAGGATGTGTGGGAGAGGACACAGTGCGTGATACTTTCCTGGGACTTCCGTCCTTCGTTGGCCTCTTCTTGCCATGGAGACACCAGTTCCCTGTTTGTGCAAAGAGTGGGGAGTTGGCAGTTTTAAATAAGTGTGCGGAATTATTAGGATTGGCATCAGCCCATCGGTACACTCACTTTTTGTCAAAGAGACTCTTTCCAAAGCTGTGGGCAGGGGTAAGGGATTTTCCCTAAGGGAGTAGAATCCATTATAGACCCATATCCATATCTAAACATTTCTGGATCCTTTTTTTTTCCTTAATTTTTTTAAATGCTTATTTATTTTTGAAGGAGAGACAGAGCGTGAGCAGGGGTGGGGCAGAGAGAGAGGGAAATGCAGAATCCGAAGCAGGCTCCAGGCTCCGAGCTGTCAGCACAGAGCCCGACGTGGGGGCTTGAACTCACGATCCGTGAGATCATGACCTGAGCCAAAGTCAGACGCTTAATGGACTGAGCCACCCAGGTGCCCCTCTGGATCCTATTTTTACTTTCATCTTAGCCTGTACCACCTCTTAAGGTGTGGGATTTCCAATCCATTTTAATCGGACTATAGAGCTTTGGGTTTATGCTATGGGGCCACCGTGTATTCCTTTGAAATCTTCAACCTGTTGAATGCCGGGATGTCAATGGGTGCAAAGACAAATGCATGGGCCTTAACTTTAGGAAAGTCCGAGGATCAGTCTGTACCCCATACAGTGTGATAAGGGCTGTGCCCATCAGCAGTCCTGGACCTTGGCGAATTGATTTCCAAAGTGGGGGAGAGGCAAAGTGAGCGTTGGGAAGGCTGTAAGACAATTTACAGGATCAAAGAAAATGCGGGGCAACCAGCCCTCAGAAAGTACTAGAACCATCAGCTCTGGGAGTGGGAATCAGCAGACGACTTCGTTCAGGCATCACTGCTGGGCTCATGCAGCCCCCGCTCAGTGTCGTGCTGCTTCAGATTCCCAGGGGAGAGAGCCTGGAGGGTCCTGCAGGAGCCCACTCCCACCCCCTGGCTCGCCGGGGCCCTTGCTTGGCAGTCCCACATCTGAAGGGGGGGTGAGGCGGGGGTGATCTGAGCAAAGTCAAACTACTGATACCAGAAAAGGGGTGAGGATGCTGATCAGGCGAAAGCAAGATGCCTCCCAAGGCCATAGGGAGGGCTGGGCACCGTGTGGGAAGGAGCGCCCCGGGGAACCCCGGTTGGGCAGGGCAGGACTCACAGAGAAAAGAGCACTTGGACAGAGGAGACTTGAAGCTGAAAGCAGGTTCGCAGGCAGATGTGGGACGGAGAGAACATTGCTGGAGCGACACACATGGGTGTGAGAGCGAGTCCTACCAGGGGTCTTGTCTCGTTGCCAGGACTGGAGGCCCTCTCAGGGTATGCGATGGTTAATTTTGTATAGCACCTTGACTGGGCCCTGGGACACCCAGCCATTTGGTCAAACATTACTCTTGCTGTGTCTGCGAGACCATTTTTAGATGATATAAACATCGCAATTGGCAGACTGAGTGAAGCAGATTGCCTGCCCCGATATGGGTGGGCCTCATTCAATAAGTTGAAGGCCTAAATAGAGCAAGAAGGCTGACCACCACCCCCCTGCCCCCCACGACTGTGCCAGCAGTTCTCCTGGGCCTCCGGCTTGCTGGCTCATCCTGTAGATCTCGGGTCTTGCCAGCCTTCATAACTGCATGAACCAATTCCTTTAAAAAATCTCCACCTCTCTCTCTCTCTGTCTCTCTCTCTCTCTATCCATATAGCCTATCGATGCTGGTTCCCTAGAGAAACCTGACTAACAAGGGTGGCTCCCATCAAAGTGAAGAGGAAGGTTTATAAGGATACACAGAGGCTCATGGGGACCCAGAAGCCCCTGCACAGCCGGCCTCTGGAGGCGTGGAACTCAGGCAGGGGCTGGTGCTCGCCCATCTGCCAGTGTCTCTTGCAGATTCCCTGCTTCGCTCCGCACATGTGTTCTGTTCTGCTCTCCCAGCTCAGGCCGAGTGTCTACTGCCTCATACCATCCGTGCTCATGTGGCCCCACGATGGCCACCCTGTCTCCATATTTCTTGCCCACTGAGCTCAAGCTCCCACCACTGGCAGGAAACGTGCCATTGGGTCTTGATCAGACTCTGGGATTGGGCTCCTGGGGTCTGACTCAGCCAGGTCATCTGGTTGAGCTGACTGCTTTAGGCAGCCCAGGAATGGGCCAGCCCAAAGGCTGGGTGTGTCCCCTCTGCTCCCCTGGCCCACTGACCAGTCACCGGGATCCAGAGGCTGGGCAGAGTCTCCGAGAAGGCAGCACGTGTGGGCAGGAGACCCACACACATCTCACATGGAACACCACCGTGCGGGGACCAGGCAGTGAGTGGGGTTGGATTGTGAAGAACCCCCACCCCCTGCTCGGTGCTAAGGCATTTGGTCTTCACCCCGCGGACCACGGTAGCCACGGAAATGCCACGAGCCCTGGTGAATCAGGTGAGGTCCCTCGGCGTGAGCCCAGCTGAGGTAGCCGACTTGCGACTCACAGATGTGCTTCTGATGGTTTGTTTTTCAACATTTTGAATTGCTTGCCAGCATTGAAAACTTTGGACTTGTCACATACGAATCCAGCTTCCCAGCTACCTTGGGGCAGCATGGAGATCAGGCAGCGCTGATCAGCATTCCACCCGGTGGAGTCACAGCAGCCCCCAGTCGGGGAACACTGGCACTCCAGCTGGGTTTACTGGTTTAGGCCACGGCCACGGCCAGGTGCTCTCAGGGCTGCAGTCTGCACACCCACGTGAGGTGAAGAGCTTGGGGAGAAGGCAAAGCTAGGGGCAGGGGGACCAGGGACTAGAAGTTAAGAGCATGAAATTTAGGGGCGTGCTGGGTGGCTCAGTCAGTTAAGCGTCCAACTTTGGCTCAGGTCATGATGTCACGGTTCGTGGGAATGTTTGAGCCCTGCATCGGGCTCTGTGCTGACAGCTCAGAGCCTAGAGCCTGCTTCAGATTCTGTGTCTCCCTCTCCCTCCGCCCCTCCCCTGCTCGTGCTCTCTGTCTCTCTCTCTCAAAAACAAATAAACATTGAAGAAGAAGAAGAAGGAGGAGGAGGAGGAGGAGGAGGAGGAGGAGAAGAAGGAAGCATGAAATTTAGGCACAGATGTGGGGAACAGAGGGCTTTGACGCTTACCTTGCAGGACACTCGCCTAAGAATGACGATCATACTCATCTCCATTCAACAGGGAAGCAGATGCTTCATATATTTGCAAAGTGCCACCTTGGCTCCTGTCTTTATTCTGCACGCGGTGTCTCCCTTCGGAAGGGCATTAACACGGCATTCGATGCTCACAGTGAGCAACAGCCCAGACTGCATTCATTCGCGTCCCTCTTCCTTCTGGCCCTGTCCCTCCCTCATCACTTCTCACCCCATATGTCCTCAGCTTGTCACTTGGCATTTCTCCCCCATTCTCCTTCTTCCAATTACATGTCTCTATTTTTCCAGATGCCCAGAGCAATTTGGTTTGCCTGGCAATCCCCGTGTCTCAGGCTCCTCCCGGGAATATCGTAAAACAGTAGGAAAAAACACTGAATGTAAGAGCCAAAGCTGGATCCCCAAACCTGCGCCACAGTCTCCTCCTAGGTAGTGTTGGGCTTAGTTATTTCCTGGCAGGGCTTCTCACATATCCCAGCTCCGTGTGTAACTTTGAAGGAAAGCCATTCGATCGATGTCTGAGATTAGATTTCACCCTGGGGCAGCAATGTGATTTCCTTAATCAGAATTTTACCAAAGCAGGTTCCGAAATCTCACCACCCAGGTTCAGATCTTAGCTTCACCACTTCCTCGCTCTGGGGTCATGGGCAAATCGGGGATAATAACAGTGCCTGCTTCGTGGGGTTGTGGGGAGGATGAAATGAAAAAACTCCGAATAAGCAAAGAGCTTGGCCGAGTGCCTGGTTCAGAGCAAGTTCCCCAAAAGAGCAGCTATTATTAATATCGTCATTATCGGAAAAAAATTAACATGGATTCTACTTATCAATGTAACCCCTGCTTTATCCCCTTCTTTGATGCTTCCTCAACATTGCTGAGATAAAGAAGTTGATTTTTTTTTGTAACCTGTTGATTTCCAAGAAGAAATACTGATTTCCTGGAGCAAACTATGCTAAGTACACATTTTTGTTTTGGTTGCAATGGGGGACGGTGGGAAGGCTACTGTTTGAGCTTTCACAAGTGAAAACCTCCAAGGTGGGTTTTTAAAAGACCTTGCTCTGCTTGGCAGTCAGAGTTCAAAGCCCTGGTGGGAAACTGTAAATGCTAGCCTTTAATTGTAAATGAACTCTCCAGCAACAAGGGGTATAGAGTCAAGTAAACATTAACAACTGATTCTGCTGTTATCAGTAGTTTCCTTTTAAAATCCAGCACTTTCCATCCCCCCCCACCCCATTTTGCAGACCGTTTCTGAATTGAAATACATCTTGGGGAAAACTGGCTGAGGTCATGAGTAATGGGGTTGCCCACAAGGCTATCCCTGCAGTTGACTTCTCTCCCTTTGTCACCAAGCCGTGTCTTATGAAGCTGTCTCTTTGGCATATATGTCCTGCCCAGGGGGCTGGCCCAGAACTGCAGGGTTTTACCTAGAGAATTTGTTTATTTTATTGCAGGAACATAAGATGTTATCTAAGGTGCTTTGACACGGCTCATAATATTGCTCTCCCTCTGCATAAATAGCAAATTCTTTCCGTGTTAACACTGTTCATGTCTCAGGCAACAGCTCTTCAAGGCTGTGCTGGAATTATAGGCCACTTTGTTTGTGGAATAGCTTGGGAAGCTTGGCACCATTGATTTGCATCAGTGCCTCCGGAATAGCCTTTGCCTTCTCCTTAAAGATACTATCTAAACTGTGAAATTCATTAAATAGCCCCAGAAATGGATCAGGTTATTTAACACAACATCCCTAATGGCGCAATATCTCAGCTGTCTGCACTGATAGTGAACATTGTCTTGGACAGTGTTATCAGCCCAGGACACCCGCTATGAATATTGATCCCGAGCTTGTTACAGCCATCAGTTGCCATCAGGACAGGTCAGGGTGGGAACCCACCTAGCATCAAAGCAATTTAAAGACAGCACTCAGGCAGAATTTTAATGCCCACGTTGAAAAAACAAATCAACTCCATGCACAAAGGGAAGGTGGCTTGCTGGATATGGATATATTTATTATACAGGAACACCTCGGGTATAAATACATGGGTGAGGACATTAGCGAGTGAACACAAGGCCAGATTGTACCAATCAGAGGTCTCACTGCCTCCTGGTCATTCACAAAGCAGGTGGCCAGAAAGACAATTCCCTAAGGCCTCCCCCGCCCCTCACCAAATTGCAGAATTTTGCCTGTCTGTTGGGTGGGGTGGTTCTCTCTAAAATGGGTAAAAGGGAGCATTTTCTATTCCTTCAATGCTGCTGGTACACGCTACAGTGTTTCTTTTGCATCATCTATTTCCAGAAGCCAAGCACATAACCTGAGCTGCACTGAACACACGTATTAGAAAGAGAGATGATGGGGCGCCTGGGTGGCTCAGTTGGTTAGGTGTCCGACTTCGGCTCAGGTCATGATCTCGCGGTCCGTGAGTTCGAGCCCCAAGTTGGGCTCTGTGCTGACAGCTCAGAGCCTGGAGCCTGTTTCAGATTCTGTGTCTCCCTCTCTCTGACCCTCCCCTGTTCATGCTCTGTCTCTCTCTGTCTCAAAAATAAATAAAACGTTAAAAAAAAATTAAAAAAAAAAGAGAGATGAAAAAAATAATAATAAAGGGCCAGGAAAAATTGATAATAACTAAAAGAAGTTATTAAAGATTGAGTCTTAAAGAACGTGGCCTTTATGTGTCCTTGACTTTGTCTCCAATTTGTTGCTTCTCCCTTTTTTGCTCCTTTTCTATATGTGACACCTGCGGACCTCAAAGGAAAGGGGATTCGTATCATTGAAACAAAATTCTTTTGAGGCAATTTATAAAGCGAAAATGGAAATGACCCAGGCTGGGATGGCTCTTAGCTGTCTGCAGCCATCCCTGTCCCTCTGGTTTGGGTACGAGGTGCCTCTGGAATGCCAGCCCATCTTCCCGTGAAAATGGCTTCAAGGTTGCCAACAGGAGAACAGAAGAAGGACTATGGGATGCCACAGATGCCCATTCTGGAGCTAGCTACCTTAAGCAGATCTCTTTCTACCCTGAAGAACCTAGATATGAAAAAATATGAATGTGGGTGGGAGAAAGTAAAAGGGGGCTGGGATCAATACAGGGAGGGAGGGAGAAAGAAAAGGAAATTAAAAAAGAAAAAAGCGTGTGATCTGGGTGAGAAAGAGCTGTCAAAGCAGAAAGCAAAACACCCTAATGGGTATGTGTTGAGGAAGGTTCTGTGATGTGCAATCCAGGGTCCTGGGTGCCACTGTTTAGTTCCAGGGCCACCTTCTCTTTGGTGTTCAGAGGGCGTGCATTCCCTCTGGTGGGAGGTGGGCCAGGGCGCTCGGGCAGGGCACTTCCTTTCCTGCTTCCCTGTAAAAGCACAATCCATCATGGCTTTAGAACGAGAGCTGGTTTGAATTTCGGCAGGGCTTTAAAGTCGGCAGGGAATACAGGGGCCGCCTCTGGGAGGGGCCACAGGTTTGAATGAGAAAAGCTACAAGAAACCGGCAGATAGGGTCTTCGCTTCAACAACAGATGGGATTAACAGCGCCCCACCCACGCCCGCACTTTAATGGGCCAGTTTCCCCACCTCTTCCTACTGCTACCTTCTCGGACCATATTAATTGCCAAGTCATTGTTTGGGAGCCCCATGGGGCAGGGAAGAAAGGAACAGCAGAGTTTGAAGTGGTTCTGGGAAGAGGGGTGGGAGAAACCTCAGAATTTGCCGCTGGGATAAATACTTACAGCTCATAGACCGCTCCCCAAGCGATGAGAGGAAAAAGGAATGTTAAGATGGACCCGGCTGGGGGAAGTTTCCCCCAAGGACTGATGTGCATCATTCCATGGGACCTGGTGGGGCAGATGGGAGCCCTTTCAATTATCTCTGTTCTCTGACTTCAAATTCAAACCAGACAAGCATCTTTTAACCTTTTTCCTCCTGGGGCTAGAAGGAGATGGGGGTCAGAGATGCAACCTGGGTCCCAGAGACCCAATTTCTGTTGCAAATGATTGAATCTGTAACTGTGAAGAAGGGCTCAAGGGCATCAGGGTTATGCTCGGTGTCTCAGCGAGCCGGGGGCAGCCACCCTCGCCTGGCTCACCGGGCCTCACCAGGGCATCTCCCTCCCCTGGCTTTGAATCCGCAACCTGACACGGTTTCCACAGCGGCGGGGCACCCTGGCGGGGGGCGGTTGGACCTCTCCCCAAAACTCCTCCAGCTCTCCTGACCCTGCTGGGCTAGGCTCCGGCTGGGGGCAGAAGGGAAGAACTTTCTCCCTCCATTTCTGAGATGGCAGGATACACTGGAAAGGATACAGATCCGGGAAAAGAAGACCTAGGTTCGAATCCGGACGCTGTCACCAGTCAACAGTAACCCTGGGCAACTCCTCATCTTTGAACCTCAATGTCCTCATCTTTAAACGGGGATGATAGTTTTGCCGGGCCACTCCCACCTCACAGGGATGCTCAGAGAATCAGACGAGATCGCGCAAGCCCGGGGGCATTGTGAACCGTAAACCGTGAGAACGTTAGAGCCTTTCAGTCCGAGGTGACCAGGTCTGAGGTCACCCCTGTGATCCACAGGCGCGGCAGATGTGCTGAGCGTTGCCTTCGAGTAATCAGTGCTGGCCTCAATTACATCCCCAATTCAAAGTCACGGAGGAAAAGTCACAAACGCAAGCGCAAGTCAGTGTGTGTGTGGGGGGGGGGGGCGGGGGTGTCCCCCAGGAGGGAATCGTCGCGCGATCCGTCGCTCGCGCACGCCAGCAGTCCCCGTGGGTCGGGCGGAGGCGCGCGGAGCCGGCGGCGGTGTAGGGGCGGGCGCGCGCGCCGGGCTCACGCAGGCGCCCCCGTGCCGAGGCGAGCGGCCCCCGCGCGGCGCGGGGCGGTCGTGGGGCTGCGGCGAGCGCGCCCTGCACGTGGTGGGGGCCCGGGCCGAGCAAGTGCCAATCCCGGCGCTGCGCCCCCGCGGCTCTCGCCCAGCCCCGCCCCCGCGCCCCCCTCCCCGGCTTCACTTGGCCGCCGCGACCCTCCTACTGGCCGGAGAGCGGCGGCCCCGCCACAGCCGAAGGCAAGCCCCAGCGCGGCCATCCCGGACCCCGCGCCGCCGGCCTCGGGCCCGCGGGCGGCGGGCATGCTGGCATGGCAGGACGGCGGGGCCAAGGCGGCTCCCGCCCACCACAAGATTTCCTTCTCTGTCCTGGACATCCTGGACCCGCAGAAATTCACCCGCGCTGCGCTCCCGGCCGTGCGTCCTGCTCCCCGGGAAGCCAAGAAAAGTTTGGCAGAGGCCGAAGCGGGGAAGGACGCCAGCCCGGGGGACTCAGCTCGGCAGCGGGAGACCCCTGGTAAGGATGCGAAGCGGTCCCCAGTTCCGGGAAGCCTCAGCCCAGATGATGCCACGGGGAGTTGGAGGCGCGCGGGGGGAGAGGGGGAGGGCAACCGGGGACAGAGTGAGCGGCCCTTAGCGGAGCGTTCGCCAAAGGGAGAAGGCCACCCGGGACGAGGTACAAAGTGTTGCCTTGCCTCTGTGTCGGAACTGAACTGAGGCAGAAAAGAGGCCCCCAACATCCTGGGTCAGGGATTTGCCTACCAAAGCTGGTCCCTACTCACCGGCCAAGTCACTAAGCGCCACAGTTCTATTTTTTTGCTCGGCAGTGGAAACTAAACAGCGGGCGTCCACCTTAGTCTCCAGGCTCACTCATTTATCGGGCATTTAATGCGCCCGCTACGTGCCAGGGCCTAGCCTAGAGACGGGGATAAAAGTCAGGGAAAACTTCACAACCCACGAGGCAGAGAACATCATGAATACTGCCTCCATTTTATGATTGAGGAAACAGAGGTGAAATCATGTGGAGGGGTCTTCGTGAGTGCGAGGTCAGGTTTAAGCACCGCGTGCCCACTTCGAACCACCCTTCCCACCATAGAGACACCTGCAGAGATGCCGCTGCCCCAAGCGCTCTCTCTCCCCAGACCCAACCATTGACTGGGGTGGGAGCAGGGATGGAGTGGGGCGAGGGGAGGCCGCCGTGGTCCTCTCTCCTCGAAACATTTTGACCTAACTCTGGTGGACACTTGATGAGAAGCCTGGGAGAGTTTGTGCCCGGAAGGTAGGACAAAAGACAGCAGGATCCGTGCTGGGTTGAAGCGTGGGCACGAGGCTCCCTGGAGAGACGCTGAGTCCGGGCGCAGGTCCGAGAGACGCTGGATGTGGCACAGCCCCCCCCGCTTCTCCTCCCCAAGTTTGGCAGTGATTGTCTGGGCCTCCGGGCGCCTCTGGCGGCTGCGCTTGGGCCAGGGCAGTCTGCCTGGTAATTGTTCGGATCGCCCCTCGGAGGGGCCGCTCTCCCCTCCCCCCACCTCCATGATCGATATTCTATTACTGGCGCCTGCATATCTCCTGCCCGCAGCTTGCAGGTACCGACTTCAAACCCCCTTTCCCTGTCTGATCCTAATATTGTTCGATTAAAACTTACCTTTAATAGATGACATCTATCGATCCGGCCCCGCACAAATCTGAAACTCTATTAACACGGCAGGAGAGAGAAGACGGGAAAGAGGGAATTTCACTTTAAGGCGGGGGGGGGGGGCTTAATAACTTCTTTTTTAATTGCTAGGAGTTCCAGACCAAAATAGGCTTCTAGCGACCAGAGAGACACAGCCCTAAACGCACTTGACATTTCGATGTCTCAACGTACAGTGATCCTACCCTCCCAATATTGTCCAATATGGTCATTATTTTATCTTAATGCAAGGTGTCACTCATTCATTCAAAACCCACTTCTTGGAAGTCAGCTAGGCGGCAGCTGAGTAAAGGGCAAAAGGATCCCGCACCCCTAAACCCCAAATCCTGGCTTGCGAGGATGTGTGGTCGCGGGGGTGGGGGAGGGGGGAGCGCGATGCCGGAGAGGGGCCGACCTGGGGGCTCTGAAAAAGAACAGGAGGAGGAGGTCTGGGGACCCGGAGGGGCTGGGTCGTGCGGGGCTTCTGGTCACCCTCCCCTTTTCCACTAGATGCTGCGGACCGCGGCGCGGGCGCGACGTCCCCCTTGGAGGGCTCGGAGGCCGAGGAGGCCGAGGAGGAGGAGGAGGAGGAGGAGGAGGCCGAGGACGCGGGGCGGCGGCGGCGGAGGGAGCGGGCCGCGCGCCTGGAGGCGGACCCGGCGCGTTCCCCCGAGTCCCGGGCGGCGGCGTTGGCGGCGGGGGAGCGGGCCCCCGGCGGGCTGGCGGGCTCCCCGGGCTCGCCCGACTCCCCGCGGCCGCGGCGCCGGCGCACGGAGCCCCGCTGCGCCAAGCCCAGGCGCGCGCGCACCGCCTTCACCTACGAGCAGCTGGTGGCTTTGGAGAACAAGTTCCGGGCCACGCGCTACCTGTCCGTGTGCGAGCGCCTGAACCTCGCGCTGTCGCTCAGCCTCACTGAGACGCAGGTCAAAATCTGGTTCCAGAACCGCAGGACCAAGTGGAAGAAGCAGAACCCGGGCGCCGACGGTGCGGCGCAGGCGGGGAGCGGCGCGCCCCAGCCCGGGGCGCCCGGAACGGCAGCCGCGGCGGGCAGCGGCGGCTCGGGAGGCAGCCCCGGCGCCCCCGGGCCGGGCGCGCTGCCCTTCCAGACTTTCCCCTCCTACTCGGCGGCCAACGTCCTCTTCCCAGCCGCCACCTCCTTCCCGCCGACGGCCGCCGCCGCCGCCGCCGCCGCCGCCGGGGGCCCCTTTGCGTCCTTCCTCGGACCCTCCTACCTGACCCCTTTCTACACCCCGCACCTATGAACCTGGAGCTTCTCGGGGGTCCACTTCGTCGGGACTCACAAATGACTGGCGTCGTCGTGTGGTCCCGGTTCCACCGAGGGGCGCCGACGTGCACGGCCCGCCCCCTCGTGGTGAACGGGTGTCTGCGCGCCGCTTCCTTTCCAGCTGTGGGGAGGCGCCACCGGAGGGCAGGGAGAGGCCGCCTGCCGACTCCCGCAGCGCCCCTTGCCGCCGCGCCGACCCCCTGAATCCACGAGATCCGCAAAGGGGATCAAGGATCTGCAGTCTTTAAAAGTGCCCCGAGATGAAGGCTGTCCTCAGAGCTTAGCGTTTCTGAACTTGGCTCTTCGCTTCGGGTCAGGCTCCATTCGGTTCAAGGGCTCCTCTTGAGGGTCTGGGTGTCCCGAGCAGGGCTAACACTGCCGCGCTGCGGGGTTGCAGATGCCGGGGACCCGAGACTTCCTGCCCACGGGTCGCTCACAATTAGGATGGACTCTTCGAACATTTTAGCTCACACACGTGGTAAGCAGCTTGCCCTTTTCGGAGCGGATGGTCTCCCTTTTCGTACTTGATTATTGGCCCCAAACCAAGGCTTCCTCCCAAATATTGAATGAGTTGGGTCCACGAGCACACACTGGCGCGGTGAAATGGACTATTTTTCAGATGCACAAATTTCTACGTTTTTAGATTTTCATTTCAGATGGGGACTTGAGCACAATTCTTGTTCCAAACGGACTCTCCTGAGAGACTAGGTCTCTTACTTTTCTGAGAAGCCCTAGAAGTCTCTGCTAGGAAACGTAACGGCTTTGTGGCCGGGCTTACCTGCTAACGCAGACACAGTTTCCGCCGCGCTGCACATTTTCTGAGTAGTTTCCCGAACCAGGCAATGGCCTCAAACGCGTAAAAATGGTAAGGAAGGGACCAGTGGTTCGAAGCCTATGCCCGAGGCCGCCTGTTTTGATTTCCAGTCTTTGATAGTCTTAAAACTTCAGTCCTGTTTCCTACGTCGGTCCCCGGCAATTCCTAGGCCCGCAAATAGTGAACCAAAAGCTAGGAGAGCGGAGCTCCTCCGGCACACGTGACTGTCCTGAATTGGACTTTTTTTTTTTTTTTTGAGCAGCAGGCAAAAGTTCCTATTAGAGTATCAGATTAGAAAAGAATGGTATGAAAGCTGTCTTTACAGAGAGGGGACATTCGAAAGTGAATGCCTGCTGGGCTATTTTTTAAAAGCACAAACTCAACATTATTAGAGCTTCATCTAGAGCAATTCTTGTTCCAAACAGACTCTCCGATGGCATGGTGAACATGTGAAGGGTTGTCAAGGGTGTGAAGGAAGTATTTCTGGGGCTACAGCGGAAGCAAAATCGTACCGGTAATGGATTCAACCGCCGCAGCTTAATGTATGGCCCTTAGTTCCAACTGCTTTTTTCTCCCTTAAAAAATTAGTTATTCTGTAAAATTCTCACGCCAGACTTGTTTGGAATGCTGCTTTTAGTTTTCTATGTAATATGTGTGAAGCTCATATCTCAGAAACCCAGCTCTGCCTAACTAGGTCACGTTTATTTCTTCCTTACCTGGATTTGATTATTTGAGGCCTGCTGCTATCTACGTGGATAGCATCCTGCTTGCCATTTTTTGATAGCCTGTGCCATTAAAAATTAAATTTAATGATCACGGGCTGCTTCTAAAGTACATGCAGTTTGGTCTCATGAACACATGATATCATAATTTTGAAATATCTAGTTCTATGGTTATCAGAAATGATAGAAAATATCCCCCCTCCCTTATGCCAAATTCAATGAAGACTCCCTATTCACAGGACTCTCACAAGATTTGAGAATGTGTATCATTTGATTGCGTATTATTTACTAATTACTCTTTTCCTTCTATGTTAAAGAAGAGTGTCCCCAAACAGTGCATTGTTTCTAAAAGACAATTGATGCCAGATGAGATTAAAAATGCAGTTACTATGGTAGAGAACATTTTATTCACTTTACGCGTTGATAAACACTCCCTCAATAACCGCTCCTTGGTTTCTGAAAAGCAACACCCATGCGTCACAAACAGGCAATTCAAGTACACAGAGGCAAGATCTGTAACGAGAAGCTGGATTTCCATAAGATGTGGAAACATTTCATCTCTCAGGTACCAGAATCCCAGAAGACTCCAGTCGGAAGAGAGGGACTAGGGAGGGAGGCGGGAAGCTTATCTGCGGACTAGCTTGAAGTGCTGTCATTCTTGACCTTTCCTGTTAGGACACCTTGTAGCAGAGTAATGCTCCAAGTGTGTGGCTTTGGATTTGTGCTGCTTTGAAAGGCCCCGTGGCTTTCCAACCAAATCCATGGATGTGTTTGTCTAATAAATCCTTTTTGTAATGCTTTCTCATTTAACTGTTTCTTGTTTTCTCTTAGCAAAGTTTTCAACTAATTTTGTAATTATCAGAGTTTGTATGTATGTGTCCCCTCCCCTCGCCAGCTAGTATTCACAAACTGAGGGTATCTCCACCCTGACACTACTTTTTCATGCCACGTTAGGTACTTTGCCAAACCCATGCCAAACATACACGGAGTGGCTACCCTGGCAGGCAGTATATACAAACACACAGGGCCATTTTCTTTTTTTTTTTTTTAATTTTTTTTTTTAACATTTATTTATTTTTGAGACGAGAGAGACAGAGCATGAACGGGGGAGGGTCAGAGAGAGGGAGACACAGAATCCGAAACAGGCTCCAGGCTCTGAGCTGTCAGCACAGAGCCCGACGCGGGGCTCGAACTCACAGACCGCCAGATCATGACCTGAGCCGAAGTCGGCTGCTTAACCGACTGAGCCACCCAGGCGCCCCAACAGGGCCATTTTCAAAGCAAAAGTGAAGCATCTTACAGAATTTTGTTAGTGGCTACAAATTAAATCAACACCTGTGTACCAGATTTTTAGGACATTAACTTCCTAGACTTACTTTGCAAGTTCTTAGTACCTTATAAAGTGCCTGGTAGGTCACTTTTTGGAGTTGCGCCATCCATTGGTCATAGATTTCTGATGTTAAAAAATGACTATTTCAGATCCCCACTTGAAACCCCACAGCCAAGAAGAAGGGGAGTGAGTGGAGAGCGTCTCATACGTTGAGAAATCCCCATCCGTTTTATGGGCACGGATCAATTTAGTGTATTTGTCTTTTTAGAAATAACTGCTAAGCACCTATTGAACTAGTTTAGAAAAAATCTTTTTTACATTTATTTATTTTTGATAGACAGAGGCAGAGTACAAGTGGGGGAGGAGCAGAGAGAGAGAAGGAGACACAGAATCGAAAGCAGGCTCCAGGCTCTGAGCTGTCAGCACAGAGCCCAACGCGGGGCTCGAACTCACAAACCGCAGGATCATGACCTGAGTGGAAGTCAGACGCTTAACCGACCGAGCCACCCAGGTGCCCCTGAACTAGTTTTAAAAATTATGAATAGGTCAACAAGATATTCTTCAATAAATGCTGATAAGTACACTTAAAAACATAATTCCCCCTCAGGGTGCCTGGGTGACTCAGTCGGTTACCCGTCCAACTCTTGATTTCGGCTCAGGTCATGATTTCAGGTTCGAGCCCCATGTCGGGCTCTGTGCTGACAGCTCAGAGCCTGGAGCCTGCTTCGATTTCTGTGTCTCCCTCTCTCTCTGTCCCTCCCCTGCTTGCACTCTATCTCTGTCTCTCAAAAATAAAATAAACATTAAAAACAACAACATAATTCCCCCTTAAGGTCAACTGAAGGGAAGCATTTAAGCGTGAATGAAGTGGGAAGACCAGATTCAGGGAAAGAGAAATAGGAAATGTCCCTTCTTGCTTCTAGTTGGAAGAAAATCCCACGGGAGCCCAGTTGTAGAGACAGAGGGAGAGGGAGCCTTGGAGACTGGAGGACTCGGTCCCTGCAGGAAGTGGGAGGGGAATGCCAGCTGGAGAAAGCCAGGCTTCCCCATACCTAACCCTCCCTGGTTCTCTGGGGCTGTGGTTATCAAGGACCACAGGTGAGGCCCCTGACCTCTGAGTGGCTGGGTTCGAAGCCACTTCCACCCCCGAGTCCATATATGAACTTGGCAAGTTCCCTGTGTCTTGGGCCTCAGTTTCCTCACCGTGGTGCCTAGCTCAGATGAGCAATTCGTATGGAAAACACTTAGTTCCTGACACATTGAAGGTAGTTGTTACGCCCAGTTTGACGCTGGGAAGGACGGTAAACACGCTGTATCTAGCCCGACCACCTCATTTACAAAATTTTTACTGCAGCATAATAAACATACAGAAAACTGAAAATACCCGACGCGTACAGCTTGGTGCCTTTTCACAAACAGAATACACCTTCCTAGGGGCACGTGGCTGGCTCAGTGGAGCGTGTGACTATTCATCTCGGGGTTGCAGGTTCAAGCCCCACTTCAGGTGTAGAGATTGCTTAAAAATAAAATCTTGAAAAAAAAAAAAAGAATATACCTTTATAATCAGCATCCAGATCAAGAAACTGAACAGGATGAGCATCTCAGAGCCCCCTTGTGTCCCCTTCCAGTGATTACCTCCCCCACGGACATCCGAAAGCATAGATTACTTGTGCCTCGTTTTATTTTTCTTTTAATTATGGAAAAGGAATCCTGCAGTATATATACTCTGTGTGCCTGGCTGTCTTTGCTCAACATTATTTATGAGTTTCATCCATGTTGTGTGGCATATAGTTATAGATTATTCATTCCTGTTACTGTTAGCATAGCACTGTAGACACAACTCATTTATCCATTCTACTGGTGGTGGGTGATCGAATACTCCTTCATTATTTTGGTTGAACTGTCTTACACACATCTTTTGGTAAACATATCTTCCTATTTCCGTTGATAATGTATCCAGCAGTGGGGTTACTGGGTGCGCAGATGCCTAGCTTTAGATACAGTCAACCAGTTTTCTAGCGTGTGGGGGCAATTTCCATTCCCACCTGCAAGGGAGGAGAGTTCCAGGTGTTCCACATCCTCCCAACATATAGTATGGACCACCTTTTCCATCTGATGGTCCTGGAAGCTATGTAGTAGGCATCGCACTCTGGTTTTAAATTTCATTTCCTGACGGGTAATGATGTTGACTACCTCTCCATATGCCTGTTGGCCATTGGCGATCTGTTTCGGTGAATGGCCTGTCACATCTGCCCACTGGTAAGACAAGCTGAGTCTTAGAGAGGAGGGGACTTGCCCCAGGTTGTCCGTGTTACCGAAGAAACTGAGACTCGGCGAGGTTATGAGACTCGCCTAAGGTCTCACAGTAAGAGAAGAGCAGAGCCTGAAAGCTGGGCCTGATGACTCCAGGATGATTTAAATTGTACATGAGGCCACCAGTCATATAAAATATTTGGTAATTTTTTTTTAATGATCTGAGCGCTGCTTGGGCATTTAAAAAATGTTTATTGGGGCGCCTGGGTGGCTCAGTTGGTTAAGCGTCCGACTTCAGCTCAGGTCATGATCTCACAGCCCGTGGGTTCGAGCCCTGCGTCAGGCTCTGTGCTGACAGCTCGGAGCCTGGAGCCTGCTTCGGATTCTGTGTCTCTCTCTCTGCCCCTCCCCTGCTCGTGCTCTGTCTCTCTCTGTCTCAAAAATAAATTAAAAAAAAAAAAACATTTAAAAAAATGTTTATTTTTGAGAGAGAGAGAGAGATAGAGAGTGCAGGGGAGGGGCAGAGAGAGAGGGACAGAGGACCCTGAAGCAGTAGTTATAGCTAAGTATCAGTGTTGGAAAGAAAGGGTATTCCATTGTTCCTCCGTCCTCCCTCCCCCTCCTCCTTCCTTCCTGCCAGACTTGTACTGAGCACCCATTCTGTGCCAACTGTTTTGGATGGTGGGAATTTAAGTCAAGTGAGTTCCCAGACACAGGGTAGGTTACAGTCTGTGTATTCCTATCTTTTCTGTGATCATGGTGGTTTGTGGAGACAAAAAGAAGACAACCCACAGGGCACCTGGGTGCCTCAGTCTGTTAAGCGACAGACTGGCTCCGGTCACGATCTCATGGCTCGTGAGTTCGAGCCTTGCCTCTGGCTCTTGTGTTGACAGCTCAGAGCCTAGAGACTGCTTCCGATTCTGTGTCTCCCTCTCTCTCTGCGCCTCCTCTGCTCACTCTCTGTTTCTCTCTATTTCTCTGTCAAAAATAAACATTAAAAAAAAAATAAAGAGGACCCTTTATTTTCCCTCTACCACTTACCAGCTATGCAATCTGAGGCGAGTTTCCTCAAATGTCTAAGCCTCCAAGAGGCACATATATGCCCTTAGTAATTGTTAAGGTTCTTCTTGCCAGTGTAGAGTTTGGCTTATGTAGGTAACCGAGGGGTTGGACCAAGGCCCAACCTTGGGATTTTTTTTTAACGTTTTTATTTATTCTTGAAGGAGAGAGAGACAGAACATGAGCAGGGGAGGAGCTGAGAAAGGGGGAGACATAGAATTTGAAGCAGGCTCCAGGCTCTAAGCTGTCAGCACAGAGCCCAATGCGGGGCTCGAACTCATGAACTGTGAGATCATGACCTGAGCCGAAGTCGGACCCTTAACCGACTGAGCCACCCAGGTGCCCCTTAAAGATTTTGTTTTTAAGTAATCTCTACACCCCATGTGGGGCTCAAATTTAAAACCCTGGGATCAGGAGTCACAGGCTCTAATAACTGAGCCAGCCGGGCACCCTGGGGACTGCATTTTCAATAAGCGCTCTTTTTTTTTTTTTTTAAGTTTTATTTATTTAAGTAACTTCTACACCCCATGTGGGGCTGGAACTCATGACCTTGAGATCAAGAGTCAGCATGCTCCTCTGGGCCAGCCAGGCGCCCCAATAAATGCTCTCCCGGGCAGCTGCTGATTACACAGTGCTCATCCTTTGCGAGATTTACTCTGGCCAAGAACACAAGGGGCGGGAGAGGACAGTAGACAGTCCACATAAAAGAGCTGAGTGGACAATCTTGTAAAATTATTTATTTTACAAAATCGATTCCCTTCTTGTGAGTCATTTTCTTTCATGTGTAGTTAATACATTTACAAAAGGAGCTGCTGTTCTCTTTGCTTTTATTTTCTTAAAAAAAATTTTTTTTTAACATTCATTCATTTTTGAGAGACAGAGACAGAGAGAGAGAGAGACAGACAGACAGAGTGTGGTTGGGGGAGGGGCAGAGAGAGAGGGAGAGAAAACATCCGAAGCAGGTTCCAGGCTCTGAGCTGTCAGCACAGAGCCGGATGCGGGGCTCAAACTCATGAACCGCGAGATCATGACCTGAGCTGAAGTCAGATGCTCAACTGACTGAGCCACCCAGGCACCCTGTCTTTACTTGTAAATAACCTGCAGATCCTAAGGCAAAAGGGGCAGGGTCTGGGGGACAGTTAGGCTGCACTTTGAGAGCGTCACACTCATGAGGTCCCAAATTATCACAAACGTGCAGGAAGGTTTCAAAGTAACCATTAAAAGGCTAGTTTCTTCCCTTTTTAAAAGGTCTTTTCTTTCACAAATGCATTTTTTTCTAAGGGGTTCTGGGGTGGCACAGGGGGCTCTTTTTGGTACATCATCATTTGTGGCTCTAAGTCACTCTAAGTTCTTAGGGATTCAGAATACTTAGTTCCTATGAATGGGGCACTTGGGCGCCTTGGTTAAGCGTCTGTCTGACTTCAGCCCAGGTCTTGATCCTACAGTTCATGAGTTCAAGCCCTGCATCAGGCTCCGCACTGACAGTGCAGAGACTGCTTAGAATTTTCTCTCCCCCCCCCCCTCTCTCTCTGCCCCTCCTCGGCTTGTGCTCTCTCTCTTTCAAAATAAATAAACTTAAAAATAAAAATAAAAAAGAGTACAGTACTAAGTACCATAGAAGGAAACTAACCAACTCCTCTTGGAGCCTAAAAATCCCCACTCACATCTAAGCAAGATTCTGATGGAATCTTTTTAAAGACATCAAAACAAAGTTCAAGCACATCTCTAGTGTAAAATGAGCTTCTTTCCATATAGTTCAGTAATATTGGTGAATAGAGCCCGTAGCAATTATTCAAGAGATACCACAAAAATACCGCGTCTTGTCTGATAAATTCACAAGGTGTCTTAATAAAAATACCTTATTCTTGAGTCACACTTCTAAATCTTTCAAAACATTTTAAGTCTTTAAGCTTATTTATTTATTAAAAGATTTTATTTTTAATTTTTTTTAATTTAATGTTTATTTATTTTAGAGACAGAGAAAGACAGAGGGTGAGCAGGGGAGGGGCAGAGAGAGAGACAGAATGCAAAGCAGGCTCTGGGCTCTGAGCTGTCAGCACAGAGTCTGATGCAGGGCTCAAACCCATGAACCCTGAGATCCTGACCTGAGCCAAAGTCGGAAGCTTAACAAATTGAGCCATCCAGGCGCCCCAAAAGGTTTTATTTTTAAGTAATCTCTACACCCAACGTGGGGGCTTGAACTCACAACCCTGAGATCAAGAGTTGCACGGTCCACAGACTGAGCCAGCCAGATGCCCCTCAGCCTTTTTTTTTAATCGGGAAATATACATTACGCCGAATTTACCATTAAAGCATTTGATTTAGTGGCAAGAGGCATGGCCACAATATTAAGGAACCATCGCCTCTATCTGGTTTCAGAACGTTTTCATCCTCTCACGCGGAGACCCTGCACCCATTAAGTAGTTACCATCCATCCCCACTGCCTGTACATTAACAGCCACTAGTCGGCTTCCTCTGCACATTTGTCTTCCCTGGACATTTCCTATAAATGGGATCATATAAAACACGGCCTTTCTTGTTTAGCTTCTTTCTCATGTAACGTTTTCATTGTGTTCATCCATGTTTTAGCAGGTGTTAGTACTTCACTGCTTCTCATGGCTGATTAATACCCACTGTAGGGAGAGGCCACATTTTGGTTATCCGTTCCTCAGTCGATGGACATTCGGGTTCTTTCCACACTTTTGCGATTGTGAATAATGCTGCCGTACACATTCGAGTAAGAGTTTTTGTTTGCACGCCTGTCTTCAGTTCTCTTCGGTACGTACGTAGGGGTGGGATTACTGGCTCACGTGGTAATCCCATGTTTAAATTGTTAAGGAATCCTAGAGTATTCTGCACCCTTGTACATTTCCCACCGGCAACAATGAGGGCTCCGATTTTTCCACATCCTTACCAACAACTTTTATGATTACTGTTTTTTTTTTAATTTTTAATGTTTATTTATTTTTGAGAGAGAGAGAGAGACAGAGACAGAGAGAGACAGAGCATGAGTGAGGGAGGGGCAGAGAGAGAGGGAGACACAGAATCCCAAGCAGGCTCTAAACTCTGAACTGTCAGCACAGAGCCCGACGCTGGGCTCCAACCCACAAACCGTGAGATCCTGACCTGAGCCGAAATCGAACCCTTAACCGACTGAGCCACCCAGGAGCCCCTGTTATTACTGTTTTCAAATTAAAACCAATTAGCCGGTGTAAAATGTATCTCATTGTGGTTTTGATTTGCATTTCGCTAATCACTAATGATATTAAACATCTTTTCATGTGCCTGTTGGCCATTCATAGGTCTTTGGAGAAATGCGCATGTAAACCTTTCGCTCACTTTCTCATTGGGTTGTCTTTTGTTGTTGAATTTTAAGAATTCTTTGTATATTCAAAACACATACCCTCCTCCTCCCCCTCTTTTTTTGTACATTAAAATAATTATACTCCCAAGACTCCTCCCTCCCTTCCTTTGCACAATTACTGAGCACCAGCTGTGTGCCAAGTGCTAACCTAGCATCTGGAAATGCAACAGGAAGACCCTGGCTGGGCCTGGGAGAGGAGCTCGGGTGAGTGAAAGTCACAGACAGGTGCACACCTGGTGCAACAAAGTGTAGAAAATGCCATGGCTTTCTTGTCAGCCGTTTCTGTATGAAGCAACACTCTCCTTAGCACTGATGTCATTTGGAATTCGGGCTGGAAATAAATAGGCTATTGATGTCACTTCTGCCATGCTTGTTCTATACAGATCTGGTTTGTGTTTTACGAAGGTCTTGCCAGGCATTTATAACTCCCAGGGTGTGGCAGACACTATTAACATAGAAGCTAATGTTATTTGCGAGATATGTTCAAAGGATCAGAGTTACTTGTTTTCCTGAGACGAATCGTGATTGGTTTTTTTTGCCCTTACAAACTTGCTAGCTTTGGGTTGCCTGGGTGGCTCAGTTGGCTAAGCATCCGCCTTCGGCTCAGGTCATGATCTCACGGTTCGTGGGTTCGAGCCCTGCGTTGGGCTCTGTGATGACAGCTCAGGGCCCGGAGCCTGCTGGGGTTCCGGGGACCCCTGGGTGGCTCAGTCGGTTAAGCTTTGGACTCTTGATTTCGACTCAGATCATGATCTCATGGTTTGTGAGTTCAACTTCTACTTGGGGCTCCATGCTGACAGTGCAGAGCCTGCCTGGGGTTCTCTCTCTCTCTCTGCCTCTCCACTGCTTGTGCTCTCTGTCTCTCTCTCTCTCAAAATAAATAAAAGCTTTAAAAATATATATATACATATGTGGCGCCTGGGTGGCTCAGTCAGTTAAGCGTCTGACTTTGGCTCAGGTCATGATCTCACGGTTCGTGGGTTCGAGCCCTGCGTCGGGCTCTGTGCTGACAGCTCGGAGCCCGGAACCTGCTTCAGATTCTGTGTCTCCCTCTCTCTCTGCCCCTCCCCTGCTCATACTCTCTCTCAAAAATAAATAATGAAGATTTTTTAAAATTTAAAATAAATAAACATTAAAAAAATTTAAAAATTAAATATAAATAGAATTTCTAACATTTTCTTCCTGCACATCCTTATCACATCTTACACTTCCTCCCAGACTGAATCCTGACACATTGCTTTTCTCTGCCTGGGCGGCCAGATCCTCTAGCAGGCAAGGCCTCACCTTAATCCCTTAGCACCCGCTACATTTTGTCTGGAGTCATGGCTTCTTCCGTCTGGGAGAGCCTGCCCGTTTCTTTCTCTCTGTCTCTCGCTCTCTTTCTCTGCCAATTCATCCACATATCTTGGGGATCTTTTACCTCTCACACTGGAATATGTTGGCACTCAATCAATTGCCATTAAATGATCGAACTACCTTTCCACCTTTTGGTGGGTCTCATATTGTCGTTTTCTCCGGTGTTTGGGGTTGGTTCTATTTTTCCACAACCTTTTCAGAAATTTGGATAACGAGTCTGAGGCAACACCACACTAAAAAAGAAGTTGTTCATAACTTTTGTGTAGCAATAGAAGCAATTTTTTTTTTTTCCCTTTCAGGTCATCACAGATGTATAAGCTCAATAAAAATCAACTACTTAGAAAAATGGCCACACAGTTGAATGTTGCAGTGGGAAATTGCTCTAAGTTTCCCAACTGCCTTCAATTTGTTCGCTACCCCTTTCAGAGACGGCACCATTCCGTGGACCACGCCAGCCTGCTTTGCTCTCCACGGAGACCTGGATTTAGAGTCTTAGCCTTGAAATTGGAAGTGCAGGTCAGTCCTGTGACCTGGCAATCCTACTTCTAGGACTTTATCCTACAGCTACACTTTTATGAAATGTCACAGATCAGGTTATCTATTGTGACACACTTTGCAATAGCAAAAGACTGGAAATAATCCAAGGGTCCTGCAATGGGGCTATTAAGCAGCTGTAAACAAAAGAATGAGGGCCCTCTCTCCCTATCGACACAGAAGGAGCTCTGGGGCACATATAACCTGCTCTCAGGGGTGTTAGAAAGTGGAGAAAATAATGGCATGCATTTGTATTTGCTTCTATTTGTATGAAGAGTCGAGAAACCAGAAGCTAATACAAAGAGTTGCCCTTGGTAGGGGATGCTGACTGATGGCTTTGGGGCAGGAGGAAGAGTTCTTGGGGTGTACTTTTAAATTTGCTTTGACTTGTAAATGAGGCAAAGTATTAACTATTTACAAAACAAAAAGAAGTTGCTTGGGAGTGAAAGTGTCGGAGAGGAAAGTAGTTCTATAGAGTTGTCAAAAAAGAAGAAAGAAAAAGAAAATAAAGAGCTACATGCTTTATACAATTGGATGACTTCCAAAGTTCCTTCAAATATCTCACTCTTTGGAAATTAGGAAGAAAATTGGAACTGTTTTTTTCCACAATCTGCCCAGTAGGGCACTGGGCTACCTCTTTGGATTTATGACAAGTTTCCTTAGAAAACTAACATACGTGGGAAGGTGTTACCAAAGCTTGTTTCAAGGACCAGAAGAAGGCCAGCTCAGAATGAAGTTCCTAACATATAATCCAGCCCAACTGTGCTTTGCTTCCTGACCTCCAAGGGGCAGATGAGAAAACTCTAGGGTGGTCATGAGTAGGGCCAGAGTGGGAACAATTTCTGAGCTATCTGAGCACCACTTCAACTGTTAAAAAGTTGCCTTTTTGGGGCGCCTGGGTGGCTCAGTTGGTTAAGCATCCAACTTCGGCTCAGGTCATGATCTCACAGTTTGTGAGTTCGGGCCTCGCATCCGGCCCTGTGCTGACAGCTCCGAGCCTGGAGCCTGTTTCGGATTCTGTGTCTCCCTCTCTCTCTGCCCCTCTCATGCCCATGCTCTGTCTTTCTCTGTCTCTCAATAATAAATAAACATTAAAAAATTTAAAAAAAAGTTGCCTGTTCTAAATAAAATTTACTCCAGCAGATCCCAGTAGTAAAACAGTTGCCTTTTTTAAAAAAATGTTTGATTTATTTCTGAAAGAGAGAAACAGAGAATGAGCGGGGTTGGGGCAGAGAGAGAGACACACACAGAATCCGAAGCAGGCTCCAGGCTCTGAGCTGTCAGCACAGAGCCTGACGGGGGGCTTGACCTCGTGAGACATGAGATCATGACCTGAGGCCGAAGTCGGAAGCCACCCAGGCACCCCAAAACAGTTGCCTTTTTAATTGGCACTTCTCTAGCTTTCTAAGTATAAGACATGATTTACTTAGATTTCAGTAGGAATCTGCAGAAGAGGGAAGATTCAAAGCCAGGTGATGATGGTGAAGTTTTGTGAAAGAACCTTTACTCATTATTGTAAATAAAAAGATTAATGCCCCCGTGGTTTGAGCCACTGGGTAGCTTAGAAGTAGGTAGATCTTTTAGTGTGACATTTATTAGAGGTCTTCAGGATAACCCATTTTACAACACGGATAAGTGAGCAGTGGGATCTCAGGTTACCCCGGCAAGGAGCGGAGTCAGGATTGACTTCTAGATTCTCTGACTTCAAATAAAAGCTATCCAAGTTTTGGCACTCAGAGTTAGCCTTCATGGAATCAATAAAAAAATCATTGCAAAATACACTGAGCTTATTAGTATCTGGATAGATAAGGATGTAAATATTTAACTAGTACTTGAGATTTCTCTTATTTTTTTAAGTCATGAGCAATGCAAATAATTTCCAACATAAGTGGCTGCAAACTCACTACTTGGATTTTTTTTGTAAAAAAAAAAAATGGACTTTAACCTTGAACTTTCTTACTTGAAATTCCTTCTTCTGATTGTCTCAAGTGTGGAACTTGATAGGGTGGGAAACCTGGCTTCTTGGCTGGTCCATTACCTATTTCTTGTAACATTGGCTGGGGCCTTTACCTTGGAGTCTTGGATTTGTCTTTAAAAGTATTAGATTACATGTTTAAAGCTCTTCAGCTCTAAATTCTACTATGCATTTATATCTCTAATTCATCATTTCAAAATACTACATTTATTATGCTTCAACATTGAGGATTAGCTGACTTTTCACCTCCACGAGATGAGTCTCTTTTTAAACACTTGCTCTTGAGCTGATTTAAATAGTCCTCTCCTCTAGCTGGGTAAGCCCAAGTGGCTGGTTGGCCTCTATCCCCCTTCTGGTATTTTCCATTCTTTTTCTACTCAGACTTCCAGGCACACGGTATACTCCAGCTATAGTCCCCAGATCCCAGAGTCCTCGGAGGCTCCCTTCCTGGATCCAGTTCTGTCCCCATGAGATTTGGGGATGTCATGGCCCATGCTAAGGACTGGTCTCCCTCCTCCTCTCCAGCCCTCAACAGTATAAACTTACTGCACCCAATGACATTCCTCCAGCACTTAGATAATGGACAATAATGGTTTGAAGTGTCCTCTTTTTTTCAACCCCAGCTTCCAGGGCTGTCATCTGCACTGCCGTTCCTAGTCTGAGAGTGGGGAGGGCTTTGGGCCACCGGGGCTTTTGGAATCTCAGGATCATACTCCCGTAATGGCCACTTGCTCTGTCACTAATTCCCGTCCACCGGAAAACAGTGTAGAATAATAATTCCTACTAAGGCACCACGGAGATGGTTTCTGGGAGGCTGTAAAAATCCCGCAAGACAGGTTCAACCTTCAAGAACTTATAGCCTCCATGGGATGATAAGACATAGATAGAGCTAGAGGTGTATGGTAGGTGAAACAGTGACAGCAGGTGGGTGACCACTGTGGCCTTTGTAGCCAGGAAGGGTGTCATGTGGCAGGTGTGGAAGGACAGGAGCTGCAGCTAGATTTTTTTTTTTGGTTGCATCTAGACTTCTTAAGTGGAGTTCAGCTGCTGGGGAGAGAAAAGAAATACTCCTGGCAGGCAGATCCTCCTACTAGAACCAACATTTTAACTGCGAAATTTCTGAATCGCTGCCTATTGTTCCCAGTTCAGACCTAAGTTCAGAACTTTTACCAGCTACTCCTCCCCACCTCTCGTTACCATTTTGCTTACCTTGCTCCTGCCAGATCCCTTCTGGACTTAAGCAGGTTTATTTCAGATTCAAATGTCTGCCCCACCCAGCCCAGTGCTGTAGCAGCTGGGAGGACAAGTCGTGCAAAGTCACCAAGTCTTTAGTAGGAAGATCTCTTTTTAGGGTAAATGAAATCTGGAGGGAAGGAAAATTTCTCCTGCTGGGTAAAAATCACCAAACACTTATTTTCTGAGTGTCTTTACCAGACTTTCTCCTTGGCTGTCAGCTTGGAGTTTTCCTTTTTACTCAATTCAAGGCCAAGTAGTGTAGGCTACACTAATGACAAGTAATAACGAGTTAGACACTGAAGGAAGCAATAAGTCAGAGGCCTGCAGAATCCATAAATTGTTTTACTGGGTACCAAATAATTGAGGGTTGCTGATAGGAGAAAATGACTTGCTTCCTCTTTTTGTGTAGTTATAGCTCTTTTAGATGGTCAAGGTTGCGAGATTTCAGTTCACTCCTGTTGAAAGAGCACTTCCTGAAATTTCTCCTTCCTGAAGTGACCCCTGTGCTCTTGCTTGATGTGAAACCCTCTACAGAAGCAGGCATGTAGGCGCTCAAGGGACTCTGTTGAGTGAACTAATGAAATTAATTTAGGTGTTGGATGGGTCTGTCTCTATATCTCCCAGATTTATGGCTCCTGAATAATTAGTTGAGTCTATGAATAGTTTTAGAGGCTCAAAAACCTTTGTCAAGTATGGTCTGTTTTATAGGTTTCTAGATTGTACAAGTAAAAAGCATACAAATAGAGCAGCTCTGTTTCTTGGTTGAAAACAAGCTGCTTTCCAGTCCAGGGCTCCAAGGTCATTCCACTACTAGTAGAAAAACCATAAAATATTATCATGTTGTTTGTAACTATTGCATTTTTTTTTCTGATAAGAGAGAAAAGAGATAAAAGCCAGACATTCTCAGGTGTTCTTGAAAATGATTTTTTTTTTTTTTTTTTTTTTTTTTTTGGTAAAGAGCATCTTATCTGTGAGTCCAAAGGCAATGCAACATATTTTGAGGTTACACTCAGATCTTGGGTGTCACGTTCCCTTCATGAACTCAGAAACGCCTGACCCTACTTGCCAAGGCAGAGCTGAGGATTCCTGGGCTCTGTAAGAGTTTCCAGAGCTAGGCTTGGCTCTATATACCTGCTCAGGTCTGTGGAGCAGGACCTTGGAGGAAGGATCCCTCTTTGAACTCTAGGGCAGAATGACCTAACTTCCAAGAAATCATACTGTGTTCAGTTTTGTGGAGGGACATCAAAGAACTAAAAGGCAAAGTCCTGCTCTCAGTGAGCTCCAGAGAGCATGTGGCTGTAACAACTGGAGTAAGTGACATTGGTCTAGGGCAGGTGGAGCCAAGGAGGACTGAATCCCTTTTGGTGCCTTGCTCTGGGCATCTGCGGACACGGGCTCTGCTGTTTACAGCACTGCCTCTGTCCCACGCCATTTTCCAGCCCTGACCACATTAGCTTGGACTTTACTTTCTACTCAGCTAAGGCTAACCTTAGTTGCTTATTTGTGCTGAATGTCTCCCGTGTGCCTCCCTACCCCATCCAGTCTCCACCCTTTCCCACAGAACCGGTGTCCCAGGAGGGTAACCTGCAGAAACTTCCTTAAAGTGCTCCCTAGGTCTCTAGCTTCCTAATATGTTCAGCCCACGGAGAACTCTGGCAAGAGATGAGAGTTTGGATGCTTACCACTCCAGCACCCTCCCAGTGGGTCACTGATGACCACAGCTCAGGCAGGTGGCCTCTCCTTTCTTTTCTCTCTTTGGGTTTTGGGAACCCCTCCCTGCAGGCCAGGATTCACAAGGGTGCACTGAGCCCAGGTTGCTTTC
This sequence comes from Panthera uncia, assembly GCF_023721935.1. Classification (NCBI taxonomy): domain Eukaryota; kingdom Metazoa; phylum Chordata; class Mammalia; order Carnivora; family Felidae; genus Panthera; species Panthera uncia. Next base: position 77,551,772 of record NC_064818.1, on the reverse strand, counting down.
CACCCTTGTGGTTTACCACTCCACACTTAAATAATTCCTTTAACAAATGCATCTCAGATTTCCAGTTTGGAGTGTGCCATTTGTTTCCAGCTGGGAGCCTGACTGACCACTATGGTTTCATGAATCATGGTGCCATCCTTTGTCCCTGCCATTGTCTTCCACCACCCACGGAGAAGGGCAGTGGTACACAGGGCTGGGCTGCCTCTCACCCGTGGGATAACCCTGGATAAGTGGCTTCTCCTCTCCCAGTCTCTGTTTTCCAATATATAACAAAAATTGTGTAGGCTAAGTGATGATGTGCAAGTCCCTTCCGATTCTACTACGAGATAATCCTGGACTGTCCATTTTGAGTTCTGAGTTTTTATCACGGATTGTGCAGGGCGCTGCAGACAAACTTACACGGAGTGCCACGAGGAGGTGGGCCGTGTGTTTACCAGCTGCCGTGATGACTTCTGGGGGTGAGTTCAGAAGCTCACAGGGTTCGAGGGGTCCCGCAGCCGTATCTGAGGTGTAGCTGGGTGGGAGCCCCACAAAAGGCTTTGTGTGGCAAGGAACGGGAGCTCGGCCAAGGAGCCCTGGGCTGGGGATCGAGCCTGTCGTCCATACCCTCGTGGCTGGGGCCCAGGAGACGCCGCGAGCCCCAAGGGCGCCCAACAGACATTTCATCTTTTCAGGCCTCGTCTTCCCGCCAGCAAAGGGCGGGAGGTGAGCGACCGACTGAAAGGCACGGGCCAGGCCAGCACGGGAAGCGCAGGGACGCGGCGGCGGCCCAGAACAGTCGCGCCAAGGAGATCCGAGCAGCCTTTCGAACCCGTGGTGGGAGGCGGGGTCCCCGAAGCGCGGCAGTCTGGGGGGCGGGGCGGAGGCCGGGCGCACGGCGATTGGTGCCCAGCCCTCTGCCGCCAGCCAATGGGCGGCGAGGGCGTCCCGGGGGCGGGGCGGAAGCCGCGTCTTAAGCTCTGTGACGCGCCGCCGTTGCGCTGCCGCGCTGTCGACGCCGCCTGTCCCGTGCCGGGTTTGGAGGTGCTGCCAGGTATCCGCGCTGGCGCTCCGGGGCCGGGACTTGGGTCGAGACCGGGGCGCCCCACACGACGGCCGGCGAGGCGGCCGGCCTGCGAGGCTCCGGTCCGGGGCCTGGGGTCTGGGGGTAACGGGCTCAGGGGACGCGCTGGGCCTCGGCCGGCGGGCAGGCTCCGCCTCTGCGGCCGTTTTACGTGGCCGGCGGCGGGCACCGCGGGGCAGGGGAGCAGTGGGCCGGAGCGCAGCCTCGGCGGGCAGGGACGTGGCGCATCCCGGCCCCGAGCGGCGGGCGGGCGGGCGAGGGAGGGAGGGAGGCAGGCAGGCGGCAGAGAGAGGCTGGGGATGTGGCACCTCCGCCTGCCAGAGCGGGCGGAGCCGGGCCGGCCCTCGGTCCTCCAGGCCAGCGGCCCCCGACTCCGCGCCGCGGACCCCCCACTCCCCGGGGTGTCTGCGCCTTGGCCGCGCACCTCCGGGTTTGCGAGAAAGAGGTGATGGGGCGCCGGCTCGTGGGGAACAGGCTCCGGACACCGCGGGTATCCTGGGTTCCCGAGGTCGACCAGAAGGGTGCCTTGTGGGTGCGGGGAAACTGCTCAGTAAACGGTGGCTTTTGTAATGGGGCGGGGGGCCCTGATCTGGAAAAGGGTTCGAATCCTTCCGGGCAGCGCCTGGGCCCTGCAGCCAACCTGCTTATCTCTCCCCTCCCCCAACGTCGTTTTCTTTCCAGCCTTTGTCTGAATAAAAAATTGCAGAAGTAGAGGCTTATCTGCAGTAACGTGCAGATTCATTGGGTGGTGTCAAGGGATTGGGGCCAACCGGGCTTTCGGCACGAAAACTTAATTCCTAGAGTTCCTTTGCCAGCAGAGCTGAGCATCAGTAAATTCTGGTTGAATTCAGTGGGGCACTTGTTCTCAAGAACCTTTGATCCTCGCTTTTTTTTTTTGTCATCGTAAACTCTTCTTGATTTCAGTTTTGTCCCTTTGATAAGGTGATCAATTAAGGGAGAAAAGGAGTGGGTTTGAAAGGAATTAGCTTTAAGAAATTACTGATCTTTGGGGCGCCTGGGTGGCTCAGTCGGTTGAGCGTCCGACTTCAGCTCAGGTCACGATCTCACGGTTCGTGAGTTCGAGCCCCGCGTCGGGCTCTGGGCTGATGGCTCAGAGCCTGGAGCCTGCTTCCGATTCTGTGTCTCCCTCTCTCTCTGCCCCTCCCCCGTTCATGCTCTGTCTCTCTCTGTCTCAAAAATAAATTAAAAAAAAAAAGTTAAGAAATTACTGATCTTTAATTTTCTCAATTCTAAATCTCTTCGGGTTTGTAAGAGTTTCTGTAGGTAAACTGGTTGTGTCAGTTTGAACCGGGAAGTGTCCCTTCTGTGATCCAAATTCTTTACGTCACCTATTTGAAAGAAACCATACGCTTCTTTCATTAGAATATCCTGGTTTCATCTTCAGAGAATCTAGTTCCGGACTGTGAAAAAGATCCAAGTATGAAAGTAGAGTCTTTTTTATTTTTTTTGGAAGCATCTTTAAAAGTTTTAATTCCAGTGTAGTTAAGCTACAGCGTTCTGTTAATTTCAGGTGCACAATGTGGGTTCAGCAGCTGCATATATTATGCAGAGCTTATCGAGATAAACGTACTCTTTTTTTTTTTTTAATTTTTTTTTTTAACGTTTATTTATTTTTGAGACAGAGACAGAGCATGAATGGGGGAGGGTCAGAGAGAGGGAGACACAGAATCTGAAACAGGCTCCAGGCTCTGAGCTGTCAGCACAGAGCCCGACACGGAGCTCGAACTCACGGACCGTGAGATCATGACCTGAGCCGAAGTCGGACGCTCAACCGACTGAGCCACCCAGGCGCCCCGAGATAAACGTACTCTTAATCCTGTTCTGAAAGTTAGAATCTTCTAATAAAAATAAGATTTAAATAAAACTTACTGTTTTGGGTTTACAGTTTTTCCTGGTGTTGAAGATCAGTTTTACATCCCCGCCCCCCCCCAAGACGCATCATAACTTTAAAGTAAAACTTTGGGGGCGCCTGGGTGGCTCAGTCGGTTAAGCATCCGACTTCGGCTCAGGTCACGATCTCACGGTCCGTGAGTTCGAGCCCCACGTTGGGCTCTGGGCTGACAGCTCAGAGCCTGGAGCCTGTTTCAGATTCTGTGTCTCCCTCTCTCTCTGCCCCTCCCCCGTTCATGCTCTGTCTCTCTCTGTCTCAAAAATAAATAAACGTTAAAAAAAAAATTAAAAAAAAATTAAAGTAAAACTTTGTAATAAAAATTCTTGAAAAGGCACTTTGTCCCCTCACGCTGTCTTATTTTTATTTCCCCCTATACTCTGCCTTTGTTACATTCACTTGTGTGCGTATTTAAGCCCTTTACTGAGTTCTGGAGGACGGACTGACTCCTGTATTTTAATATTGAGAGGAAGGCACCAGGTTTGGGAGGTGTGTGGAGGGTGTGGTGTGGCTGAACCAGTCCTTTTTCAGTAGTAATGCCCAAGGTGTTTGCCAGTGACGCACTTGGGTTGAATTTTAGCCAGATTACGTACAAAAAAAAAAAAAATAAATAAAACCCTCAAACTTTTGTTGGCAGAACTTTTAAAAAAGGACTGCATTTGTGAATGGTTACCTCAAGAAAAGTAAATATTTGACCAACATAGTAAAGCCAAATTTACTCCGCAAGTTTTTAGTGGCTTTTGATGAGCTTCCACTGGTTTTTCTTTCAGCATCATTAAAAACCCAAAGTGCACTGCTGACTTAACTCTTCAAAATGCAGCCTTTTATGGACATTCTGTTTTAGGTGTGTGCTGAGGTCGACAGGGTGGATTAGATGGAAAGGAGTAATGATAGCTTGGAGAAAGACTGGGAGTTATGGAGATGACTGAAAACACTCAATGTTAAAATTTTTGCTGTCAGTCGCAATGTGTTGTTTTCTCCAGCACCTGACTGTGGGCCTTGGTTAAACGCACGACAACAGCCCGGACTGGTCACAGTTATACACGTTGCTTTGACTCTTGGAGGCCATTAAATCTCATAAAGTGAACTTTTTTTTTTTCATTTAAAGTTTTAATTTAAATTCCAGTTAACATACAGTGTAATATAGTTTCAGGCATACAGTTACCCAGTGCTTCTCACAAGTGCCCTCAATCCCCATCACCCACTTAACCCATCTCCCCATCCACTCTGTTCACCATCAGTTTAACTCTCTATGGTTAAGAGTCTCTTTCTTGGTTTTCCTCTTTTCCCCCCTATGGTCCTTTGTTTTGTTTGTTAAGTTCCACGTATGCGGGAAATCATGTGGTTGTTGAAGTGATCTCTTGATGGAAAGATTATAGTTCCTCCTGGTGGTATCTTAGGGAATGCTGGCTTCCTCCGAGAGCTAGACTCGGCTCAGGGATGGACGATTTCATCTGCCCTCTGGATGGCCTTGCTCTCTCTGCTGCCTTGACTTCTTCAGGAGTCCTACCTGTATTTAGGAATGACCTCATTCATTTGACAAAGAATGCTAGCGGAGTGTCCAAACCTGGGCGGGATTCTGGGGACGCAAAGTGAGTTTTAAGACATGGTTACTGTTCGGGGGCGCCTGGGTGGCTCAGTTGGTTGAGCGTCCGACTTCAGCTTAGGTCATGATCTCACAGTTTGTGGGTTTGAGCCCTACACTGGGCTCGGAGCCTGCTTCGGGTTCTGTGTCTCCCTCTCTCTCTACCCCTCTCCCGCTCATGCTCTGTGTCTCTAAAAAATGAATAAATGAATAAAAAAAAAATTAAAAAAAAAAAAAGACATGGTTACTGTTCTTTTAAGGAGCCTACTGGGATTGTACTAGGGGGCCAGGCATGAAGACGAGTGTCCTAAAGTGTTAGGACCTGGGACAAAAACATGCAAGATTCCTGGGAGTCTTCAGGGGGGGTCTTATGTTGTAAATTCTATGGGGGAGCGTGAAAAAAAGCTAATGGGTATAGTATTTATGCATACTACAGTTTTATACTGCAAAGTATAAAATTGCAGCTAATTTTTCTTGTCATCTGTGTTTCTAATTTTTTATCAATAGAAAAACAATTTTCTTGGAAGTTTAAAAAATTTTTTTTTCACATTTATTCATTTTTTGAGAGTAAGAGAGCATAAGCAGAGGGGCAGAGAGAGAAGGAGGCACAGAATCAGGAGCAGGGCTCCAGGGTCTGAGCTGTCAGCACAGAGCCTGATGTGGGGCTCGAACTCATGGACCACGAGATCATGACCTGAGCTGAAGTCGGACACTTAACCAACTGAACCACCCAGGCGACACCCCTCCGCCCCGGCTTTTTGGGGGAAATTTAAAAAAGAAATCATGGCAATGTTGATTTTTATATTGTAGAAATTGTCAAGTTCCATTTTTGGATTTAAGGGAGGAAGGGAACTGAGTGGCCATTTATGCCAGGTTTGGCAGTTTAACATTATGTCATTTAATCCTCAGTAATGACCTTGAGTGGTTTCAACCTCATTTTACAAATGGGGAAATCAAGCTCAAGATAATCCAAAGGTCCTTTGAAGAGGCTCAGCTAGAATTTAAATCCTGGTCTCTAGACTCTGGACTTTCTGCTCTCCTCTCCTGGTTTTCTAATCCTTTTTGGAAGAGGAAATTACTGATACTGTCTATTTTTGAGCCCATCTTAAGTCTGTTCTAAGGTTTCTTGGATAGTGCCAAGCATAGTAACTCGACCACAGAAGGTTCTTTAATAGAAATATGTTTACAGGATTCTGGTCACATCATCACACTTTCAACTGCAAGACTTTCTCCAGTTGAATATCCAGAGTTCATCTTTAAAAACCTTAAGGATGAGTATTAGCAATGTTTTGAATGTTACTGATTTGTCTGTGAGTCGTAGTTATTTTTTTAATTTTTTTAATTTATTTTTTTTTAATAAGATTGTTTGAACTCTGCAGATAGATGGGTATTTTGTCCCATTTCTTTTGCAAAGTAGCTGAGTAAATAGTAGGAGACCATTGAATTTAGATAATTTCAAAGATTCCTTTCACTTGCAATACTGCATCAACCTTTTAATGAAGTTAAACAATTTTTTTAAAAGTTGTATTATTTTGAGAGAGCAGAGGAGGGACAGAGAGGGAGAGAGAGAGAGAGAGAGAGAGAGAGAGAGAGAGAGAGAATCCCAAGCAGGCTCTGCACCATCAGCACACCTGACATGGGGCTTGAGCTCATAAACTGGGAGATCATGACCTAAGCCTTAACCAACAGCCACCCAGGCGACCCTTAATGAACTTAAAACATGCCTTAAAATGAACTTAAAACAGGAGCCTGCCTGGCTCAGTTTGTAGAACATGCGACTCTTGATATCAGAGTTGTGAGTTCAAGCCTCATGTTGGGTGTAGAGCTAACTTAAAAAAAAATCATGCTAGTTAAGAGAGTTTTTAGTATTTTTTTTAAATACCTCACTTAGTTTAGTAGTGCCTCTTTGCCAGATTCTAGTCACAGAGCTGCAGACCTTGATAGCAAAATCATAGAGAATAGTTTTTATTTTAGTATTTGACCCTCTTCCCTACGTACAAATGAACTTTTAGACCTAATTTTTGTAATCCAGGCTGCACTTCCTAGGGGAAATGAACGCTACCTTTCTTTTAACCACAATCCATTTTTTTCAGAGCTTCTCAAACCTTTATTTTCCCCTTAGTTTTGTCTGTGGCCTAAACCTTTCTAATGTGACAGCTTAGGCAGGAACTCAGCTTCATTTTTAATAATTTTCTTTTTCTTTTTTTTTTTAAGTTTATTTTTATTTATTCTGAGAGAGAGCAAGCAGGTGAGGGACAGAGAGAGGGAGACAGAGAATCCCAAGCAGGCTCCGTGCTGTCAGCGCAGAGCCCAGTGCAGGGCTCGAATTCACGAACTGTGAGATCATGACCTGAGTTGAAGCCGAGTCGGACGCCTAACTGACTGAGCCACCCAGGTGTCGCTAACTTTTTTTTCTGATTATAAGTGTAGTAGTTCGTGATCATTAGAACATGTGGAAAGTACAGAATAGTAGAAAGATACCACAGTGAACTTTTTTGTGCCTTTTTCAGGTAGTTTTTCCTTATATATGATCTTGAATGTTTTGTATATCTGTTTTTCTTCACTTAAACATCCTGAAACATCCCTCCATGTCATACACTATAATTATTTTATTGATTTATTGATTTTGTTTATTTTTGAGAGAGAGGGGGACAGAGGGTCCCAAGCGGGCTCTGCGTTGACAGCGGAGAGCCTGATGGGGGCCTCGAACTCACAAACTGTGACATCATGACCCGGGTCGAAGTCAGACTCCTGACTGAGCCACCCAGGTGCCCCTCACTATAATTATTTTAAATGACGGCACGTTGTTATGTATGTGATTATGTTGATCCAGTCTCAAATTATTGACCATCTTTTATCCACGAATGTAGCATCTTATGAGTGAAATTACTGGTCTAAGAGGACAGACCCTTCCAAGGCTCTGATTGTGGCTATAATTCTTTTCAGGTGGTGTTTCGTTTAAGTATTACCATGGAACGCCGTGTTTTGTTGCTGATTTGATCAAGTCAAAAATTGTGTTTTTTAGTGGTCAAATAGAACATTATTTCTTACTGAGTAGAGCATAAAGAGGCCAAGAAATAAAGTGGAGGGGGAGGAGGAGGAGGTTTTAAACCGCACAGTAGTATTTTGAAGAAGTTCTATCTCGTTTGCATCGCTAGACCTTGCATTTTTGTGAACTGCTATCTCCGGTCCGCTAGTTCCTATATAACTTTGTTATTGATGCATGCCTCTCTCAGATAAAACCTGGTGAAAGCTAGGGACCTTCTCCTTAGGAAAATGCACTTATGCATACAATTCTGCATTTTATTTCAGGAGTTCTCGGATCCTCTGAGACCGTCGTTGGATCTCAGATCACAAATCTGCATTCTAATTTGAACTGTGGGAAGAAAGGATAGTCGGTGAGTCCTGGCGTGCCGGATTTTGTTTAGTAATTGCAAATTCCTGAGCATACAGGATTTACCAGGTCGTGCCAAGCTGAAAGGGAAGCCACGCTCCAAGTGTTAAATTTTTGTTAATCTGGCAGTTCAAGTGGAGTTCTGCGAGATTGTGTGATTTGACTTGTCATTCATGGAACTCTGTCTAAACATGAGTTAACTAGTCTTACAGACATACTGAGTATTCTTAGTATTTGGCAACTTTCTACTAGTCTTGAAATTATCTCTCTCTCTCTCTCTCTCTCTCTCTCTCTCTCTCTTTTTAATGTTTATTATTTTTGAGAAAGGGAGTAAGAGGGTACAAGCAGGAGAGGGAGAATCCCAAGCAGGCTCTACACTGCCCTGCAGAGTCCATTGCAGGGCTGGGTCCCACGAACCATGAGATCATGACCTGAGCCCAAATCAAGACTGAGACGCTTAACTGACTGAGCCACCCAGGTGCCCCAGTCTTGAAATTATCTTTAACCCCCTGCCCAGACATAATTGCTATGCATTTTCTCCACGCTCTTTTTTCTTCCAAGCTTCTTCCATACCTCAGTCTTTGCTTCATGGTTTATGATGACTATTAACGGTCCGGGTGGATGCAGAGCCCTAAGGGAAGCTCTGTGGCGGGGCTGCCTTTAGGGCTGGTGGGGACAGATGAGGGGGCAGCCGCGACTCTGAAATCTATACATGGGTCGTGAGGAAATGTCAATTTGCTCAGGGATGTTTACATTTTGTTACTAAAACTCAGCTCCTTGTGGTTTGTTCTCTACTTCCTGATTACCTTTTTCTCCTTTCAACACTTGCTTTTGTAGGGCAGGTTTTCGGGGATAAGTTTTATAGAAACACCCATCCTGGCAGAGTAGACTTTCTTTTGGGAATTGCCAGTTTTCATCTGTGTGTGTGTGTGTGTGCGTGTGTGTAAATAAATGTATATGATGTGTATTTTATACAATTTATAAAGTATGTAATATATAACATGTAATATATGTTTTGATCAGTTCATCTTAATGTTAAAGCTATTCAAATGTTAGTATAAATTACCAGATGATTTTTTTTCCTGGTCTTTTTGCCTTTAACCTTTGTTTACGATACTTTTGTCCTTTGGAAACTGTAGATATTTGTGGCTCAGTAACAGATTTTACATTTTGTGGTTTCTGTCTTTGGTGTTATACTTAAAACACCCTTCCTTTCCCCCAATAAATCACTTTTTCCTCTCTACACCTTTTTTCCTTTTGGATGGTCCCTATTATCTTTGTAGAAACCAAATTCTTTCTCAGTGTCTTCACTCCTTACATACAAGGACGGAGTCGGTACGCGAGGTATTTCTCAGTCCTTCCGTCACCTCCCCATGACAGGATGACTCCTGGGCAGGCTGCTTGCTTGTCTGATGTCTCCTTACTGGGGGTCTGTGTCCATCTGAAAGGATCCTGTCCCCACAGCAGTGCCTTTTTAAAAAACAGTTAAAAAAATTGTTTTTAATGTTTATTTTTGAGAGAGAGGGACAGAGCTCAAGCAGGGGAGGGGCAGAGAGAGAGGGAGACACGGAATCCGAAGCGGGCTCCAGGCTCCAGGCTCCGAGCTGTCAGCACAGAGTCTGAAGCGGGGCTCGAACTCCCAAACCTTGAGATCATGACCGGAGCCGAAGTCTGACATTTAACCGATGCAGCCACCCAGGCGCCCCGCAGCAGGTGCCTTTATAATCGTGGCTAAGTCCACAAGACCCGGTCCCATCTCTTTAGCCCCTGTGCTGTGCAGCCTTGCCTGAGGCCCCCAGAGTGAGTTCCTTGTCCTTGATGTACCCTCAGCACTGATGACTTAAAAAAAGTATGTGTGTTTATGAAAAAACTCTCAAGTGGCACAGAAGAGGGTCAGTAAAAGCCTCTGACCTCCCATTCATAGTTTTTTCGATTTTCTTAGTGTTCTCGCAGAGTCCTTGCGCGTAGTACTTTGTGCGCGTCCCGCCGTAGCGCTTGTCAGGTTTTACTCTAAATGGGTTTTAAATTGCGATTTAAAAAAAAAAAAATGTTTATTTTTGAGAGAAAGCGTGTGAGGAGGGGAGGGGCAGAGATAGAGGGGGGCGCGGGATCTGAGGCAGGCTCAGTGCTGCCGGCAGAGACCCCGATGTGGGGGCTCGAACCCACGAACCGTGAGATAGATCCTGGCCTGAACTGAAATCGGGAGGGGCCGCTCAACCGCCTGAGCCCCCCAGGCGCCCCTCGCCCGTTGTCTTGATGCTTCGGTGGACTGTGGCAAACGCTCCGTGTGGGATGAGCCCGCCCACGTGGACTCTGGGAAGATTCTTATTCTTACTGCCTTCTCTTCTCCTTGGACAGGTGGGTGGTATTCCTCCCTGAAAGGCACGATGTTTTCCAAACTAGCTCATTTGCGGACGCTTCCTGTGCTTCGTCGCGGAGTTCACTCCTCAGTGGCTTCTGCTACGTCTGTTGCGACTAAAAAGACAATCCAGGGCCCTCCATCTTCTGATTACATTTTTGAGCGAGAATCTAAATATGGTGCACACAACTACCATCCTTTACCTGTAGCCCTGGAGAGAGGAAAAGGTACATTTTAAATTAATCCCCCCCCCCCCCCCCCCCCCCCCCGGTCCCTTTTGCTTGAAACCTTTTGTAAAAATTGCTTGTAAATTTTCTCAGTGTACATTTTCCCAGATGCACTTAATTTCTATATTACAGGTCTAGTTAATTCAACATTTATTGAGTGCTTGCTGTGTTAGGTATGGAGGGGAATACAAGATGCACTTCATTATTCAGTCTTTGTCACGATGGACCTTGCCAGGAGGGACTGTAAGAGACATAAGCAAAGTACTCGGCCATTGCTATTGTTTTTGTCCTTTAACTTTTAATTGGGCATAACCTTCGGCTTAAAAGTTGCAGCCGTAGTGCAAAGAATTTTCGTTTACTCTTCAGCCAGATTTCTCGGTGCTAACATTTTACCACCTTTGCTCTATCTTCTCTTTCTCCTTACACACAACTGCGTTTCTTTCCTGAACTGAGAGGAAGTTGCAGACACGTGATGCCTCTTGATACGTAAATACTTTGTGTGTCTCTCCTGAACTACAGAACTTTCTCTTACATAACAATAGTGTAACTATCAAGACTGGGAAGTGAACACTGAAACAACCCCATTTTCTCATCTACAGACCTGATTCAGATTTCGTTTGTTGTCCGGTAGGCAAAGGAAAATCTCCAGTCATGGGTTATATTCAGTTTTCAGGTCTGTTTAGTTTTCCTTAATCCAGAACGGTCTCAGTCTTCGTCCTCTTGACCTTGGTATTCTTGAAGAGTACGGGCCAATAGTGTTGTAGAACGAACCTCAGTTTGGAGTTGGCTGGTAAGGTAGGGTCTGCCAGCCTCCCTCACTGCAAAGTTAATATTTTTCCCTTTTAAATATCTTGTGAGGACATGACTTGAGACTCTGCAAAGTTTCACTCACACTTTTGGCATCCGCTAATTATTCTCTGCCTCAATAAATGATTACTGATAGTTGCCAAATGGTGATTTAATCCACATTTTGAAATAACAGCCCTAACCTAATAAAACCAAAATTTATTACTTAGGTTTGGGCCAGAAGATGATGTATGAATATTAAACATTTTTATCATTCGCTGTATTTTATTTGGGACCAGCACTGTGATCTAGATTTTGAGCAAAATCTAGATTACAAATTTGGAAACAGTTTGGTTTATAAAAATATTCTTGGAGTAGCAGATTGTGGATTCTGGAATCTGAGTGCCTGGGGTCAAGTCCTGGTTCCATGTGTGCAGCTTGGGCTAGTTCCATATCGAAGTGTCTCTTTCCATATGTTTGTGCTGTAGCGTGGTAACACTCTCATGGGGTGGTTTTTTTTTTTAAATAGGTTCTTTCTTTCTTTCTTTCTTTCTTTCTTTCTTTCTTTCTCTAATGAGAATGTACAAAGACGACTAACACAGTACATTGAATACATGGTAAAAGTTAGCTGGTAAGCCACCTGATATGTTTTAATATCTATAGTCAAGCTAAAAAAATTTTTTACAAAATGTACATAACTTAAAATTTATCATTTTATTTATTTATTTGTTTGTTTAGTGTTTATTTTAGAGAGAGAGAGAGAGAGGGAGAGAATGAGTCGGGGAGGGGCAGAGAGAGAGAGAGAGGGAGACACAGAATCTGAAGCAGGCTTCAGGCTCTGAGCTGTCAGCACAGAGCCCAACGAGGGGCTTGAACTCAAGAACCGTGAGATCACAACCTGAACTGAAGTCGGATGCTTCACTGACTGAGCCACCCAGGTGCCCCTGAGATATTTTAGTTTTTTTTTTTTTTTTTAAAGTTTATCTGTTTTGGGAGAGAGCATGAGTGGGGGAGAGGCAGAGAGAGAATCTCCAGCAGGCTCTGCATTGTCAGTGCAGAGCCTGATGTGGGGCTTGAAACCACAAACCACGAGATCATGACCTGAGCCGAAATCAAGAGGTGGACGCTTAACCGACTGAGCCACCTAGGTGCCCCTTGTATATCTTTTTTCGAGAGATGTCTATTCACGTTCTTTGCCCATTTTTGAATTGGGTTGTCAGATACTAGATCCTTCTCAGTTAGATGTATGATTTGAAAATCTATATTCCCATTCTTTTGGTGGTTACAGTCAACTAATCATGATTTTTAGGTCACGTATAACTTCTGCCTTCAAATTCCAAACCCCAGTTTTCTAGGATTAAAGATTTCGCTCTACAGTTTATAGACCGTTTCGTGTTAATGGTGTTCCTGTTAAATGTGTAGTTTCAAGTTGGACAGATAAAATGTAATTCCTTGTAAACCAGATTATTTATAACCAACCTTACTATGCATGAGCTAAACCCTGCTTTAACAACCATTCTGAATTAAGTAGAGGTTCATGTATTCAGAAGACTTGCCAGCGATCTTAATCTTTGAACTTCCTGTAACTTAGTGGTTTTCTAAAATAACTTTTTATATATTTAGGTATTTACGTATGGGATGTAGAAGGCAGAAAATATTTTGACTTCCTGAGTGCTTACAGTGCTGTCAACCAAGGGCATTGCCATCCAAAGATTGTGAATGCCCTGAAAAGTCAAGCAGACAAACTGACCTTAACATCTAGGGCTTTCTATAATAACGTACTTGGTGAATACGAAGAGTATGTTACGAAACTTTTCAACTACCACAAAGTTCTTCCTATGAATACAGGTAAAATATTTTTTTTCATTAAATATCCAAGGATACGATCTTACTACTTTTTTGATAATTTAAGATACATTTTTTTAAACTGAAAATTTTTCTTCCTTGATAGGAGTGGAGGCTGGAGAGACTGCTTGCAAACTTGCTCGTAGATGGGGCTATACTGTTAAGGGTATTCCAAAATACAAGGCAAAGGTGGTTTTTGCAGGTATGTGATTTTCAGCATTAACCTCTGTGATGTCAACATACGATGCTATTACTGTTTTAATTTACTGATAGAATATTTGTCATGTGTTTGCCTCATCCATGATATACTATCTGCTGAATGTTTCATAAAAATTGAGAGTTTTTTTTCTTTTGGGATTATTTCCAAGTATTTCCACATAAATGGGATTTTTCTCTGCTAATTAACTTCCTACTCCTCATTCCCTAATATGAATGACTATATGATTTATTTCTCCTCTGCTTATCTGAATATTTTCTTTTTCTTCTTTTAATTTTTTTTTTTTTTTTTTTTTTTTTTTTTTGAGAGAGAGAGAGAGCGCGTGTTGGGGAGGAGCACAGAGAGAGGGAAACACAGAATCCAAAGCAGGCTCTAGGCTCTGAGCACAGAGCCCGACACAGGGCTCAGACCCACAAACCGTGAGATCGTGACCTGGGCCAAAGTCAGATGCTTAACCAACTGAGCCTCCCAGGTGCCCCATGCTTATCTGATCTTTTCATAGCAGTTTTCTCATTAATTAGATGGTCTTACTGGTAGGGCATTTTTGTTGGGTTGTTGAGGTTGGGTTACGTCAGAGAGGAGCCATGTCCTAGGTGTGGCACGAAGTCTGAATCTTAGTATTTGATGTATTGTTGTATCATGTTCTTAGAAGCTGGTGGAAGAGAGGACTGGAGTTGCCTTGGCTATATTTCTGGGAATGGTTGAGAGGAATGGCTTGAATACTGAATACCAATTCAGATGATGTAATCTGACCCTCCTCTTCTCCAACCCCCACCTTGTATTGGCATCTTATTTGTTCATTTAGATTTTACTTCTGTTTTTGGACGTACAGAAAGGTACATGTAATTAATGTATACAACTTGATGAGCTTGGAGACAGGTGTATGCCCACGAGCCTGTCACCCACGATCTATGCCGTTAACCTTTCCATTACCTCCAAAAGTTTCCTTTTGCCTGCTTATGTGTTGTTGTTGTTAATGTTTATTTTATTTTTGAGAGAGACAGACAGAGCGTGAGCGGGGGAGGGGCAGAGAGAGAGGGAGACACAGAATCCGAAGCAGGTTCCAGCCTCTGAGCTGTCAGCACAGAGCACGACATGGGGCTCGAACTCAGGAACTGAGAGATCACGACCTGAACTGAAGTCAGACGCTTAACAGACTGAGCCACCCAGGTGCCCCTGCCTACTTTTTATTATTACTAGTTTTACTTTTTGCTCATTTTTTTAATTGAAGTATAATTAATATACAGTGTTATAGTAGTTACATTAGCATAATAGAATGATTCAACAATTCTATACGTTATTCAGTGCTCACCACAATAAGTGTACTCTTGATCCCCTTTATCTATTTCACCTATCCCCCCACCCACCTCCTCTCTAGTAACCACTGGTTTGTCCTCTGTAGGATTGTTTTTAAGGGTTTGATTTTAATTTTTAAAAACATAAAGTGTGGATAAATTTGTCATTGCACATGGTCAAAGTTCATTCTATGGTAGTTGAAATGGTTAAATATTCTGATGGGCAGGTGTAGTTAGTATTTAGGGGTGACATTACTATTTCCAAAGAAGAAAAACTCTTTGCTCAGCTCTGTGACTTGCCATTTGGAAATCTTGTGCCTTAGTTGTAGGGCAGCATAACTGTTCTTGGCAAACAACAATGGCATTCCTGGTGATTTTCATTCTTAACAGACTGTATCAGTCTCTATCATATTAGCAAAAAGTACAAAGGTGTTTTCACCTGAGCACTGAAAGCAACTGGTGAGTCAGTGGGGGTAGAGAGACAAAGAAGACCGTCCCTAACTGGAAGTCCCTTGCACCTGCAGAGTGAGTCACAGAGGAGACTCCTGAGGTTGAGTGAGGAGAGCAGATAGGCTCCTGGTCTGACTGGTGCCTTTTCTCCCTCCCCCCCCCCCCAACACTATTTATTTGTTTGAGAGAGAGAGAGAGAGAGAGAGAGAGAGAGAGAGAGAGACAAAGTGCAAGCAGGGGAGGGGCAGAGAGAGAGGGAGACAGAATCCGAAGCAGCCTCCAGGCTCCGAGCTGTCAGCACAGAGCCTGACGCAGGGCTCGAGCTCGTGAACTGCGAGATCGTGACTTGAACCAAAGTCGGCCACCCAACCGACTGAGCCACCCAGGTGCCCCTGGTGCCTTTTCTCTTCAACAAGCTTAGTCAGTCTGTGTGCCATTGGTGGTGGACAAGTAGAGTGGGGGTCACTTGTAGGTGAGAGAGCCTTTGCAGGAGTCGTGTTTAGAGATGCTGAATACAGTAGTTCAGTACTGGGTTAAATTGAGTTGGTGCTGGCACAGGTGGCAGAAAGATACTAAAACAAAACAAAAACGGGGGTGTCTGGGTGGTTCAGTCAATTGAGCATCCGACTTTGACTCAGGTCATGATCTCTCGGTTCGTGAGTTCGAATCAGCTTTGGATCCTCTGTCCCCGCCATGTCTCTGCCCCTTCCCCGCTTACGCAGACTCTTTCTCAAAAATAAATAAAACATTAAAAAAAAGAACCCCCAAACCTCGCTGTCATTCTACATTGTTTCTTTCCTAGCTTGAATTTAACCCAGTTTAAATTATCTCATGCATTTGCTTTACTCTGGTTCAGGTTATGCTGTTTCTTCCCTCCTGGCATTTGTGTAAGCTCCTTGAGGGCAGGAAGCTTGCCAGTCATGGTGACCACTCTATCATGGTGAACAGTGCCTGACCTATATAGTAGGGCCTCAAATTTATTAATGAAACAAATTAATGGGTAAAAAGATGTTCCTGAACAAAGGCTGACGTTAGTCATTTAGCACATAAAAGATTCTAATACCAAGGAAGGCAAAATTGAAAGTGTTTAGATTGCCTGAAGATGTTTTCTGCAAATGAAATTTAAAATTCATTCTGGAGTATTGGGTGTTTAACAGGGATGTACTAATTCTCCATAGGGGATATTTTTTTTCTCCTATCACTAGCATAAATGCACTGAGTCTAGAAAAACACGTATTGAATGCCTCAGTGGTTAGGGTTTGGGATTCTTGGAAGAAAAGACCAGTGTTTATCCTTGGGGTCTATACATTGCAGTCTGGAGATGAGTAGAGGAGTGCCTGAAGTAGCAATTGCAAGGCCAGACCTGGGTGGTCACGTGCATGTGAACCGTGGTGTTTAATATCAGGTTTATTTTAACAAAGGAAAGCTCACTGGAGGCTCTCTAAAGCAAACCCTCACGTTTTTAACAAATCAAACTTCTTAAGGCATTTTGGGGGGAAGTGCTTATTAAACTTGGGCGTTTGAAATCTTCTCTATTTATTTCTCCTTTTCAGCTGGAAACTTTTGGGGCAGAACACTGTCTGCTATCTCCAGTTCCACAGACCCAACCAGTTACGAAGGTTTTGGACCATTTATGCCAGGGTTTGAAATCATTCCCTATAATGATCTGCCTGCTCTTGAGGTACTTCCCTAGCATCATAGTGCTTTAGCGCAGACTAAGTAGAAATTACAGTTGTTGGATGTATGAATCAAAATAGGTATCTGACTGCAGTGAACATCTAACTTAAGTTGAGCCCGGGTTGCAGACCTGTCTCTGTAATGGTCAGTTAGTTTCCAGCATGGGGAAGTTGGGTGCCATGGTCTAATCCTGAGAACCAGCTAACTGCTGTTTGTATCCTGCATGAGTAACTTGGGTAGTATGTGTTTAATTACTTCATTAGGTAAGATGACTCAAGTTTTCAGCTAGCTGCTTCAAATTATGAGTGGAGGGACGCCTGGCTGGCTTAGTGGCTGGAGTATGCCACTCTTGACCTTGGGGTTGTGAGTTTGAGCCCCACGTTGGGTGTATAGATTACTTGAAATAAAGAAAAAAAATAAATTATTGAGTAGATGACTTGTAAAATAAAAAGATTCACTGAGATATTTGAAACGAATATCTTTAATCTTTAAAACTAATTCACTGAAATTACTATAAAAACTAATGTCTTAGTTTTATACAGTTAAAACTAATATCAGAAAATATAAGGTAGAGTAGCTTAAAGCTGAAGTATTTAGAGCTTTTGGCAATTGAACGTCAGAAATGTGAATACTTTGAAGTCAGAATATAAGTTAGTGTAAAACTTTAATTTGCATACTTAACGTAAAAATATATGCAGCCTGTGTTTTCAGATTTCCAAATAGGCTAAAAAGGAAGTTACTAAAGTGTATTCGTATTTTTTCGTAGCGTGTTCTTCAGGATCCAAACGTTGCCGCGTTCATGGTAGAACCAATTCAGGGTGAGGCGGGCGTCGTGGTTCCCGATCCCGGCTACATGATGGGCGTGCGAGAGCTCTGCACCCGCCACCAGGTCGTGTATCCTGCACCTGCCTGCCTGGCTCAGGGCTGGGCCCGTAGGGGAGAAGTAAAGGTGGCATCCCCTTTCCACTAGGGGGAGACCTCATTCTGAAGCCCTCTAGTACGCCCTATCAGCGGCCTGCCCAGAAGCTGACTTTTTACTGGTTCTGGCCACTGGCCAACCCGGGGCCCAGGCAGAGCTGCACACTTCCTGGCCCCAACTGTGGTTCCTTCCCTCCAAGCTAGCAGCCTGTGCTCGTCCCCAGACCCTTGGTTGTGTCCCTCTCCTCCTCTTCCCACCACGCTAGTACGGATTTAAGAAGGAAATATTTAATTAATAAGTGTTTGGAATAAGCAAGTGAATTTATTTTTTCCCAGAGGGTAGTTCTGTCCCCCTCTCCCCCAAAGTGCTCACTTTCTACTGTGCGGAACAGCAGAATGGGCCCTTGGGGAGAGTGGCCTGACACAGGAGATGATTGCTTGTCTACAGGATGTTCACAGGATGGTGTTGAAATTATGTCGGTAATTAAAAAGATGTTCACGTATCCGAGGGAATGTCTGAATGACAGATTTGTGTGGGGAAAGGTAGGAGGTCACTATCTTCCCTATGGAAACAAAACTGATAATTAATGTATTATGTTGTTTTCCACTAGGTTCTGTTCATTGCTGATGAAATACAGACAGGATTGGCCAGAACTGGTAGGTGGCTGGCTGTCGATTATGACAATGTCAGACCCGATGTAGTCCTTCTTGGAAAGGCACTTTCCGGCGGCTTATACCCTGTAAGTTGTATGCTCAGCCCCTTGTTCTGTTCCCTACTCTCATGAAATCTGCCCTGAAGATATTTTTACGTCAGCTGGTGGTGACAATAATGCCTTTCCCTTGGTTTGTTACACTCCCGGTGCTCTAGGTCACCTGGCACACGCATAGAAACATTTCCGAGGCCACAGGGTTGACCCACTTAGTTAAGTTCCACTGCAGAATTGAGTGTGCCTCGCAATTTGCTACGGTCTTTCTTTTGGGTAGAAACATTTTACCCCAAAAGTAGTCCTGGAGACCCCTGGGGTTTTTTTCCATTGTTCAGAAATCTAGCGTTACCAATTGTGTAAAACCGTGACTGGTTAATGTAGAGGTTGGAAAAAATGAAGGTTTGGTTGTAGTTTTGTCCTTGGGTTTGCCGTTCAGAGCCGGTAACTGGTCCTGGTTTAAAGGTAAAGGGCTTTGAACACAGTGCAGCACATTGTTTTTTAAGCAGTTAAACCAAGCCTTTTACCTTGAAAGTGGAAAGAATTCTAAAATGCATTGTTGCAGAAACCACTTTCCTCTTGGTTCCCAAATGCTCTGGTTCTGTGCCCTCGAAGTGCCCTGACGTGCTTACACTGTGTTTCGGGTATTGCCAGTTTGTCACCGGTAGTTACGAGGAAAGAAGTGTAACTCTTGTTTGGGGAAGCATTCTGTCCAATTTCGTATGCGCTTCATAAACACTTGTGTTCCTGCTCTGCTGCGAACAGGAATGGTTAGTCTGAGAAATGATTTGGTTGGTACCGAATTCTCTCTCTCTCAGGTGTCGGCGGTGTTGTGTGACGATGAGGTGATGCTGACCATTAAACCGGGGGAGCACGGGTCAACCTACGGTGGCAATCCACTAGGCTGCCGCGTGGCCATCGCCGCCCTGGAGGTGAGGGCTGATCCAGCCGTGTGGTATCCATTTGTGGAGGTCGTGTTGAAGTGGCCTGTTGGTGTAATGAGACATACACAAGATGGCCGAGTATTATAGAACATGGGGTGCAGAGGAAGGATTTTAGGGGCAAGGCGCTCGGTAATTTAACCTTGGTCTAGTAGATGAGGATACTCTGGGGGTTTCTGAGTTGCAGTCACCTGGGGCTTTGGGCCCATAGGCCCTGGGTGGCTCACAGAGCTCTCACCCTACGACCAGCCCTGGCCTGCAAGGCATTGATTGATTGATTGATTGTAGATTTGAACACTTTTACACTTCTTCCTTAGGTGCCTACTACAGGTGTAAAATTATGTGATCTCTAAGGATGTACTTTTAAGGGAAAAAACAAAAGGAAACTATTGTAGTTTAAAAATTAAAGTTAACTTAGTCAATTGACTTATTCAACTAATAAGAAAAGATATCAGTCAGTTGCATTAAACAAATTTTAATTCTTATTATTTTGCCATAAAATCAGATGGATGGATTCGTGACTAAAGCAAGGCTCTATCTGAGCTTGTAAATGTTTAATTAGATATTAAACCAGTATAGGCTTTGGAAACCAGAAATGAAAGTTAAGTTACTCTAGTCTTTATCTGACGATGCTCTTCCTTTGCTTATAGTCCATGTTCTCTACTAAAGAACAACATAAAACAGGGTAGTCTTAGCATTTGTGTAATTCCTCTTTAAACACAGGTTTTGGAAGAAGAAAACCTTGCTGAGAATGCAGAAAAAATGGGTATCATCCTGAGGAATGAGCTCATGAAGCTGCCGTCTGATATTGTAACTGCTGTCAGGGGAAGAGGATTATTAAATGCTATTGTTATTCGAGAAACCAAAGGTACGGACACAAACGTTTTACTCAAGATGTTATTTTCATGGGAAGAAAGAAAACACATACTTTGTCTGGTTGTTGGGTTCCCCTGTTTGAAATTGTTGACTAGGTCTGTTAGAGTATCACCTGATTTATATTAGTGGTCTTTGGAAATGGAGCCCTTTCCTACAGGAAGGATTTAAGTACTTTGACCTATTTTTGTTCTGTTATGTCATTTGTTATTCTGCCTTAGGTTAGGTCCCAATACTTGTAGATTTCCAGTTACTTTCTGTTAGTCTGTACCCAGCACTTTCCTGGAGGGTTTCCTCTTTGCTATGCACCCCCTTCCGCACACTCCTTTGGGCTTCAGGAAAGGTAGCAGGAGCAGCAGTAATAACCTTGATGATGACGGTGATCACTTAACTGAGTGCGTGCTGCTGTTTCCTTTGTAATAGCCCTCAAAAGCTCCTTGCCGGATTTTCCTGTGCTCACCCTTCCTTTTAAAGCAGCGAATCCAGCCGTGGCAACACTTTAGAATCCCCTGAGGAACTTTTTAAAGAGTTAATTCAAACTTGCCTCACCCTGGAGATTCTGATTTGACGGGTCTGGGGTGGTGCCCAGGCGTTGGCAACGCCTTTTTCCACGATTCTGATGTGCAGCCGGGGTTGAGCGTCGTGCCGTAACAGGGTGAGAGTCTCCTTCCACGAGCTCAGGAAGCAGATCCGGTTTAGGAATGTGTCGTGTTCACTGGGATTGGGGTATTGGTCATTCTATGCCAGTTTCCTTCTGCACCCTACCCAAATTCTTTTTGCATTGGTTCCTCGTAATTAATACAACAGCCTTTAGCACATAATTTTGCTTGGTCTTTTTCATTTTTGAAAAACCAACAAAAACTGTATGTCTAATCATACTGTTCAAACCTAGTTACGCACTTGCTGAAAAATAACTTCATCTTTAAGGATAAGGGCAAAGCAAGTTTGCACCACCAACCGTCTTTCGTTAGTAGGCCCTGGGTGTTGTATCCTGCCAGGCGAAGTGTTAACCATCCATCCGTCCTGCAAGGGAGTGTTACACATTTGTCTTTGATCAGCATGCATGTTGGGCCATTTTTCTTTAGATTGTGATGCTTGGAAGGTGTGTCTGCGACTTCGAGATAATGGACTTCTGGCCAAGCCAACCCACGGCGACATCATCAGGTTTGCACCCCCGCTTGTGATCAAGGAGGATGAGATTCAGGAGTCTGTGGAAATCATTAACAAGACCATCCTGTCTTTCTGAGGGTGGTGACTGTTTCCAGTGCTGCCCGGAGCCAGCTAGAGACGGCGGTTCCTGTAAGTCCCGTAGCTTTCCTGTGCTTCGCGTGGGCACGGTCCACTCCCCAGTGTCCAAGGACTTTTTTTTTAAATACACTTTGTTTTTTTCAGTTCATGCATAATAGAATGACATTTATAAACACGCAGTTTGCTATGTAACATGACTAAGAGAATGTAATGGCATCTATATTCGATTCAGTTTCTCTGTGTGTGTGCTTTCTAAGATGAAACACATCTACTTGTATATAGAGAGCCTTTTAATCAAGCCCTTCGGTATAATTTATATGTTTTTATAATTTCTTTACTGACACAAATGTTTTGTATTTGAAAAAGTTATATGGGGTGTTACGTGGAAGACTTGCTTAACCTTAAAAAGTTAAATTATAATCATTAAGTTTTAGGAAGCCTTGGTGGTTAAGCTTATATAAAATACTGGATTTAAGGAAACTTCATATTGGCCAACATCAAGATGTACCCTGTGAATGTCATTTCTAACATGAATTGTTAGAAATAGTAAGAATTCATGTTTAACATTCCCAAATTATGTTTTAAGTGATACGATTTGTAAAAAAAAAAAAAAAAAAGATTTATTTTCGGTTTTTCTTCAGCTTTAAAGTAAAGCTTATATTTAAAGTGTCTGTAGCGTGATCAGTGTGCTGATCCTGATTACCCAACGCTTTTAAGCTCCTTGAGAATGTTCTTCCCTTGCTTTATTTTGTGTATTTTCTAAGAACATTTCAGCTTCTTTGGTGATATCTAGAAACAGAAATTATGAAAAGAAAGTCTTTTGTTATACTCCCTTTTCCTCTCTCAAAATGATTGTTTTTCCTGTGCTTATGTGCTGGTATTTACTATTTTTATTAAAGGATCCTTATTAAGCATGGTATTATGGAACTTTTTTTTCCTTTTTTCTTTTTTTTTCCCCCTTGAATATAGTATTTTGGATACTTTCTATGTCTGTAATTACAAGTTTATTTCATTCTGTGACGACTCATGTGGATATATTATAATCTCATATTGGGGAACATTCGGATGGTTCACAATTTTTCACTCTTTAAACAAAGCTCGTTGCAATTGCTTTATGTTTATACAGTTGGTGTTTTTGTAGTAGGTCTCTCGAGGTGGATTGCTGGGTCAAAGGGAATGAACTTTTATTTTCATGTTTTTTTTTTTTTTTTTTTTACAGTTTTATAATTTTTAAGTAATCTCTAACCCAATGTGAGGTCGAACCTACAACCCTGAGATTGAGAGTCACACGTGCTACCAACTGAGCCAGCCAGGCGCCCTGGGGATGAACTTTTATTAAAAAAAAAAAAAAAAAAAAACAAACACAAAAAAACCCAAATTACATTTATGTTTTTTTTGAGAGACAGAGCACGAGTGGGGAAGGGGCAGAGAGAGAGAGGGAGACACAGAATCCGAAGCAGGCTCCAGGCTCTGAGCTGTCAGCACAGAGCCCGACGCGGGGCTTGAACCCATGAACCGTGAGATCGTGACCTGAGCCAAAGTCAGATGCTTAACCGACTGAGCCACCCAGGTGTCCCTAAACTTTTAAACGCAATGGTGCCACGTGGCTCCCTGCCACCCCCAGGTTCCCGTAGCGCCATGGGAGTTCATGACTGAATGTGTGAGCGGTTAAGGGAGAGTCTGCTCTTACCACAATGGCAGGGCTTACCGGTCTGGGTAGGGGTTTCTGATTTAAATACTTGTAGGGACTAGACAGGTCTGTCTGTATGGCACTGGAGTGTGAGGTTCCTCCTAAAACGTTCAGAGGCTGCCCGTTCTTTATCCCTGGTTTGGACTATAGGACCGACTATTTCTGGTGCTGGTCCCAGTTTCCCAGTCTTCCCGCCCGGCCTCCCGGAGCCCCCTGATTGCAGCCTCCAGATGTCCTTGTGGCTGCGCTAGAATCCCCAGGGCCGCCGGAACCTCTGGGATGGCGCCAAAGCATCAGTAAGTGTAAAGCTCCCCGAGAGGATTCTGCGCGCAGTCAAGGTTGAGAAACCTGGCTCAGGCGTCTTACTAACATGCGGATCCTAACTCGGTGTGAGCGGTACCTGGGAGCTCCCAGTCCGTGCCGATGTGGATGGTCCTGTCCAGAGTCCATTCGATCTGCGTTCCGCAGTTCTCACCCATCCGAGAGGCCCCGAAGGCTAGGTGAATGTAACAAACCAACAAGCTTCCTGCTAAATTCTTCGCAGGCTTTTAGAGTTTGAGAAATGACCCTGTAGGAAAGCACGGGGTGCTCTGGGGGCAGTTAGAACCCCCGGTGCAAGAAGGTGGGAATGTTGGAGAGTATGCAATTCCCGGCAAGGGGTTGGGGCTTTATCTGGCGTCCGTGGAGGAAGGGAGGGCAGCCGAGAAGTGGCATGATGCCAAGCACGTTAGGAAACCCTGCCGGGTGGAACGGTGCAGATGGGTTCGCCCAGCGCACGCGTACTGGTTCGCTGGTCGCATCTGGGGCCGTGGGTGTGTGGAGTGTGGGGAACAAGGCAGGACGACCCAGTCGCTTACTTCACTTTATAATCTGTGCAGCGGGGAGCCTGGTAAGGGGGAGCCCAGGCAGTGGGGAGGCAGGAAGGAGGCAGAGGCTTTAGAAAGAGCTATTGTCTTGTCTTTCGAATCTCACTGTCCCCATCTGAGGAAGTGGGACAGCCCCTACCTTTCAGGAGAGGTCTGAGTGTTAAAAGCAATAGGGCAGGTGAAGTCCTGACCTACCCCATCGCTGAGTGAGTTGCCAACCTACGAGGTACGGATGTTGCCCAGGGCATGTGATCACAGGGGTACCTCTGGGACTCCTCTGAGTCTCCCTGAGAGTCAGGAAACCTCTAGACGAGGGTGCTGGCCGGGTGGGGTAGGGTTGATAGAGCTGTCTGCCCTGAAGGGGAGGAGCCGACCTAAGGCAGAAGCCGCGGGGAGTGCGGGATGCCCAGGTACAGGCCCTGAGCTGGAATCGCCCAAAGAAGGGTAATCCAGGTGTTCTGCCCTGGCAGTGGTCACACACCGTGTGCTCCTTGGCCAGATCTGTCGTAACAAAGTACCCCAGACTGTCTTCAATGGCAGAAGTATACTTTACCGTCCTGGAGCCTAAAGTCTGAGGTCAAGGTGTCTGCAGGGTTGGTTTCTTCTGGGGCCTCTCTCACACCTCTCTCACTCCCGTGTGTGTCCTAAACCCTCTCCTCTGTGTGTGTCCTAAATCGTCTTCTTATAAAGACACCAGTCACTCTGGGTCAGGGCCCACTCTAATGACCTCATGCTCACTCAGTTACCACTTTAAAGACCTGATGTCCAAATAGTCCCGTTACAAAGTCCTGGGGGTGAGGGCTTCCACATACTAATCTGGCGGGAGGGGTACAACTCAAGCCCTAAGAGACCCCAACGATGATTTATTCTTTGGATTTTGACTTCCGAGGGCACCTGATCTAAATTTATCATCGCACATGTAAGAAAATAGAGATTGGGATGAGACACCTGATTTCCCTAGGATAGTACTGAGATCACAGTGCATTTGAGGCAGTAGGAATTTCAAGTTCCCAGCCTCTTCCTACAAGCGAGGGATAGTACCACGTGGGGCCACTTGTAGGTTTAGAACTGTGCTTTTCTTATTTTTTTTTAATTTTTTTTTGTTTTTTTCAACGTTTATTTATTTTTGAGACAGAGAGACAGAGCATGAACAGGGGAGGGGCAGAGAGAGAGGGAGACACAGAATCTGAAACAGGCTGCAGGCTCTGAGCGGTCAGCACAGAGCCCAACGCGGGGCTCCAACTCACGGGCTGTGAGATCATGACCTGAGCCGAAGTCGGACGCTCAACCGACCGAGCCACCCAGGCGCCCCCAGACCTGTGCTTTTCAATGCTGGCTGCATAATAGAGTCACACTTGTGTGCTTAAAAAATGAATTCAACATCCAGGCTCCACCTCAAATCAATTGCATCGGAATCTCTGGGGATAGGGTCTGGGTGTCTGTATGTTAATTGCCCCTCCCCTCATCTGGGGGTTTCTAACGTGCAGCCTTTGCAAAGTGGGTATTGGATGTAGATGTATGATGGGTATTGAGTACGAATGCAGGTGTCATTCACTCAACGTACCCTGCCAGGCACAGAATTGCACCGGGGTCATTGGTGAAAGAGAAG
This sequence comes from Panthera uncia, assembly GCF_023721935.1. NCBI lineage: Eukaryota > Metazoa > Chordata > Mammalia > Carnivora > Felidae > Panthera > Panthera uncia. The sequence goes on along the minus strand of NC_064818.1, from coordinate 77,526,116 downwards.
GACTTCATGGGCTTTTTAGTCAGGACATTTATTTGAAAAATACTTAGTACCACTTGGCTAGCCCCAGAGGAGAGGCAGTGGTTCAGAGATGCATTTATTAAACAGTATGTGTGAAGCGCTATCACAAATGTGTTTTACACCTGGTACAATCATTCCCCTTTCACAGATGAGAAAACTAAGTCCGAGGGCAAAGAAACTTGCCTTGTAGTATTTAAAATAATTGGTGGAGGCCTGGAGCCCTGGGTGGGCTGGGCTAGGCTTCCGTGGGGAGGGAGGGGGTGGTCCCAGGTGCCCCAGGGACTGGGGGGTTGGGAGACAGACTGCCTCCACCTGTCTAAGGAGTGGTTGAATGGCCCCGAGTGTGTGTAAAAGCATTTCAATTTGTTTCCAACTTGCGAAATGGATTCTCAAAAGTACCAGCAGGAGCCATTCAAATGAGTAATATATACAAAAAAGCAGCTTAGTCCACTTAGGAAAAACTCTTTAAAATCTATTTCAGGGCTTTACTGTTTCATGCATGTATAATGGCTCCGAGGAATTTTATTAGGCTCTCAGCCTTCATTTTGATTAACTTGCAAATGAGATCTTTTCCCCCTACGCACCACCGGTCCAGTCCGCAAATCGTTAATGAAATATCTGAGCTAATGTGGCTTGTTAATTTGCATCACAATATCAAGTGCAGAGCAGATGGTGGCCAAAGATAAGTGGGGGGAGGGCAGAACTGGACTCAAAGCAGCCTGTTCCGCGGGACTATGTATGGCTCTGGCGGGTGCGGGAACGGGCCCCCGGAGGGCCTGGGTGGCTTCTGACCTTGGTGGCCTTCTCTCAGGCCGGTGGGGTAGATGGAAAGTGAAAGATGCTAACTAGTAAAATTAACCAGCCCCCAGTCTCCCCTGCCTTCCCTTTTATCACCAAGCGCTTTCACTTAGTGGCTCCTGAGTGCGAAACCCCATTATTATTAATGATCTGGAAGTCAATCCCTCCTGGGAGTGACTGGAAAAGGAATATGCAAATAGCATACAGAGCTGCAGGACTTGGCCAGGGTGACCTGGTTGCGGGAACCTGGCCGAGGGTCTGCTTCTGCCCCAGGAGCTGTAGAGCCACGGAGGGTCTCCTCCTGATCTCTTAGAACACAGACCCAGGGGAGGAGAGAGGACTGCCCAGGGCACACAGCCAGTGTGGCAGGCCTGGGACGGGAGACTGGCGATGGTCTCCTGGTTTCCCAAACTGTGGGACGCGGGAGGGGGTTGTGGATGCGCTGTCTGCTTTGCTCTTCCCTCTGTGGCCTTTGGGAAGTCACTGCCTGTCTGTCCTTTATGCAATGAGGGGTCGAATGAAGCCAGAATTTTTTAAGTTTATTTTTTGAGAGAGAGAGAGAGAGAGAGAGCACTAGCGGGAAAGGGGCAGAGGGAGAGAGAGGATCCCAAGCAGGCTCTGCAGTGTCACCGCAGAGCCCAACGTGGGGCTTGAACTCACGAAACGTGAGATCATGACCTGAGCCGAAATCGAGAGTTGGGTGCTTAACCACCTGAGCCACCCAGGAGCCCCAAGCCAGTATTTCTTAAAGCGTGGCTCTGGCTGAGTTGGTCTCTAGAGGGAGGCCCAGGAGTGACTTGGGTGAGCCTGAGCCCCCAACCACTGGGCTCTCGGCCCACCTTGTGAGCCCGCAGAGGAGCCAGGGGCTGAGACCCACCCCACCCCCACAGAAGGTTTCAAATAAGGACGGCCAGAAAACGGCCACTGAAGTTTGTGAGGCCCTCATTCCGTCTGGGATTTTTATTTTTTTATTTTTTTTAATTTTTTTTTTTTAATTTTTTTTTTCAATGTTTTTTATTTATTTTTGGGACAGAGAGAGACAGAGCATGAACGGGGGAGGGGCAGAGAGAGAGGGAGACACAGAATTGGAAACAGGCTCCAGGCTCCGAGCCATCAGCCCAGAGCCTGACGCGGGGCTCGAACTCACAGACCGCGAGATCGTGACCTGGCTGAAGTCGGACGCTTAATCGACTGCGCCACCCAGGCGCCCCCCGTCTGGGATTTTTAGACTCTCTTGTGACTTAGTTATTCCTCTAAATCAGCTCCTTGGACATGGTGTTGCGGGATTTTTTTGCCTCGATACCCGGGATTCGTGGTCTCACCGCTTTGAAGAATGAAGACGTGGACATAAAACGAGCAGCAGGCAAAAGTTTATTAGAGTAGCCGATCGGAAAGGGAGAACGGTAGGAAAGTTCTCTTTACGGAGAGGGCGCATTCGAAGGTGACGGCCCCGGACTATAGGCAAGGTCCTAGCCTCACTGACTTGATAACCTAGGGGTCCATTCCTGAGTGGCTCGTTTCCATTGTAGGAGGGGTGGTCTATGGCCATATCATTCCTTGTGGGTCCTATGTTTTATGGTTTACTACTTCTCTTTAGTTAGGTGTTTTATCAAATTCCTGAGGGAATCCTGAGGAGCATAAGACGTTGTACCTCCATTTTTTTTTTTTTTTTAATTTTCTTTTTTTACATGTATTTATTTTTGAGAGACAGAGCACAAGTCGGGGAGGGGCAGAGAGAGAGAGGGAGGCACAGAATCCAAAGCAGGCTCCCAGGGTCCGAGCTGTCAGCACAGAGCCCGTTGCGGGGCTCTAACTCACAAACCGTAGGATCATGACCTGAGCCCAAGCTGGACGCTTAACCGACGGAGCCACCCAGGTACCACATTCTTAAGAGGAACCTTGCACGGTAAGGGAGTGGGCTGTGGTCAGATGCTCCCAAACATTGTTCCAAAATGTGTGTTTTTCTCGACCCAGGGACCTCAGGTCCTATCCTTCCCCTCTCTGCCTACCGAATCCTATCTTTCCCTATCATAATGGGCAGTCCCATTCCTGCGGAGAAGGGGCTTCGGGCTTGGGTAGAGGATCGGACTGTGACGAGTTGCCTCTGGTCCCCAAGATCCGGCACCCCTCAAAACCAGGAGAGGGGTTTGGCCAGAGCCGCCCGCAGGCCCAGGGCCCAGAGCGCCTCCAGACGGCAGGGGGCGCTGTCCGCAAAGCTTTGCTCCCGGTCCCCCTTCCCACCAGAGCCGCGGGGGCGCGTGCGCCGGTGGGAAGGGGGAGGTGGGGGGGGCGGCCGGGAGGGGCGGGGCTCGGAAGGCCTGGGCGGGGCCTGTTCCGGCGACCTCTGAGTCGCTGCGCTGCAGGGCGGGGCGGTGCAGGAGGTTCAGGGGCGCCGGCGACCCGCCCAGGCCTCGCGACCGCGCGTGGACCGCAGTGTGTACTTTTGTAAAAGTTGTTTTGTTATTTTTAAATATGTTTCTTGTAGGAAGTTCAAAAGTGTAGAAACAAAGCTCCCACGGCCGCTGCCCGCAGAGACGGGCCCTGTGGTCCACGGTCCCCTACACGTGGCTCGAGGGCTCGGCTTTCTGGCTTGTGGGGGCCTGCGAATCGCTTTCACCCTCTCAGAGCCCAGACGCCGTTCGCTGCACCCCTCTGGACCCCTTTTGTTCACTGTGCAGAGGTGGGGCTCCCGAGCAGCTGGAGAATCACCCACCGCCCGGGACAGTGACAGAAGGAGCCCTGTGGCCGACTTGACAAGCGAGGGCCGCCTGTGCCTCCACCGGGCAGGGGACAGGGGGCGCTCTGACACTGTGGGAAGGGGCCGCTTCCCGGGACTCGCCACGACCTCCTAGAACCAGACGTGATGGGAGGGATTTGCCGCTTGAGGTCCTGCAGGGACTGTGCAGGGGTGGAGGGTCGGGGTGGAGCGACCCGCTGGGGAGTGTGTGTGTGGGGGGGGGGGGGGGGGGGGGTGCTCTGGCTCAGTTTTTGTCACCGTGCAGCCGGGGTAGTAATGTCTGTCCCGGGGGGTTGGAGGAAGGGAGTTGTGGGACCTGGTGCGGTCCTGGCTGTGACTGGCTAATCTTGTCGTGGGTCACTGAGATAGTGACCGTCCTGTTATAGCGAGGTCTCGCAGGCCCTGGGTGTGTGGGTGGCCAAGGGCAAGGCCAGTGCCTGGGGCGCAGACCTGGGCTTACTGCTCTCTTCCTCGATGGGAGGGAGGGATGGGGGGAGCCAAGAGGGTTGCTATCCCTTGACCTCCAGGGAGGAGCCAGGTGCTGCAGGGAGGGGGTGGGGCAAGCTGGCTTCTGAGTCCTTTGAGGCTAGTTACCAGCTCCTTGGCCTTGGTCCAGTTTCCTCATTTAGAAAATGGGAGCAAGGTACTGGGTGGGGAGGAGTGTTGGGCTCTTGGTCCTGTCTGTCTTCCCCTCTGCCCCGACCCCCTCCTCTGGGAATTCTCAAGTTCTGGAGGGCACTGGGATGGCTTGAGACTTGATCAACAGTCCTGGGTCCTGCTGCACAGGTCTGGGTGGCCCCAGGAATCCTGCTGGGAACAACCCTCTTGGGGTCTGGTTGTGGGCCCCAGGGGCCCTACCACTGGGCGTGGAGGTGCTAGGGTAGTGGAGTGTGGGGGACGTACCCACCCCAGACCCATTAACCTACAAGGCTGTGTCAAGAGTGAAGGATTTGGGTGGTTTGTGCAGGGGTGGGGGCACTTTGGGCAGGACCTGAATCAACGTTTCACTTAGGAGGGCTCATTGCTCCCAGGAAGCGAGGACACCCTGGGCTCGGGTGGCCTGGAGGTCGTAATCCTGGATTCACTTGCCCACTGCCTGTCCCTCTCCCCGTGGCTCTCAACCTAATAAGTGAATAGTGATAATGATCCTATCCTTCCTTCCTGATTGAGGGCCAGTTCATGCTTTAGATTCATTAATCCCTGTAGCAGCCCTGAAAAGTTGGTGGTTCCCAGACCCCATCCCAGGCAGCTCAGACGGCTCTAAGGGTCTTCAGACTTCAGGCGTTGAGGCCTGGCACCCACATGGCCTGGTTACTGAAACTCCAGACCCTGTGATCGCGACAACAGTGACCCCGTGTTCTCCAATCCAAGAGTGGTCAGGGCTGATTTGGTGAGCAGGACCCAGGGTAGGGCTGGATCCAGCCTGTTCTAGAAGCCGGGGTGGGGGAGGTGGCTTCCACCCGTGGCTTCGGTGCCCCTCACCTGTTCCTGCTGCGTGGGGCTGAGCCCCGGTGACCCCACCCCACCCCACCCCACCTGGAGCGTGGTCCTCTCTGGAGAGGTTCTGGCAGCTTGCCCTTGGGTGTAGCCAGGGCTCTCTCCTGTGGTAAGGAGGGGTTTTGTCCCCCCCTCCCCGCCACCTCCCATTTAGAGAAATGTCTGCCTTGCTGGAGGCTTCTTTAGGCTGCTCTCCCTCAAGGTGGGGGAGCTCTGCGTCCTTGGGTGTGGGGCACATTGGGCTGCAGGAACAGTGCCTGGCCCCGCTTGCCAGAATTTGGTCTCCCCTCCTGCCTGGCCTTGACTGTTTGTGCTTCTCCCCTGCCCAGAGTATGTTTGTTTGGGTTATAGCCAGCCCCTGGCACCTCTGTGGCAGCCAGCCCCAGCCCCGCCCATGGCCAGCCGCTTTTCCAGAGGAAAACGCAACCTCCCAGGAACCCCCAGCTCGGCCCTGACTGCAGCCTTGAAGGTGGGAGCCAGGAGGTGAGGGCAAAATTGCACGGAGGGGTAAACAGCTGAGGACCCCGTCTGGCCTGGTTGGGATGTCGGCTGGCTACAAAGGGACGCTTGTGAGGAATGCCCTTGGAGCAGAAGGGACCCATTCAGTTCTCCCAGAACGGGATTTGCCTGCTAATGGGGGGACCCTGGCCCTGGGTGGGGGCCTTAACATATGCCAGATCCCTGCCTGGTGCTCTCTGAGCGTCAGGCCTTCCACTGCTCCCCTCAGCATCCTGGGGGACAGGGGCTGAGCTCTGGGGTGCTTGGGTGGGACTCCGGGGTAGGACAACCCTTACAAGCCGTGCGTTCCTTCACTCAGTGCGCCGTGCAGATGTTTCATATTCTTCATGTGCCCTGTCCTGAGAAAGTTGTGAAGCAGCTTCTTTCGTCTTGTCGCAGGACGGGCCTATTCCTGTCCCCCCTGCACAGGTGGGAAAACTGAGGCTCCGAGAGGTTAACTGATCTGCGCGAAGTCGCACCATGCTGGGGCCGGAACTTTCTCCACGAGGCTGCCTTCGAGGGGTGGGTGGGGCCTGGGCACGTGATGCTGGAAAGTTCCACGGTGCCTGGACTGCGCGGCCCTGTCAGGAGCCGAGGTCCATGGGACCTCTCGCTACCACGCCTCGTGGCTTCACTGCACAGAAGCTTCCGGCACCCAGAGCTCTAGGTGGGCGAGGTGAGGGAGATGCCCGTAGACGCGCTGACGGGCAGCACGAAGACAGGCGCCAGGGGAGGGCTCTGACTTCCAGGGAAAGGGATCCACTTCTGTGCAGGGACACCCGCCCGTGCTCAGTGGTGGCAGCTGAGAGTCATCTGTAGATCCTTCTGGAGATGCGGCTATTCTTGCAACAGCGGTAGCTTGTTTGCTTAGCGGTGTTCTGAATGCAGGGCGCCCGGGGGGCTCAGTCGGTTAACCGTCTGGCTCTTGGTGCCGGCTCAGGTCATGATCTCCTGGTTGGTGAGTTTGAGCCCCACGTTGGGCTCTGCTGACAGTGGAGAGCCTGCTTGGGATTCCCTCTCTCTCCCTCCCTGTTTCTCCCCTGATTGTGCTCTCTCTCTCTCTCAAAATAAATAAATAAACTTAAAAAGAAAAAAAGAATGGTCTGAATGCATTTTGGTGGGCATCTGGTGGGCTCATTCAAGGTTGCCTGATTTGGGGCTCACCTTCTATACCTGGCTTGGAGGCCGGCACCCAGCTTACTGGGTACTTACTCAAGTCTAGTTTGGTTGGAGTAAATGGGCCCCAAGGCGGGGACTGAATGGAGAGCCAGCTGCCTGCATGTGGAGTTTTGTGGGCCCTGGGGCTGAGCAAGGTTTGACGGTCCCACCAGAGGCAGAGAGAGGGCGAGTGGGCTCTAACAGGGCTGAGGGGTCCTGAGTGGGGGGGGGGGTCCTAGGTGACTCCCCGAAAATATACTCAGTAGTCTTGGTGACAGGTGCCCGGCCGTGACGGGCTGACCACAGGTTCAGGCCCGGGGCAGTTCTTGGGTCCCAGTGCTCTCTGATCTGCACAGCTGCACCCTGCTGTGTTGGTGATTGGGGTCAGCCAGGGAGGCTTGGGGACTTCTCTGCGACAGGCCTCCCAGTGGTCTTGGGCAGACCCCTGCGTAGAAGCCACCGTGAATTCCTGTGTGAATTACTCCATGGCCCAAGTGAGGGGAGAGCTGAATTCCCATCGTTCTCTCTCAAGGACTCAGAAGAATGTGCTTGGACAGGTGAAAAAATGGGAAAGGTTTGCTTAGCTAGCAGACTGTTCCCAAAGCAATTCACAATTTGGATTGAAAAGTGGGTTGCTATTTCTTAGGCTGTCCCTTAAAGCCTAGTAGGCTTTTCATTCCGGCTTGTGGTAGGAGAGGGAGTGTGGCTGGGGCTCTGTGGGGCTGGATGGAGGCCAGAAAGGCCTCCCGGGGTGTCTGAGTCTTTGGGGAATCTGACATCTGCCTCGGGTCCCCACCTCTACTCCGAGTTCGAATAAAGGATCAGTGGAGAGATGGAGTCCAAGATGAGAGATTCTGGAAATAAATCTGTGACTTCCTTGACCCTGTAAGATCTTACTCTTGAAACTACAGCCTTCGAATTTCAGAGCTAGAAGACCTTAAAGAACGCTAGGCAGCCGGGACTTATTCAATGACACCCTTAGCAGGAGCTGAACTTGAACCCAGCTCATGGGACTTCCGACCCAGGGCTCTTTCTGGAGTCAGAAATCAGAGCTGAAGAAGCCTGGCTTCTGTCTGCTTTCTCTTAGACCCAAACCCTCATGTGCTAATGACAGTGGCTCAACATGACGAAGTAGATAATTCAGAAAAATTATCCAGGGAGATGTTTCTTGAATCTGGGTGTCACGGAGCAAAGTCACGCTTGTTACACAAATTAAATATTTGTGGCTGGCACCTGCTTGATAAGGTCTGCAGTGTGGGTTCCTGTGTCTCGGGCAGACCCATGTGGTCGGAGGGGGCACAGGATTTTATTACATCTGTTGTAGAGACGAGAAAGCTGAGATTCTGACCAGTGACTGATGACAACCGCACAGGATGTGGGAGGCACTCTGTCCCTCTGTGGTCCAGTGGTCCTTAGCCTCTGGAACACTCTTAAGATACTTGGGAGCTTTAACAGCACCAAGTCTTGGGTGGGGGGGGGGCCCACATTCGTCTTTGTAACAGACTTCCCAGGTGCTTCGGTCGAGAACCCTGGGATCAAAAATTTTGATGATCAAATCCAGAGAGTTTGGTCGGTGATGAGACGAAGGACCGGTCCACCCCCTGAACGTTGAATGACTTCATCGAGGACAACTGGGGATAGATTTGTTTTCCTGGGGTGAGGTCAGACCGTGCCGTTATGACTGCACGTTCGATGCTGACCTGCGGCCCGCGTTCGGAGCTTAGAATTCATAATTCAGCAAACTTCATCGAGTCCCTACCACGGCTTCTAGAGAGAGAGCCCCCAGAGGCCAGCGAAGCCACGGGTTCGGGGCCTGTGCGGGTGGGATGCATGCTGCTGCTGCAGTTTTGATCTCAGGGGGTGCCCCTTGCGCACCTGTCCTGGCCCTGACGTCACCGGCCGTGTGACCACATGACCCTCCCACGCGCAGGGTCCCCACGTCTGTCCAATCTGCATCTGGCACAGCCCGATCTCACGAATGCGGCGCATCAGTCAAAGATGTCCTGGCTTTGACTGCCTCCCTCAGCTCTGACGGTGGCTCAGGGATGTCCCCGCCTGGCCCCAAGGGTTCGGAACGCAGTGCCCATCCTTCACCGCGGGAGGGGCCTCTTGTTTCCAGTGATTTACTGTGCTTACAGCACTGATGTTCACAAGGCACTGCGTATTTATTCCAGCACAGCAATTTGCTCCCCTAAATAACACGCATGAAGGAAAACCGAAGAGTCTGAGTCTGGGAGGCTTTCCGAGGAGGTGGGAGAGGCTGCTTCCCATTTCCTCCACGTGCCTGGGTATCGTGGATCAATTTACAGAAAACTGCCAAGAAAATCTTGAGGTGGATTAATTTCAGAGATTGACTGGCAATTTCAACTCCAACCAGGGTTGGCAGGGGGCTTACAGGGCCAGGAACAGTGGCAGGGGCCCGAGGGTGAGAGTAAGAGAAGACAGAAGGCCCCTCAAGGTCGCAGGGAGGGGGAGACCAAAACAGTAAACCTCAGGCAAGTTAGGGGAGGTGCATGGAGACGCTGGGAGAGCTGGGTACCAGCAAGGGACAGCTGGGTGTCGGAACAGGTGTATGGGAGAGGTTTATTTATTTATTTATTTATTTAAAGTTTATTTTGAGAGAGAGCCAGTGTGAGTGGGGGTGGGAAAGAGAGAGGGAGACACAGAATTCCAGTGCGGAGCCTGACGTGGGGCTCGACCTTATGAAACCTCTTATGAGAGCACAGAGCCTGCTTGAGATTTTTCTCTCTCTCCCTCTCTCTCTCTCTCTCCCTTTCTCTCTCTCTCCCCGACCCCTCCGCACTCGTCATGCTCTCTCTCACCGTCTCTCTCTCAAAATAAATAGACATTAGAAAAGAAATGGGTCCTTGTAGCCTACCAGGAATGTGACCGGCAAAGAAGAGGGGGAGTCAGGGGACTCCTGGGCGGCTCCGTCGGTTAAGCGGCCGACTTCGGCTCAGGTCATGATCTCGTGGGTTTGTGAGTTCGAGTCCCGCATCGGGCTCTGTGCCGACAGCTCAGAGCCTGGAACCTGCTTCGGATTCTGTGTCTCCCAATCTCTGCCCCTCCCCAGCTCATTCTGTGTGTGTGTGTGTGTGTGTGTGTGTGTGTCTCAAAAATAACTAAACATTAAAAAAAATTAAAACCCAAGAAGGGGAGTCAGGCCCAGAGGCTTGGTGGCAGGAGGTCCCGACGCACATCCACCCGTCCGGTCGGCGTCTATACAGCGAGAGGGTTGAGCGCTGCTCTCTGACAAAGCGATTTGGGACTGAAAGACCTTGAAGAAGCTGGATCCGACCCTTGTCTCCCTTGGCTGGTTACCCTGCTCCTCGGTTAAGCCGTCTCTCTGTAAGGCTTTCTCACCAGCCTTCACTCCTCTGAAACGCTCTGCGCTGGGCTGGAACTCTGTCACCCTACGAACGGCCCTGGCGGTGGCTGTATACCCGGCACCTTGGATCTTTGCTACTTCAAGACGGCAAGCCGCTCTCCCTCACCTCTGCTAACCTCACCTGCATTAGGATGCTGGGCCCAGCTCCCTACCTCGAGACCTCTGCTGACAATCGGCAAACTGTCAGGCCAGAGACGGATGGCTAAACCTTCTGGTAGTTTCATGCCCCAGATATGCCCCCAATGTCTGCAAGGCCAAGACGTGGCCTCGTTGCTTGGTTACTACGTGTTTCCACAGTGCTGGGCAGGCATCACAGCGTGTGCCCCAGCCCTGCCCCACGCTCTCCCTGGCCGGAGCTCCGAGTATTAAGTACCTTGGTCTGCTCCCAGTGGACTAGGGGGTGAGGGGAAGCCTGACTGCATTATAAATATGCTTTTCGATTTTAAAAGTCATCTATGTTCCAAAAAAAAAAAAAAAAAAAAAAAGTCATCTATGTTCATTGAAAAACAATGGTATAGAAAAAATAGGCAGGAGAGCAGAAAACTCATCCGTTATGCCATCTCTCAGAGAGAACCCCTGGTCATATGCTAGCGTCTTTCCTCCTGGGCTTTCTGTCTACCCTCACATAGCGATCCCTTCCCCAACTGGAGCACTATGGGTAACATACTGCCGGAGAAGGCGGAAGGCAATTCCCCATCTGTGTTTACCCGAAGAGCACCGTCTGTGGTCCCACTGAGTTATGCAGATGTGGAGCAGGCAGGCGCCTAGCTCCGGGGGGCCGGGGTGGATCTCGAGGCTCTTGGAGAGGAGGCTGGGCACCAGGTCCCCGTTCCCAGCTGCCCAAGATTGCGAGTTGGGGAGATCCGTGGGGGCCACCACAGGGTGGTCCCCGTCTGGTTGTAGGGTTGGAGTCGGCTCATGATGTCTCTACAAGAAATCCATCTCTAGGAAAGGGGCCACTCAGATTGGAGCACAGGGCTCCGCCCTGGGGCAGAACGGCCCGCCTCTGGTCACTCTTGTCCACCAGGGCAAAGCGTCCGTGTCTGGTGGTCCGCGTCACGGAGGACAGCGGACATCTGTGCGTGACGGGGCGCGTTCCCCAGGACCCCCTTCCTGCCACAGTTCCAGGTTGGCTGGGGCCGCCAGAGGTGTTTGGCCTGAGATTTTGAGGGAGAAGGGAAGTGGCAGCCGTGTTCCCTCACCTTCGGGGGCTTGGAGGTGAGCACCGGGAGCAGGCAGCCCACACACGGCCTGGCTCATCTGCGGGCTTCCCCGGCTGGCCTGGCGGCAGGGCCTCCTTCAGCCTCGGCCACTCCTGGCCTGGGGCTGTTTGGCTTCGTGACGAAGGGCGTCGGGGCCAGGACGCCCCCATCGTGCACATCGACTCCGGTGCACCTCCTTGTTCTCCCTGCCTCCCCGACCTCGCATCCACCTTCCCTTCTCCACTGCTGACCTGGGGCTGTGTCACCAGCTAGAGAAGGGCCAGCTTCACAGAGACGGTGTAACCCGCCCCCACAACTGGGCAACACCACGCCCCTATCATCACATATACGTATTTATTATACAATGAGTCCATTATAGACATTATTACATAATTATTGTTATGGCACCTATTTTAATTTATGTTCAGGTTTATTTATTTCTGAGAGACAGAGACAGAGCACAAGGCAGGGAGGGGCGGAGAGAGAGGGAGACTCAGAATCCGAAGCGGGCTCCAGGCTCCAAGACGTCCGCCCAGAGCCCGACACGGGGCTCGAACTCACCGACTGCGAGATCGTGACCCGAGACGAAGTCGGTCGCTCAACCGACTGGGCCCCGCAGGCGCCCCGATTGCGCCTAGTTTACACATATGGAAATGGAGGCTGGGAGACTAGCCGCCCACAGTCAGGCTGCTCCAGATGCTGGCTCAGCACCGGCCCCAAGGGACCCACAGTCCCCCGCGGACATTCTCCTCCAGTGGCTGAGAGTCTCCAGACACTTCAGCAGAGAAGCAAGATAGGGAGGGCGCTCCCCATCACCGTCTTCCTACCCCGCGCCCCCTGTTCCATGTCCTCCGAACCGTCGGTGCCCAGAGCAAGAGGTGGGCCCTCTGCCCATCAATCGGCCCTCAGCTGATTCAGAGAAGCGGGGAGGAGGTTGGGTGCCTGGGCGACAAAGGAGGAGAAAAGATAAAAGAACTCAGAAGGGAAGGGGCACCGGGAGGGAGGTCCTGAAGACTAAAGGGCCCCCCATGTGGTCTTCACCCCAGAAGAGGGCACAGCATCAGGGGGCTGCTTGGCGCCAACAGCTGGGCCTCTAAAATAAATATAGCAGCATTGTAGGGAGTCCCCTCCCTTGTCCCCTGGAGACCCCGGGCAACATCCCAGACAGAGGGGCGGAGCCACAGACTCCCAAGGCTGTTTTGTAGGGTTTTTCATGCTGGAGAGAAAACTCGGGCATACCTTCTGGGAACAGCCCCCGCACGGACTTGGGGAGGGGGCTGGGAAAGATACCACCTCCCATCCCTCAAGAAAGAGTGCCCAGAAGAGAGGGCTGGAGCACACATCAGCTCTTTGAAGTGGAATGAAAAGAGTCCCTTTATACCTAGATTCACAAGTCTGTAACGTCACACGGGACATCGGTGTGGAGGAAGAAGGGGAACCCCAGCCCTGGAACTTCGCTGGGGCCTTGCCGTCCCCCGGCAGGCACCCCGGGCAGGGTTTGATGGGCTCGGGGCACGGGGACTTAGAATGCATCTCGGCCCTGCCCACCTTCTTGCCGAAGTCACCTGACGGCTGTTGAAAGATAAACTGAGGCATATTTAACATTTTAAGGGTTTGGGCAAAAATCAATTCGAATCAGGCCGCATTCAATTTAGCAGATAGAAAGGAGCTCTGAGGAGCTGTACAAAAGAAAAGACTTTTGCGGCAGAAGGGAGCGGGAATAAGGAAGTTAAACTGGCAAAAGAGAGGGCTGGTTGTTGCAAAGTCAGTCCTGAGGGGGGGTTCTGTGAACTTGGCCTACTTAGCACCATCTTCCCTTTGTCACCCTGACCTTGGCCCAGGAAGGGACCCAACAGTGGCATCGGAGGGAACAGTAAACAGTGCCCAGGCTGCTGCTCTGTGGGCCAAGGGGGTTACTTGCTTCTCAGAGACCCTGGACAGTAGACGCTCCAGTCGTGGGGTTTCTTGTCCCACGTAGGACCTTTCTTCATGGGTACATGCAGCTGTACTTGGCTTAGAATGGGTCCTCAATACAACAACCTTGATGTTCTTAAGGTGCAATCTGCATGATAGAGGACCTAAAATAATTTAGGATGTGGTTCCAGTGGGAGGTTTTATGATGTCACACAAGTAGTATCCAGGCACCAGCAGCGGGAATTATTTTCAGGTGGGACTCGCAACAGGAAGTGACCCCTCCCTCCCAAGAGGATTTCATGGTGGAAGAACCACATTGGATTTAGGGTCAGACAAAGCCAGAACACACCGCGTCTCTATCTTTTCTAGCCGTGTCGCCTTTGAAAAGTTGCAAACCTTCTTTGACCCCCCATTTCCTCATCTCTAAAACTTAGGCAATAGAGTTGTTAGAAATAAGAACGGGCACGTGGAATGCTTACGCTAGCAACTAGCCCACAGCACTAAATTAATAGGAGATCTTGAACATTGAAGATTGGCAGAGAGTGCAACGGCGTGTTAAAAAAAATGTACGGATGCTGCTTCATAACTGAGCGTCTCAACAGCTATTGAGACCTCTAAAAATGTCCTCCACCTAGCCATTCTTCTTCTAGAAACCCATCCCAGGAAAGTAACCTAGGATGCAGTCAAAATTCTGTGTACAAATATGCTTCTACAGCATAACTTATAAAGTAGAAAATGGGAGGCAATATGTCAACGTCGGGCAATATGTCAGACAGACGAAGGGAAACTCTCATTTTGGATTGTTAGACATTAGAAGAATATTAATGATGTGGGGAAATGTGACAATTAATAAAAGGAAACCTGGTTTGGAATGGAGTCCAGAGGCTGGCCGGGGGAGGCTCTCATCCCCCTCCTTGTCAATTGCGAATCCAACAGGAAGGGAGGCACCTCCTGGGGTGGATGCTGCTTTATTATCCAAGCAGGAGGAAGACTTTCCTTCTGCCCCAGCGACAGCCCAGCCAATGAGACGGCCGCAAAGCAGCCAGTGAAAAGTCACCAAACTTCAAACTCCCAGTTTGTTCCAATGGATTTTTGTTTATAACAGCCCTCCCAACAACCCTCCCCCCCCCCCACCCAAGAAAGTTCGTCTCCTTTGTTCTCTGGACTTGCCCTTGGTTTTGTCATAGCTTGCTTGTCCTGGTTGGTAAAACTCTGCTATTCTTGAACAAAACCATTTTTGCTGGTAAAATAACCAAGGGTTCTATTTTTTTAAGGTTAACCACATCCACAACAAAACGTCAGGTGGGATACAGGATTACGGGCAGCCAGGACTTCAGAATTAACCTAAATGTTGTCTAACACTGGGGTTGGGGGCAGGGCAGGCTGAAGTGCATCCTGGTTGCAGGTGGTCATGGTGCCACGATCAGAGAGTGTCCTTGGGGTAATGGAGAGAGGGAAGGGCAGGGAGAGGGGGAGCTGGGACCTGGGTCAGCCTGGAGTCTAGCCACAATGCCAAGTGTCCTGGGAAAGGAAGCCTGGCAGACTGTGTCTGGGGTTCCATGTCCATACTTTCCCTGTATTTTCTCACCGAATCCTCAGAGACACCCAGTTCAAACCAGCTTGAGCTAAAAAGGAACGACTGGATCATGGAACTGAAGTTTCAGTCGTGTAATTAGCCTCAGGCCCAGCGGGACGCATGGGCTGGAAGGTGTCACTGTGCCCCATCTCCCTGGATGTTATTTAGAGCAGAATCCCAGGTCTGCTGTCTCCCTCTTCATCACCCCAAAGGGCACTCTTCTGCGTTACGGCCAAGATGGGTGCCTGCAACCAGCATGTACCTCAGCCTTCGCAGCACTCTCAGCAAAGACAGATGGTTGTTTTTAACCAGAAAGATCCCGGGAAATCTTTTTTTTTTTAATTTAATTTTTTATTTTTTAAAATTGACATCCAAATTAGTTAGCATATCGTGCAACAATGATTTCAGGAGTGGATTCCTTAGTGCCCCTGACCCATTTAGCCCATCCCCCCTCCCACACCCCCTCCAGCAACCCTCTGTTTGTTCTCCATATTTATGAGTCTCTTCTGTTTTGTCCCCCTCCCTGTTGTTATATTATTTTTGTTTCCCTTCCCTTACGTTCATCTGTTTTGTCTCTTAAAGTCCTCATAGGAGTGAAGTCATATGATTTTTGTCTTTCTCTGACTAATTTCACTTAGCATAATACCCTCCAGTTCCATCCACGTAGTTGCAAAGGGCAAGATTTCATTCTTTTTGATTGCTGAGTAATACTCCATTGTGTTTATAGACCACATTTTCTTTATCCATTCATCCATTGATGGACATCTGGGCTCTTTCCATTCTTTGGCCATTGTCGATAGTGCTGCTATAAACATGGGGGTGCATGTGTCCCTTCAAAACAGCACACCTGTATCCCGTGGATAAATGCCTAGTAGTGCAATTGCTGGGTCGCAGGGTACTTCTGTTTTTAGTTTTTTGAGGAACCTCCGTGCTGTTTTCCAGAGTGGCTGCACCAGCTTGCATTCCCATTTTTTAAAAATCTTAAAAAAAATTTTTTTTTAACGTTTATTTATTATTATCGAGAAACAGAGAGACCCAGAGCATGAGCAGGGGAGGGGTAGAGAGAGGGGGAGAACAGAATCTGTAGCAGGCTCCAGGCTCTGAACTCTCAACGCAGAGCCCGACGTGGGGCTGGAACTCAAAAACCGTGAGATCGTGACCTGAGCTGAAGTTGGTCGCCTAACCAACTGAGCCACCCAGGCACCCCCTGGGAAATCTTAATGAGCCTGGAGACCCATGCCCATTGTCAACAAGTCAGGAATGAATTTACCCCAAGAATGATGGACTCTATCTCCAGGAGGCAGAACAGAGTTGCTGGGCAGACAGTCTTGGATGCCCATCGCGAATCTTCAGTGTTATTACCTTCATTCTACAGATAGAGCCAAGGTTCAGAGAGGCTAAGTAACTTACCCAAGAACACATAGCCACTGAGGGACCAGGATCCTAACCCAGGCGGGCTGCTGCCCAAGCTCACGCTCAGAGCGCTCTTTTATGCCACGTGTTAGTCTGCTTGGGCTTCCGTAACAAAATGTCATAGGCTGGGACGGAGGCGGGTGGGGGGCGGTGGTGCTTAGCCAACAGAAATTAATTTTCTCATAGTTCTGGAGGCTGGAAAGTCCCAGATCAAGCCCTGCCACAGTTTGCAGGGAGAGCCCTCTTTCTGGCTTGCAGATAATACCTTCTCTCTGTGTCCTCACGTGTTAGTGAGAGGTATCTCTTTCTCCCTCTTTTTTTTTTTAATTTTTTTTTTAACTTTTATTTATTTTTCAGACAGAGAGAGACACAGCATGAACAGGGGAGGGGCAGAGAGAGAGGGAAACACAGAATCGGAAGCAGGCTCCAGGCTCCGAGCCATCAGCCCAGAGCCCGACGCGGGGCTCGAACCCGCGGACCGCGAGATCGTGACCCTGAGCCGAAGTCGGACGCTTAACCGACTGAGCCACCCAGGCGCCCCTCCCTCTCTCTTTTTTTTTAAGTGTATTTATTTTGAGCGGGGGAGGGGGAGAGAGAGAGGTTCCTCACTGTCAGCACAGAGCCTGACGTGGGGCTCGAACCCGCACACCTTAAGATCATGACCCGAGCCGAAGTTGAATGCTTAACCGACTGAGACCCCCCGGTCTTCTAAGAGCCTCCCTCTCCTTATAAGAGCGACCGGTCCTACCAGATTAGATTGCTCCATTATGGCCTCATCTAACCCTAATTACCTCCCAAAGGCCCCATCTCCAAATATAGCCACGCGGGGGGTTAGGGCCTCAACCTCTGAATTTTGGTGGGGCCCAGTCCAGTCCCCAACACCACCCATTAGAAAGAGGAGCCAGCCAGCAGCCCAGTCTCGAACGCAGGCGGTCACACAGAGCTCCGTCCCTGGCTCACTCCCAAGCCCTCCCACCAGAATCCTAGAACCAGAGCGCCTGCAAGCAGAAGCCGGCAGAGCTGCGTGCGCTAAACTGTGCGTCAATCAGGGAGCTTAGTTGAAGCAGCTGAAGTTAATTTTGCTCATTACAGCCAAGCGGAAATGCATTAAATGCTACGGAGCAGCTCACAGGACGGGCCAGACATCTAGGTCTGGGGGCTGCGCGGCCGGGAGCAATGTTTGACGTCACTCTGCAGAGCTGTCCCGGGGCAGACACCTGGGACAGTGGGAACTGACACCTCCACGTGTGCTAGTGACCCCGATAGTCAATGGCTGGCCACTGCGGCTTGAGCCCAACCCTGGAAGCCTCTAGAACTGCCATGTGGGTACCTCCGCTGCCCCCAACCTGTCCAGGCTCTGTGTCACTGGCTCCCGTGGGCACCTAATTGGCACCTTATCAAATGTCTGCTCCCCTGGATGCAAGGGAGGCCGGGAAGGCAGGGGTTTCTGGCATTTCCAGCCTCTGTAATGGGATGGGGTCTCCGCCTTTCTCCAAGCTCCACGAAGTAGGGAAGGGGTATACAAGGATGGCCAAAAAGAATGACATTGATCAGAGAAGCAGAATCACTAGGAGGTTATATATATGTATGTCTGCGTGTGTGTGTACGTGTGTGTGTGTACATACATATATATACATATATGTGTGTATAGATATGTATATATGTCCATCTCTGGGTCTCTGGTCCCCCTGTTTTGGCCTCATCCCCCCAGTGAGAGGCTTTCCCGGGAGGGATGTGACCCGACTGGTGGCCAGCAGGATGTAGGTCAATGTGTTGGGGCTCTGTGTGCAAGCCCCTCTGTGCTCAGAGCAGGGTGGAGGAGGGCAGACCTCACGGTCAAGCGCTGACGCCCCGTGCTGGTCCAGGAACATCCGCCGGACTCTTTTCCGTGTGGTCAGTGTGGACAGCATCTCCTCCCCCTGCCCCCTAGGAGTTTTCATTCAGCTTCTTAATAAAATATGGCCAGTCCCCCTGCCCCAGAAAGTTGACTTGTTATATTTATAGCTCTTGATATATTTATAGCTCTTGAAAAACTCCCTGCCCAAAGCCTCAAACCCTCGACCCGGCCTCTGCCAACAGAGATCCTTTCCCAGAGCGGCTATTTCCGCCTGGCTCCGGAGGGGTGTGGTGCCCTGGGGCAGATGCAGGCACTGGGTGATGGGCTGACAGGCTGCAGCCTCCACCCCAACAGGTTCAGGTTTGCCGGAAAGCAACTTAAAATCACTTTTGGAGAAGGAAGTGTGCCTTATTTAGGGGGAAACGGGAAGAGTCTTGCTGTTTAAGAGTCTGTGGCTTATTATATATTTTTCATCTCCTTTTTTTTTTTTTAACAGGAAGTAGAACGGGATTATCCGAAGCCTGTTTTTTTTTTTTTTTCCCTACACACCAGGAGCAGAATTCAGAATAATTTTGCTCCACCAAAAGAGACACTTCTGTAAAATTCTCAGACACTTCTGTAAAATCCTGTAAAATTCTGCAGAGTCCTAGCTGGCCCTGCTCCCATGACAGAGGGCGGTGAGCAACAGAGTGTGAGTTTCTTTTTGCTGCTGTAACTAAGCGGTAGCTTAACACAACACAGATTTATTATCTTACAGGTCTGGAGGTCGGAAGTCCAAAATCAGTCTCACAGGGCTAAGGTCAAGGCGCAGGTCCTGCTGGGGGCTCCAGGGCAGAAGCCTATTCCTTGCCTGTTCCGGTTTCTCAAGGCCACCTCCATTCCTTGCACTGTGGACCCTTCCTCTGTTTGCCAAGCCTGGCAGTGACCTCTGCTTCTGTCATCACTTCTCTGGCTCGGGCCTGTTGCCTCTGTCTTCCAAGGGCTTTTGTGACTGCACAGGGCCTGCTAGGTGATCCAGGATAGACTCCTGTCTTTACGTCCTTACTAATTGCATCTGTAAAGTAAAGTCCCTTTTACCACGTAAAGTGGCATAGTCGCACTTCTGGGGACTAGGATTGGACAGCTTTGGGGCCATCATTCGGCCAACCACAGCCAGCAAAGCACCTGCCTGGCTTCTCCGATCCTGCCCACCGCCCTGTGAGGCAGGAGGAGAGGGGCTGTGGGGTGGGGGTGGGGGGGGGCCCTTTCACGGTGACTCCCAGAGGCGAATTCACTTGCCTGGGGGTTGAGTAGTGAGCGTCAGAGTGTAGAGAGTGGAACCGGGGCTTCCAGATCCAACCCGTTTCTGCCCGCTCGCCCAAACTGGCCCAGTTGGTGGCCTCTCGGCGGGTTGGCTGAGCGCGTGGACGCGGCCTGTGGTGCCACCCACGTTCTAGACCTGCCTCCGCCCCCGCCCGAGACCGCATAGCCGGCATGTTCCTCAGCCTCGCTACAGCTCCGTCTCCTGGGGAGAAGGACAGCTCTTGTCTCCAAGGGTATTTGTGACGATAAAATATAATGCCATAAAAACAATGTTTTATCGTGTTGCCCATGTGGTAGCTGTTACTGTTACTGATGACAATGGGGCAGGACCCCGAATCTCAGAGGCTCCAAGTCTGTGCCCTGCGGTCGCAGGATACTTCGGTTCCTGCCCGCGGTGCTCAGGCTCCTACACATGCTCTGTTTTCTCTTTGTTTCTCTCTCTTAGGCAACCCTACTCATCCTTCCAGGCCTGACGTAGATGTCGCCACCTCCAGGAAGCCCTCTCTGACTGTGCCAGGTGGAACTGGCTTCTCCTTCCCGATGTTTGCACCTCCCTTGCCTCTCAGGAGGGGTGACCGTGAACGCGGGGGTGGAAGGAGCCTGGCCTGACCCTTTGCAGATCCACGTCGGAGTCCTGGGCCCATCACCTACCGGTAGGTGTTCTTGGGCTGTCGTGAACCCGATGCCTTCCCTGTGACAAGAGGTCGGAAGCTTGCTTCCCAAGGTGCCGTGAGGCCTGAATGAGGTCATTCCTGCAAAGCCCCCGCCGTGGGGGCCTCACACATGCGAAGTCCTCAGTAACGGGTGGCTGTTCACAAGTAAAACATGGAGGCCTCCAAAACATGGAGGTCTCCCCACTGGAGACCGTGGAACCAAAGCGCCAGCCATCTCTGCTTTGGGCTGGAATCACATCACATGAGGGCTTAGCTCCCGCACACTGGGCCCTGGCTGCGGCCGTCTTTGAATAGCAAGGATGGGACGGCAAATTAATGACTATAAAGCAGGGGAACTGCTTAAAACAGGGTGGTCGGTGGGAGTTGGAGATACTTACAGGGTCCTTGGCACTGTTGGGGAGCAGCAACTCAGAGGCCCTGCCCCCGTCTGTGGAGGGGAAGGTCCCTCTCAGGGCTCAGCCGGCTGGAGGCACGTAAGCAGGTGGGGGAGGGCCCCGGTCCCTGCACAGGGGGTGAATGCCCCCCATTCTGCCCGCCTTTGTGCCTTCATCACAGGGTCCTTGTGTTGACCTGCCTCTTTGCCCCCATTGTCTGGGCCCCCGGCCCCATAAGCTGAGTGCTGTCCTGAAGTTGTCTCGTGTCCATAAACGCCTTGTAAAAGTCACCGGGGAACAAGACTACTTTATGTTGCTGGTGACTCCAGCCCAGGCCATTAAGTCTGTCCCGACGCAGGGTTGGGGCCTGCGGTGGCCTGGCTCACAGGCTTTGTGTAATCCCCTAATTAGGGCCCCCCGTGCGCCTGGCCCTGGTGCTGCAGGCCCCTTGGCCTGGCCCTGAGGGGCTCCGGGAGCCAGCGGACTCTGATTTATATTGTTTGATGCCTTCTACCCCTTCCCTGTGCGTTTTCTCCTTCTGTTTCTTTTCTTTTCTTTTTTTTTTTAAATGTTTGGGGTTTTTGGTTTGTTTGTTTTTTGAGAGAGAGAGAGAGCAAGCAGGGGAGGGCCAGAGAGAGGGAGAGAAAGAGAATCCCAACCATGTTCCATGCTTATCGCGGAGCCTAACTCGGGGCTCTGTCCCATGACCCTGGGATCACGACCTGAGCTGAAATCAAGAGTCGGACCGACTCTTAACCGACTTAGCCGACTGAGCCACCCAGGCGCCCCTCTCCTCCAGTTTCTTAATTCCAGTGCCTGGAAGTGACATTCTCCTACTGGGCTCTGCTCTTCTCTCTGTTTTCCCTTCTTAGGGCTCATTCCCAGCTGGAAGCTCAAATTCATAATTCCTCGAGGAAGCACTTTGACCATGACACGGGGTGGGAGGGGAGTGTCCATGGGAGGTGCGCAGGGGAGCAGGGAAGGGGGTACCCAGAGTCTCTCTTCTCTCAGGGTTGGACCCAGACATGGAGGGGAGGGCGGCTGATGCAGAGGAAAGAGTCCTGACTGTTGCCGAGGCGTAGGGTCCCGAGCTGGCCCTCTACTGTGTGACCCTGGCCATGTGCCTACCCTCTCTGAGCCTGCTTCCTTATCTGGAACTGGAGAAAATAACACAAATCTCTGTGCTTGCCTCATGGGGCTATTCTAAGGCCAGATGGGATAAGGGGTAGGGGCCGGTCTAGCTTTATGGCTTGTGACTTGTGTACAGGTGTTCAGGGCCCCGAGCTCAGAGGACCTGGTATTTGTTTTCACGCTCTCCTGTGGCCATCTTGAAATTCTTTGTCGTTTGGAACAAGGGCCGGCATTGGCATCTTGCACCGGGCCCTGCAAATTATGTAGCAGCTCCCGGCTAAGAGAAGGGTTTATGGACTGCACGGTGCTCTCCAGACAGAAGGCCCGGGGTAGCCGTAGCAAGAGCAGAGTGAGCCAGGGGGCACTAGCCAGAAACCAGGTCTGAGCAGTAACGTCATAGTGGGTATGGGGGGGTGTGGACAACATAGGGCCCTGGGGGTCATTGCTAGAGCTTTGGCTCTAGAGAAATAAGAAGGCACCGGAAGGTTTGAACAGAAGAACGGCATTATCTGACCTGCAGTACAGAAAGATCAACTTTGGGGCGCCTGGGTGGCTCGGCCCATTAACTGTCTGGCTCTTGGTTTCGGCTCAGGTCATGATCTCATGGCACATGAGTTCGAGCCCTACATTGGGCTCTGCACTGACAGCGTGGAGCCTGCTGATCAACTTGGCTGGTGTGTTGGGAAGAGACTCCAAGGGTAGAAGCAGGAGAGGAGCTGAAGGCTGATGAGGAACCAGCAGAAATGGTAGCGACTCAGACCCACCCGGGGGGCAGTGGCGCTGGAGGGAAGGGGCGGGATTCTGGAATGTTCTCAAGGGGGAGCCATTGGGACTCGCGACGTGTCAGATGTCATCCAGGGCTTCTGGCCTAAAGACCAACAGGGTGGAGGTGTCGTCCACGGGGCTGGGAGAGGCCGTGGGGCAGGGGCGCGGGTTGGATTTCGGGAGGCTGGGTGTGATTGTCCTGGCAGAAAATCTCCAAAGGGAGCTGCCGGCAATTTGTCCTGTCTGCACCCCCACGCCCCTCGCCCATTGTCTCCCCCTCCCTCCCGTCCTTGAACCACGGCTGGTCTTGTAACCTGCGTGGACCAGTGGAGCGGGGGCAACCCAGCTGCCATGTGGTAAGGAAGCCGAGGGGGGCGACCGGAGGAGCCCCGTGGAGGGCGGTGAGGGTGACAGGCGGCTCCTACCTACCAGACACGTGGGGGAGGCCCTCTTCTAGTGCCGGCCGAGCTCCCTGAGGAACGCGGCCACCGGGTGGCTCTGGCCGGCAACACACGGCCCAGCAGAACCGCCCAGATGAGCCCAGACTCCTGACCCCACGGCGTCATGAGAAATAACGAATCGCTCTTCGGGGTCGCTAAGTGTTGGGGCTGTTTGCCACACAGCAAGAGACGACGCGCACAGATCTCTGTCGGACATCCAGGCAGAAACACGTCGTGTGGGCAGAGGGATGCGTGAGCCTGGGGCTCGGGAGAGAGATCCCGTCTGGAGACATTGATCTGGGCATCTTGGACCCAGGTGGCGTTGGTCCTGAGACTGGATGGGATGAGCACGGTCGAGTGTGCAGAGGACGAGGGACAGAACCCCGGGGCCCCGGGGTCTTTGCGTGGCCAGGACGGGGAGGAGGGGCTGGCGAGGGGGCATAGCGGCTGTGCTGGGGTCAGGCCCCCCACCAGCACCGGCCAGACCTTCCCCCCACTCTCTGCTGGTGCCATTCCTTCCGACACCACGTCCCCTTGTGCCCGTCCCATGAGAACACGAGCTCATTCAGCTGCGCGTGCCCGCTGTCCTGGGCCCCCCACATTCCCCTCGTCTCTGAGACGGGGTCCTAGCAGGCCTCATGCCTCCTCACTCGGTCTCAGCCCCGGGCTCGCGGAAAGTTCTGCATCTGGAGCCCGGAGCAGGCTGCGTGGTCCTCTGGGACCGCGGGACCTCCCTCCGCCCCGCAGGGACAGCCGTGGCCGCCAGGTCCCCAAAGCAGGCGGGAGCCACCTCTCATTGTCCGAACACACCCTCCCGCGGCTGGCTGAGCGCACAGAGCTGGGCACGGGCAGGAAGCCCAGAGTTTTGGCCTCGCGTGCGTGGAAGCAGATGGGAGACCGAAGGGTAGCCAGTCGAGGGAGAGCGGTTGGGGCAGAGGGAACATTCTATGAGAGGCCCCGAGGTCAGAGGGGAAGAAGGGGACGAGGAGGATGGCAGGGGCTGGCGGCGGGGCTGGTGGACGTGAGGCTGGAGGGCAGGTGGGGCAGGCAGGTGGGAGCCACAGGCCCCATCAGCCCTGGGGTCCTCGTGGTGTTACACAAATGCCCCAGACGAGGACCCTTTTGAGAAAATATCGCATCACGCTTGGTGTCCTGTGGGTGGTTAAAGACAGGGAACATTAGTACTTTTTGCAACATTAAATGGTGCAAATAGACTAGTGCTTAAAGGGATAAGTTTTACTTGCCCGAAGATTCCAAGATGTGCTCAGCTCAGCTCACTCCATATGTTGCCACCAGATGCCTGCCCGGAGCCCACTGGTGTCAAAGGCTTTGGTGTCCTTTTGCTCAGTTGCTGTGTCTGTGAGATTGGTTTGTTGCTACTTATGTGTGGTCACTGCCCCTTCCCTGCTTCTCTCCCACCTCCCTCTCTCCCTCCCTCCCTTCCTTCCTCCCCTCCTCTTCCTTCCCTCCTCCCCCTTCCCCTCCTGCCCTCCCTTCGTCTCTTCCTTCCTTCCTTCCTTCCTTCCTTCCTTCCTTCCTCCTCCTCCTTTCTTCCCCCTCCCCCTTCCCATCCTTCCCTCCCTCTCTCCCTCCCTCCCTTCTTTCCTTCCTTCCTTCCTTCCTTCCTTCCTTCCTCCCTCCCTTCCTCTCTTCCTCCCTTCCTTCCTCCTTCTCCTCTTCCTTCCCCCCTGCCCCTTCCCCTCCTTCCCTCCCTCCCTTCATTCCTTCCTTCCTTCCTTCCTTCCTTCCTCCCTTCCTTCCTCCTCCTCCTCTTCCTTCCCACCCTTCCCATCCTTCCCTCCCTCTCTCCCTCCCTCCCTCCCTCCCTCTCTTCCTTCCTTCCTTCCATTCATCCCTCCCTTCCTCCACAGTTTCCACAAGGTCCTCAGCACCTGTGCTGTGGGGGAGGGACACCAACCCTGTCCTAAGACCCTCACCCTTCACACTGTCGCCCTCAAAAAGGTAATAACAGCAGGGAAGGTAAAGGAATGCCACCCCTAACAGCATCTCCTTTCACGAGCATCTTCCTGCTGCTGCTGCCTGGCCTTCGTGTCTGTCCCTCCCTGCCCAAGCACCCTTGGGAATCCCTGACGTAGTGGACCATCACCGGCTCTCCTCCTCTACGGTTATCAGGGCCAGGATCTAATTAACGAGAACTAACAGTCAGCAGTTATTCCGACAGCAGCCGAGACTGTGGCTGTCACAGGGCGTTATCTGGGCCATCTTTCTTTCCTGGATCCCAGGGCCCGGACCCCAGAGGTGCTGGCGCTGTCCCGCGCACGTGGTAAGTCCTGGAACAAAACCGGCCACCTGCTGCACTTAGATTTTATTCTCTTTATCACCCACCCCTGCCCATCCCCATGCTCCCTCCTCCCAGGAACACCCACCTTAGTGAACTTAATTTACTAGAGTTTAGTCCTTCCAATCCGTTGTCAATGCATTATGCATTTATTAAGATTATAAGTGACTCCCTGAAAAGGATATAGTGCCATTTTGTGTGTGCTTGAAAATCTACTTAGACATTATTGGCCCATAAATCTCATTTTGAGTTTGGTCCTTATTATATGTAAATCTGGTTCAATATATCTGATGGCTGCATGGGATTTTCTTTTTTCTTCCCTCCCTCCCTCCTTCCTTTCTTTTTCTTTCTTTCTCCCTTCCTTCCTTCCTTCCCCCCCCCCCCCGCCCCACCTCCCCTCCCACTTTCTTTCTTTCATAGGCTTCATGCCCATAGGCTTCAAACCCAACGTGGGGCCTGAACTCAGGACCCCAAGATCAAGACCTGACCTGAGATCAAGAGTCGGATGCTCAACTGACCGAGCCACCCAGGGGCACCCAGGTGCCCTGGGCGTTTTCACTTTGTGAATGTACGTATAATTTAGAGTGAAGGTGTGTGTCCCCACAAAACACAGGTATTGCACTAACCCTGGAGGGGAATGTATTAGGAGGTGGGGCCTTCGGGAGGTCACGAGGTCATGAGGGTGAAGCCCCCGCACGTGGGATTAGTGCTCGTATAAAAGAAGCTCCCGAGAGCCCCCTTCTTCTTCTGTCCTCTGAGGACCCAGTGAGAAGATGGCCATCTACCAATCAGGAAGCAGTCCTCATTAGACACTGAATCTGCAGGGACCTTGATCTTGGAGTTGCAGCCTCCAGAGCTGTGAAAATAAAAGTCTGTTGTTTACGAGCCTTCCAGTCTCTGGTATTCCGTCACAGTGGCCACACTGGACAAAGACAACACACACACACACACACACACACACACACACACCCATTCCGGAGTGATGGGACCTTACACTTACTCTTTGTGCCTCCAATCATGCTGTGCTGTGCTCCCTTCCCTGTGCCCCTGGTGGGGACACACATGCAGGAGACACACCCCAGTGTCTGGGGGGGGGTGTGTGTGCACACGCTTAGGGGGACTCCGGCATGGCTGTGTGCAATCCTGCGGCGGTCTGCCCTCCCGGCCGGGTGGGGAGCCCTGTTGCCGCAAGCTCACAGCTGCCCTTGCTCCTGTCTGACCTTCTGGGTCCTGTGGGTCATCAGATGGCTGGCAGGTGGCGTCTCCATCAGGTTCCCCTCTCTGGTGACCGGAGGACTGACGCTGTCACGCTGGGGTTAGGCTCCCGGCTCTCCCCACTGCCAATCTCCGTTCACACCTTTGCCCCTTTGCCAGCGGGGCTGACCCTCTTTCATTTGCTGATTTATAGGATTAACTTGTACAATTTGCATGATAATTCCTCATCAGTTTAGGCGTGGAGGAACAACTTCTTCCCATCTGTCACTCCTCTGCTCTCCCCCCCACCCCCACCCCCTCAGTTTGGGGACTTCTTTATCCAATGGAAATCTTTAACTTTGGTGAAGTTGAATCTGTCGTTTTTCTCCTCCTAGTTTGTTCTTCTGTTCAAGATATTCTTCCCAGCTTTGAGACCATAAAGCTTTTTCTCTTTTCTTCTATTGGCTTTATGATTTAACTTATATACTTTAGTTCTCAAACTATGTGTGTGGTTGTAATATATCACACTATCATGTGATATTATAGAGGTATATAATAGTTTTCATTTTATATTTTTGTCTCTAAGGGAAGGTTTTTTGTTTTTTTTGTTTGTTTGTTTGTTTGTCTTTTAATAAGCTCCATGCCCAACGTGGGGCTTGAACTCACGGCCCTGAGATCAAGAGTCACGTGCTCTACTGACCGAGCCAGCCACGCACCCCTCATAGTCTTCTCTTTCTGTACAATATGAAGACTTTCCCAATACCACTGACAGTTGCATCTAAAGAGCTTTAGTGTTTTTGTTAGTTTTCCTTCTTTATAACCTGCATCGAGAATCTGAAGGATCTCAGTTTCCGAAGGAAGTAAATATCCAGGGCAAATACTTTTCTTTGCACCTCCTTGTGTTTCTTGCTTTCCTGATGCTAATTTGTTGGAGTTGGATGGCGATTGTTCATCTTGGGTACTTTGCCTCACCTGCCCTTTGAAGGGCAGCTCATCTGCCCTTTGAAGCAGTCTGGGTATTTCCTTGCCTAATTCAGGGTACGGATTTCAAGAGTCTGCTTTTCATTTTGAACTTGCTTCTTTCAAGTCCTCTTCCACGCAGGAAAAGTCTGAATTGCATAAGCACTTGATGTGCGTTCAACATTGAAAAATATTGTGAGGGTCTGTTGAAATTATTAAAACACACTGCAGTACCCAGATTAACGACTGTCAAATAATTTGTAGGTTGTAAATGAGGTCATTGAGTCACGGCGTGGGTGAAATGCTGGGCCTCATTTGGAGTCCAGTCTGAACATCGAAGGAGCCTGCATCTGTCTCACAGAGTTAGCTAATAATACCCCCAGCCTGATTTCTTAAATAATTCATTTTTCCTGCCTAAGTTGTGATGCCACTGACACCACTGTGGTATGATTTGGGAATTTCTGTTCTGTTTCTTTGATCATCTGATCTGTTCCCTTGCCCAAACCGCATTCATGAATCTTTATTTTTCATATGAATTTTCATGTCATCTCGTAAAGTTTCTGAAAATGTATTGCTGATCTTGATGGGGTTTTGGGGTGATGGTGGGGTTCGGAGCTGACGGCCAAGAGAGAATTCTTGAAGATATCTTTGGTGCAAAAAGGTGATTTTATTAAAGCACGGGGATAGGACCCGTGGGCAGAAAGAGCTGCGCTGGGGTTGTGGAGGGTAACTGATCGTATACCCTCCGGTTGGGAGGGGGCTAGGGATAGAATAAGTCTCTAAGGTATTTTGGAAGCAAGGTTTCCAGGATGCTGAGGGGGTAGCTGTTAGGAAAACGCCATTTATTACATTTAGTAAAACCTCAGTCATGAGATGTTTCAGATGTATATCAGGGCCCATAAGCTTGGAGGATGATTGGGGGAGTTGAGATAAAGGAAGTTTCCAAAGGAATTTTTATATGTTAAAGTAGATTCACAGGATCCTGGGGGGTAACGTTAAGCCAAGATTCCCTTCTGCCCCCAGCAAAGTGTCCTCATCGTGGCAGCTGAGCTCCTAGAGGGAGGTCACTCTGCCTGTTTCAAGGACTCGTCACTGGGCTGTAGGCAGTCAGGGAATTTCATTTTTCATTTGCCTTAGTTTCCCACATCACCATGGCAAGCACTTAAACCCCCTTACATCTTGATGAAGGTGATATTAGGGCTCCAGGAAACGGAGTCTTAGGTTTCTGGAGATGAGGCTGTGAATAAGATTGCCTGTTTCTTGCAGTTTAGTGAGTTCTCCGTAAGCGGAAGGAGACTCCTGTCCTGCAGGGCTGTGATCTGTATGTCAGTCACCTGCATTCTTTCCTTTCCCCTGTTCTGGGGCAGCCAGGAGTGTCCGAGGAGTATCACACATATCCCACCTGGTGTGTGTGCGTGTGTGTATGTGAGTGTGTGTGCGCGATGTTAGCCTGTTCTTTGCCCTCAGCTCGCCCCACGCTCCCGCATCACTGTGACTTTGATTGGATTGTTTTAAATTTACAGATGAGCTTGAGGAACGTTGACCTTGGCAATGTTAAGCTCTGCTGTCCGTGAATAGGGCACACTTCCCCATTTTCTCACACGTTGTTTTGTGCCTTTACTAGATACAACATTTTCTCCCTAGAGATCTTGTGCATTCTCTAATAGGCTAATTCTTGGCTGCATTATATTTTTGGTTGTCGTGATAAATGCTGTTATATTTTTGGCTACTTTTTTTCAACCAGTGTTTGCTGGAGCAGGGCAACCCTCCTGCTTTTGATGTGTTGACTATGTCTCTGGCTCCTGGTAGTTCTTTTTTTTTTTTTTTTTTTTTTAAATTTTTTTTTCAACGTTTTTTATTTATTTTTGGGACAGAGAGAGACAGAGCATGAACGGGGGAGGGGCACAGAGAGAGGGAGACACAGAATCGGAAACAGGCTCCAGGCTCCGAGCCATCAGCCCAGAGCCTGACGCGGGGCTCGAACTCACGAACCGTGAGATCATGACCTGAGCTGAAATCAAGAGTCGGACACTTACCGATTGGGCAACCCAGGTGCCCCTAAACTGATGGTCTTTTAAACTTTCAGATTTTATTTATTTATTTATTTATTTATTTATTTATTTTTAATTAAAAAAAAAATTTATGTTTATTTATTTTTGAGAGAAAGACAGAGTGTGAGCAGGGGAGGGGCAGAGGGACTGGGAGACACAGAATCAGAAGCAGGCTCCAGGCTCCGAGCTGTCGGGACAGAGCCCGACATGAGGCTCGAACTCACGGACCGGGAGATCATGACCTGAACCAAAGTCGGACGGTTAACCGACTGAGCCCCCCAGGTGCCCCTAAACTTTCAGACTTTAAAAAATAGTTATCCTTGACTTGAAAATAACCTGCTAGAGGCATAACCGACGCAGAGGTAAGCATGGCCAGGAGAGGTGGCGGGAGGCAGGGTGTAATGGTGTCACGGGAGCCCCGGAATCCCGACAGTAAAGTCACCTCCCCACGTTAATCCAGTTTGTGGAGGGTTTCTGTTACTTGCAGCGGAAAATTGTCACCGTCTGGGGTTGGGGAAAGGCTGCAGATCACTGAGTCTGTCCGTGCCTGGGCCATCAGTCAGGTCAGGTTCAGGGTCAGGCTGGGTGGATACCTCCACCGGCGGCCGGGAGGCTGGAGGGCCATGGGTCTCCAGGGTGAAGGTCATCTGAGGAGGACATAAGTATTAATAACAACGACGACAGCAGCAGACATCTCTTGCTGAGGCTAGTTCTGTGCCAGCCACTGTTCTAAGCACTTGACAGGTATTACCACACGTAGCCTTCACGACTGTCCACGCTGTAGGTGCTATTATCCTCAGGTGCAGAGGCCGAGGCCCAGAGGGGTTACAAAAGTTGCCTGAGATGATCAGCTAGCAAGGAATAGAGCTGGGATCAAACCCAGGGGTCCGAGCCAGGGGCCCTGGGTCCGCTGTGCTGTTCTGCTTCTTGCAAAGGGGCGGAGCAAAGCCTCAACACAGAGTAGGGGCTCCCTCCGGTGCTCCTATGACGAGTCCGGGTCTTTGGTTGTCCCTTCCCGGTCCCCCTAGCAGAGGCTGACACTTGGATTCCTAGCTGGACGGAGTGGTTTCCTCTTGAGGAAGCTGGATGTTTTCTACTTATTTGGCGATGAAAGAAGTGGGAACGAACTCCTGATCCTTGACACATCTCATGCTGGTCGGGAACCCTGCTCGTCTCAGAAAGCCTAACCCAAACTGGCTCCGGCAAAAGAGATTTTATTGGCCCTCTGCTGTGTCGGGATCAGTGTGATCCAGGGCTCAAATGATACAACCAGGGCCTAACTTCTCTCTCTCCCTTTCTTGGCTCTGCTTCCTTGGTGTTGACATAATTTCAGGCAGAGTCTCTCCTCATGGGCACAGAAAGGCTGCCTCGGTTCCATCCGTCTTTATTTGTGTCCAGTGGGAAAACCCCAGTCCCTTCTAATATGCTTTCTTTTTTTTTTTCTTCTTTTAAATCTTTATTTTTGAGAGAGAGAGAGAGAGAGAGAGAGAGAGAGAGACAGAGTGTGAGCAAGGGAGGAACAGAGAGAGAAGGAGACACAGAATCCAAAGCAGGCTCCAGGCTCTGAGCTGTCAGCACAGTGCCCAACACTGGGCTCGAACACACGAGCTGTGAGATCATGACCTGAGCCCAAGTGGGACGCTTAACGGACTGAGCCACCCAGGCGCCTCTGTTCGAATACGCTTTCTTAAGAAGAAGGGGCCTCACTGATTTTGATTGGCTTGGGCACCCATTCCTGAACCAATTGTCGAGTTCAGGAAAAAATGGAATTTGCTGATTGGCTTGTGAAAATAAGCCCCGCCCCTGGATCAGGAGAAGACCAGGAAGGTGTCCTCCGCCCCAGCAGGTCTAGTTAGTGACTAATGAATGTCCGTGAACACAACTCGTTGTTGGCGTGCTTTGGTTTACACGCGCATTTCCAAGCCTAGGAGTTGTAGTTTTGAGTTGGTGCGGCTGTTTATTTGGTTTGCTTATAGCTCTTGTTTTTGCTTCTTTATTCTTTAGGCTGCCAAACCGTTTTGAGCCAGGATTTAGGCGGGAGTGCAACACAAACCAGATGTGATGAAGATAGATGAGATATAAACTGGTGTTTGCTTTCTTGCATTTCCTTCCCTCCTCTGCTCTAAGATGGTCTCAGGCAGCTGTGTTCTCTTGCCTCGGGGCCGCTTGTTGCCTGAAGGCCGTGCCTGTTCCTGACCTTTTGTTCAGCTCACTGAGCGACTGGGGGGGCTTCCCAGAGAGAGGCCTGGCCTGAGGGGCTGGGAAGGAGAGACCTCTCCACCCAGGGGCACTGTGCTGTGTGTCCTGCATTTGCCCTCTCTGCCCCTCGCACCTGCTCTGGGCCCCTGGAAGGGGACCCTGGGGGATGGCCTCAGGGCTCTCCTGGCCCTTGGGTTCCGGTTGGTTTGGCCTCTGGGAGGCACCAGCAGAAGATCTGGGAGGAAGGAGAGAGAGGCGTGTGGTTGTTCCCAGGCTCTCTGTCTCTGGCGCCTCTGGGGGCGGGGGGTGTCTCAGCTTCTGTTCAGCAGCCCCCTTCCCAGTCACGGTGGCAGGTTCTGGAAAGCACGCCCTCCCCTCGCCCCTCCAGGAGGCCTGAGTTCTATACTGGTTTCTCTACACTTGGCCCACGTCTTTGTAAATGGCCTCTTTATTAGCCTTGCCCAAGTCACCCCATCTGAGGGGCCACGGTCTCCTGTCAGGCCCCTGGCTGATGCAGGGGTGGCACGTGGGGTCCTGACATGCCCGCAGTGTCCTGAGAGGGGGCAGGGTCTTGGGGGGTGATTGAGTAGTACCCTGGTCACCAGGTGCCCAGGCTGGGCGAAGATGCCCCCCATCGCCCCACTCAGCACAGGGACACGTGAACTTCCTGCCCCTGGGGGAACCGTGCTAGACTTGGAACCCACAGCGGGGACCGTGGGTCCTGGTGGCCTGTTTCCCACATGTTCTCCTCTAAGTAACCTCCTGGGGCCTCTGCAGGACGCTTCGGTAGATACAGATAGGGTTGTCAGATAGAATGAAGGGCACCCAGTGAAATATGAATTTCAGATAAACCGTATTATTTTAGTATATCTCAAGTATTTCGTGAGATATATTTATACTAACAATTTTTTGTTATTTATCTGGGCATCAGATATTTTTAAATATATGTTTTTTAAATATTTATTTTTGAGAGAGCGACAGCACGAGCTGGGGGAGGGGCGGAGAGAGAGAGGGAGACAGAGGATCAGAAGAACTCTGTGTGGACAGCAGAGAGCCCCATCCGGGGCTCAAACTCACGAACCACGAGATCATGGCCTGAGCCGCGGTCCAATGCTCAGCCGACTGAGCCACCCAGGTGCCCCTGATATTTTTATTTGTTAAGTCTAGCAACCCTGGTCAGAGAGGGGTCTCTGATAATGGCAGAGTGAATTTGCCGTTAGCCCAGAGGGATGGGCGCACAGGGTCAGAGTTTAGTCGCCTTTGAAAAATATAAAGTATCATTTCTTGGTGCCTCCTTCAGGGGGGTAAAGTCCTTGCTGCACTGAGTAGAGCAGAGCTGCCCGGTAGAAGCGGGATGTGGGGGTGACGTTAGGTGTTCTCCCCTTCCCTCCCAGGGGGTCCCTGAGGAATCTACGGGGTCGACTCCCAGGAGGACCTCCGAGAAGGATGCCAACAAGCCACATCCGCCTTCCACGTGAGGAAGTCAAGCTGTCAATTACTTTGTGATATTTTGTCCTATCGTTACCAGAACATTTTTCTCCCCGATTTCCGAAGCGACACAGTCTCATTACTGAAAACCGGCAAATACCGAGAAAGATAGTGAAGAAATAACAAACTGGGGCGCCTGGGTGGCTCAGTCAGTTGAGCGGCCGAGTTCGGCTCAGGTCATGATCTCGCAGTTCGCGGGTTCGAGCCCCGGGTCGGGCTCTGAGCTGACCGCTCGGAGCCTGGAGCCTGCTTCGGATTCCGTGGCTCCGTCTCTCTCTGCCCCTCCCCTGCGCGCACTCTGTCTCTCTCAAAGATAAATAACCATTAAAAAAATATTAAAAGAAAGAAGAAATGACAAACCGTTCATGACCCGCCATTCGGAGACAGCTGCCACCGGCTTTTGCACATGGCCTTCCGTTTCACTTCCACACATTTATACATGTATGGGTTATATTTTGAAGGTGAAACCGGCATCCTGCTCTACGCACTATTTTATCATTTGCTTTTTCACTTAGTAATAGAGGGGGAATACTTTCCCATTATCCCAATCATTAAGTTTATGGCTACATCATATTCCATCTTATTAATGGGCCACAATAGGTCAATTAGTTTAATTTCCTCAGTCAAACCGAAGATTCTGGTAGAATTAGTTAAGGCACTCGTTCATCCCGCGTGCACGCATCGAGTGCCTACAACGTGCCGTGGGGAGGGTCTGACGTCCCCGGGGCTGACCGCTGGCCCCCGTGTGCCCGCGCCTCGGACGGGTGCCCTCAGCGCCCCGAGTTGCACGTGGAGCCTGGTTACCAGCATCGGCTCCTAACCCCCGGAGGTGTTTTCGGCAAAGCCTTGGCCTTTTGAACTCGGCTGTAGACAGTTGGGGGCAATAATGAGAGAGATGAGCCGCCTTCTTCCTCTATGTGATTTTAGAACACCATAAAAACTTCACTGTAAAAAAAATTAATAAAAAGCAACACGATGACTCATCCACCACCACCAGAGTTGGTACCTCCGATTTTCATCCCACAGCTGCCTCCCCTGAGAAAATAAAATATGCTTCTAATTAGCTGAGCTTTTAAAAGGAAAGCTGAGCGCTGGGCTTTTTAAGGCTGTTCGGGGTGGGGAACGGGTGGGCCGTCCCGTGTTCCTGGGCCATTAAAGCGCACGGGGGCCTGTCTTGGGGAGGGCCCGGAGGGACACAACACCGTCCTGCCCGCTGACCCCCTGCTTGTCAACCTCATGGACCTGATGGGTGCCCTGAGATCCTAATTCCTTCCCACCTCCCTTCTGTTCACCTACGAGAGCTTCCTCTAAGCCTTTCTCCAGGCCGCAGGGCACCTGCGGGGCCTTGGACCGCAGCTGGAGATGCGGCGGGGAGACGAGACCCTGTTGCTCTGGGGGCACCGGTGATGGCCGGTCCCTGCCGGGTGAGGCCTGCGGGCCTCCTCTGCTCCCGGCCCCCGCCTCGGCTGGTCTCTGGGGTGGGCACGTAGTTTGAAGCCCAGAGGAACCGTCCCAGTGGGCTGGGTGTCGGGAAGGCCTCCGTCCTGCGCCTCTCAACCCATGTGTGTGGTTGGAGGGTGGCCGTGTAGCACGGGAAGGTGTCGTCAAAGATAAAAGTTAGAGCTTATGAACTTCTCACCGCAAACAGGAACGCTGGGGTGGTTCTGCCCGCCAGGGGAAGACAGGTGCCGGTCCCGGGGTGGAGGATGTCGTGAGATCCTGACAGGTGGGGGTGGGGGCAGAGCCACAGATCAAAGCGGCTGATGGTGGCGTGTGTGAGGAAGCGGCCAGTGGGAAACTAACTTTGGGGCCCCCCGGGTGGCTCAGTCAGTTGAGCGTCTGAGTCTGGATTTCGGCTCAGGTCATGATCCTGGGGTCGTGGGATCGAGTCGTGTGTCGGGCTCTGTGCTGACAGCCTGCTTGGGATTCTCTCCCTCTCTCTTCTTCTTTTTAAGTTTATTTATTTATTTTGAGAGAGGGAGAACACAAGCAGGGGAGGGACAGAGAGAGGGAAAGAGAAAATCCCAAGCAGACTCTGCACTGTCAGCAAGAGCCCGATGTGGGGCTCGAACTCACGAACTGTGAGATCACGGCCCGAGCCGAAATCAAGACTCGGACGCTTAACTGGCCGAGCCGCCCAGGTGCCCCCCCACCCGCCTCCTTCTGCCTCTCTCCCCCAGCTCGCGCTCTCTCTCTCAAATAAATAAATAAATACATACATACATAAATTAATAAATTAACAAAAAGAGATTGCCTTTAAACTTTGTCGTAACCTCAGTTTGGGCAGCAAAGAGGATAGTGTTAAAGAAGGGCTGTCTGATATGTGAAGGCTCACAGTAGGTACGGGGAACTGGAATCTGTCGAAAGGGTGTCTCACTCCACACCCAGCCAGTGCTGGAAAACCTCCATGTAAATAGCCATTAAAGCAGAGCGTGCGTGTTTGCTTTAGTCTCGCTTTCCAGATGCATTTGAAATGTGGTTCGATTTAGGAAAAAAAAAAAAACAAAAAACTTGACTGATGACGTTTCCAGAACACGTCTGTGGGGTTGAGTGAGATCTCTCTTTCTCTCTGTCTCTCTCATCTAGCCACCTATCCATCCATCCCGCCAGCTACCTAGACCTCTACAAACATGTCTCTGTAAAAAAAAAAACCCTGTAGATACACAGATTTGTAAAAACAGAATCTTAGTGTAATAACAATGGTGGAGGCAGCGACCTGAATCGTCTTATTTACATTTGTCTATTCCTTCATTTGGGTGTCAGGTGATTCCAGAAAGGATTTGCAGGAGGTAAACGCAAGAAGATGTGGTCTCGTGCTCACAGTCCGGGTGCGGGGAGGCGATTCTGGGAGTGCCGGAGAGGAGGTCTGAGAAGGGACGGGTGTGAGAGTAGACACTGTCCATCTGTACTGGGAGCCTGGGAGCACCAGGGAGCCTGGGAGCACCAGGGAGCCTCAGCGAGCGGGTGTGTGTGGGTATTTGGACAAGAGTATGTCCATCCGGGCGCTTACTGCCGCATTATGGCAGCTCACGGTCAGGACCAGCTGAGGGTTCTGAGGCCACCCTGGGTCACACAGCAGGTGGCCTGGCAAGGGCAAGGTCCTCCGGGGTGGAGGCTCTTAGGCCGTCTTTGGCTGGTGAGCCTAAGGCTTTGGCCGGGCACTGCCTCCCTTTCTGGCCTGCTTTTGGGGATTGAGATAAGGAGGCAGACGGAGAAATCTCTGTGGGGGTTGGCAGTGGGGAGTCTGAGCCCTCCTCCTCCTGAGGACGCCTGGGGAGACCCGTCATCGTCAGGCCCAGAGCGGGGCCACCAGCTGTGGGGCCCATGGGGTCTGAGGCCCAGAGGCGGAGCTCGGCAGGGCTCCCAAAGCCGTGATGACGCGGGGAGTCTGCCCAGGGAGAGGACAGACTCAGCAGCGGGTCAAGGATGGGCACGAGGGAGCCCCAACATTTAAGGGGCAGCGCTGGGGAGGCGGCCAAAGAGACGAGGAAGGAGCAGCTGGTGGGGGAAGGGATGGCGCGTGTACCAAGGCCTGGAAACCTAGGAGGAGTCCTTTCCAGAGCTCAGGGCAGTGAGTGATGGCAAACGGTGAATGGAAGTCATTCTGATCATTTTGCGGGGGTGCTTGGGACCAACTAGCAAGGGGCTCTGCAGTGGCCCAGGACCCTTGAGCTTCTGCCCGGCCCCGAGGGGCACAAGGACCCGTTACTGTCTCGGGTAGGAGCTGCCGTGCGGATGTCTTCCTTGTGTCCTGCGCAGCTCCCGGCAGCCCACGAGGAGTCAGGACGGACGGGGACAGATACATTTGTCCGGCCCACGTGCATCACCTGTAGGGAGCTCAGCCTCGGCCAGGCTCCCGAGGCATTTTCTGAGGGGTGGCTCAAGGTCAGGAGGAGGGCAGGAGAGTGGCCGTCTGCAGACTCCAGAGCTTTCTCTCTGCTCTGGGCGGCCCGGGTTGGCTTCGGCGTGTGGAGATAAATGGCCCGCCGGGCCGTTCCTGGGCCGAGTGTCCCTGCATGGGGATCACACCTGGGCACCACCGGAGAAGCCAGATCACTGGGGTTCAAATCTTTGCCCCACCACTTCTGGTTTGCATGATCCTGGGCAAGTCACTAAACTGCTCTGTGCCTCAGTTTCCCCAGCTGTAAAGCATCGTAGTAGCTCCGTCGTAGAGCTGGAGAGAGAAATCCGTCACCTGTGAAGGGCTGGGACCGGCGCCTGGAGTAGGCGCGAACACGCTCAGTCTCAGCTGGTTTCTCACCTTGAGCCGGGGCACCCCTGGTTCTGTGGTTGCCGTGGCCGTGGTCCCGGCCCCTCCCTGTGCGGACTCTTGCACACCATGTTTTCAGGGCGGCCTTTTCCTGAGAACCTGCTCTGTTATTTCCTTCCCGGCGTGCCCTCTTTGTTTTCCGTAGAGCGCTTACCACAGCTGGTAACTTGTTGGTCACTTTACCTGGTTTTTGTCTATCTAGAAGGCTCGCTCCAGAGGGTAGGGACCTTGTTGGTGTCTTTCCACAGCAGAGTCCTCAGCTTCTGGACAGAATGAACCTTTGTGGAGTGAGTGAGTCTAGGAGGTTCTGGGGAAGTCTTGCCCCGGACACCAGAGCAATGCTGCCGTGAGGATTGTCCTTATCTCCCGGAAAAGTCCGGTGTCTGGCCCGCTGTCCTGCCAGTCGCCCGGGGCCACACCTCTCCCTCTGCTCCTGGTAGTATGTGCTTCCCTCCCCCACCCTCCCGGCTCGTCCTCCAAGTGTCCCGGCATTTGCTGAGGTCCGGAAGCAGAGCAGGGAGGGACCAGGCGTGAGGTCCCCCCTCCTACAATCTCAAGACACACGTCGGGCAGTCACTCTGTTCTGCTTAATTCTGGGAAGTGAAATACTGCACCAGAGACCTCAGAAGAGTGTCTAGTTCTTGGGGAGGTCTTAACTTTTTTTTTTTTTTTTTTACATTGGATCTTTTTCTAGCCCCCAGTTTTATTGAGATAAAATTGACCGTGGCAAGTTCTTTTTTTTTTTTTTTTAATTTTTTAATGTTTATTTATTTATTTTATTTTATTTTTATTTTATTTTTTTTTTTAATTTTTTTTTCAACGTTTTTTATTTTTTATTTTTGGGACAGAGAGAGACAGAGCATGAACGGGGGAGGGGCAGAGAGAGAGGGAGACACAGAATCCGAAGAGGGCTCCAGGCTCTGAGCCGTCAGCACAGAGCCCGACGCGGGGCTCGAACCCACGAACCTGCGAGATCATGACCTGAGCCGAAGTCAGACGCTTCACCAACTGAGCCACCCAGGCGCCCCAAAGAGAGTTGTTTTAGATATTCCTTTTGCCACTCCAAGCTGAACCTCCAGTTGGAGCCGCCATTTTGGTTTCTGTCGAACTGTTGACCGTCATGGCCCCGGGGCCAACTACTTTCATTGGGGCATTTTTTCCTTCATGAAACGAGCCTGTTCTGATAGTTGCAGGCGAGTGGTGTGTGGGATAACAGTCCTGGAGGAGGGTGGCCGGGAAGTCAGGATAGGGGACTGGCAGCTAGTTCCCTGCCTGAGACTGGTCCCTGACAGGTCATTAGAGAAGCATTCGTGTAGTGAGCAGTGGCCCTCTCTTGTGGCCAGGGCCGCGGCTTGGGTTTGAGGGGCCCATTGGCTTTTTTGGTTGTCTTGTTTGAGAAGAAACGATCCCTGGGATCAGAGGTCTGTGAGTAGGGAGACGTTTGCTGCGCCCAACGGGACGGTCTGAGGAAGGCGGAGACGGGAGGCCCTGCCGGTCATCATGCTTCCGGACCTGACTGTGCTTACTTATCTGCTGATGAGGAATTTCTTCCCGAGGTGATGCTAAAAATAGATCTATAAAAATCTCTAGCACTGTTTAAAGTTGAACCCCGAAGGGAGTCACGTGAACCTTCTACGTTGACAGCCTGCGGGGGGATCTGTAGCCCGGTAGTCAAAGCACGTGCCCACCTCAAGGGGCCAGGGATGTTTATCTCTGTGGCAGCGGGGATTCTGGGGGGTAGCTGGGCACGTATAGCCTTCTGGAGAATATTTTCTCAGTAGCCATTACCTGGACCCAGAAAACCCAAGAGGCACCAATGCCGTGACGTGGTAGCGGTAAGACGCGGTGATGTCGTGATGCTGTGATATGGGGACCTATGAGGCATGAGTCCCCTGAGTCAGACCTGCAGGGTCTGGCGGGCCTGTGGGTTTGACCCAGAAGGAAATCCTTACTGCCGGCCAGTCCTGCCTTTTGTCTCGTTCCCCGTCGGTGGCCCACCTGCCCGGGTAGAGCTCGGCACCCGGCATTCCTTGCCTTCCGGGTCCTGGTGGGGGGCCGGGCCTGGTCTTCCCCTGGCTTCTCTGGAGGAGCTCCCGATTCTCCCAGGTAGCCCTCTGGGGGGCAGACCAGTCACCTGCTGACGTCAGCCGCTTCTCCCGGCGTCACCTGAGTGCGTTGTGCGCATGTACCCCCCCTGCCTGTGCCCTCTGACTTACCAGAGACCCTGTCCCTTTGGGATGAGTGGGGCTGGGTGGGGGACATGTGGTGGCAGAAGGAGGGTGCGGGGTGGCAGGGGATTCTGCGTGGCCCCTTGGTGCTGACTCTAGTGGCCCGGGTGAGGGGCCTCCAGGCCGGGCCCTGCTGCAGGCTCCTGACTTTTTAGTCCATTGCAGCTGGAGGGCATCTGGGCTGCTTCATCGTGTCTGGTTCAGGGTGAGATTCCCCACCTTCTCTGGGCCTCACCCTGGGCCTCTGGTTACCCTGAGATGCCAAAGAGGCTGCCTCAGTTTCCCCTTCCACCTGTTGGGCTTTACAGTAGTGCCCTTGGGGGGAGAAATGAGACACCTTGCCTTCACCCCAAGTTTACCCGAATGCACCGAATCATGTGCTGTCATCTGAGGTCAGCTTGAGGCCACAGAGACCCAGGTCAGGAGAGGGTGTGTGTCCCCTAGAGGGTGTTGCTCTGGGAACATCTATCACACAGAGCTGTGGTTTTCTTGCTTGATCCCAGCCCCCCGCAGACACTTAATGAACAGCGGATCATTTTTAATTTTTTTTTAATGTTTATTTATTTTTGAGACAGGGCATGAATGGGGAGGGTCAGAGAGAGAGGGAGATACAGAATCCGAAACAGGCTCCAGGCTCCGAGCCGACGCGGGGCTCGGACTCACAGACCGCGAGATCATGACCTGAGCTGAAGGCTCTTCGACCCTGAGCCCCCAGGAAAATCATCTCGCGTGCGATCCTGGAGGAACCCAGATTCACGATGGGAGATGGGAAACGACATTTGTGGACCCTGTGCTTCGTGCCGTCCCCGTGACCCAGCACCGGGACAGCTCCAGAGAGGCCCGGGGAGGGGGTGGGCGGAGCCCCTTAGGGTCTGGGTCCAGACCGGAGGTCGGATCTCGGTCCAGCTTACCTCCCGTCTCTGACCGCTTCACCTACTGAGCCACCCAGGCGCCCCATAGCAGGTCATTTAAAAAAAAAAAAAATTTATTTTGAGAGAGAGGGACAAAGTGTGAGCTGGGGAGGAGCAGAGAGAGAGAGGGAGAGAGAGAATCCCAAACAGTCTCCGTGCTGTCGGCACAGAGACCCACGCGGGCTCGATCTCACAAACGCCGAGAACACGACCCGGGCCGAAATCGGGAATCCGATGCTTGACTGGCTGAGCCACCGGGCGCCCCTGAGCGGCAAGTCATTTTTAGCTGCATTAATTCCAACGTTTGGTGAAGGAAGTGGGTGAGCCCTCCCAGCCCTCGCATTTCTGATCTCATGGTGACCACGGCAGTGCTGCATGTTATCATTGTCCTAACTTCACAGAGAAGGACATGAG
Source organism: Panthera uncia (assembly GCF_023721935.1). Lineage (NCBI taxonomy): Eukaryota > Metazoa > Chordata > Mammalia > Carnivora > Felidae > Panthera > Panthera uncia. Next base: position 77,485,380 of record NC_064818.1, on the reverse strand, counting down.
GGTCAGAGACCACATGAGGTGCTGAGATGTCCCAGCACACGCTCCCTGCCGCTTCTCCCGGCCGCCTGTTTGGGAGAGGTTGTGGCTCAGGGCGAGGTGGTCAGAGACAGGGACCCCCCACTCCCCCACCCACCCTGCCTGGACCAGGCTGTGCGGGGAGCCTTCCCGAGTCTTGGAGCCCGTAGGGGCTGCAGGCGGGGATGTTCTTTCTGCTGCTCTGGACCCACGACAGTCCGTGTGGCCGCAGAGGCCTCAGCGGGGAGCTGGACCGGGGGAGGCGGCGGGGGTCATCCTGGGGTGGCCTCGGACCACACCCAGGACGGTGCTGTGGGACCTGCACAGACACCTTCACGAGGGTTTTGGGCCTCCTGGTGGCCCCGTCAGTCACGGGGCGGCACCAGTGCGCCACGGCCCTGGGCCGGCTGCTGTGGCTTCAGCCTCCACCAGGCCGTCGTGGCCCAAGGGGTGAGAGGCTCCGAGGAGGGGCTGCGGCCGGCAGCGTGCTTGTCTCTCTCGGGAAGCCCGTCAGCCTCGGGAAGGTACTTGCATGAGCGTGCCTGGAGGGACACGGATGTTGGGAAAGTCAACGATGTGATGCGGCAAGCATACTTGGTCGGGCCATGGGAAAACGGCAGGTCACGGCACAAAAGCGTCTGTGTTTGGAAAGAGCTCAGGGACAGGGCAAGATGTCAACAGGGCTCTGCAGACCCAGCTTCGACCCTGAGCCCCCAGGAAAATCATCTCGCGTGCGGTCCTGGAGGAACCCAGATTCACGATGGGAGATGGGAAACGACATTTGTGGACCCCGTGCTTCGTGCCGTCCCCGTGACCCAGCACCGGGACAGCTCCAGAGAGGCCCGGGGAGGGGGTGGGCGGAGCCCCTTAGGGTCTGGGTCCAGACCGGAGGTCGGATCTCGGTCCAGCTTACCTCCCGTCTCTGAGCCTCAGTTTCCTGCTCTGGGGAATGGGATCATCGTACCGGGTAGAGTCAGCTCAAGGCTAAAAGCCAAGTTGCACGTGGAATGTGTGTGGTGTCAGTGCTGAGTGCCCGCGAATGGCGTAGCCACTGTCATTGTTTACAATGACAATGGCATTTACAGTGAGATTGCTGCCACCTGGCATTCAGAGGTGATGTGTGTGGCGAGGGGACCCGGGGACCCATCATCCCACTGGGAGGCCGTCCCCAAGCCATCACGGTGTCTGTAGCGTGCCATGGCACCCGACGCAGGACTGCCGGGTCCCGCAGGCAGGAAGGGGCCTGTTCGGCTCTCCTCTCGTTACCTCCGCAGCCTTCCCTGGCGCCCAGAGGAAGTGGCCAAGAACTGTGCTCTGGAGAGATGAGTAAACGCAGTGACCAATGCCCGGCAAACCCGTGTGTCACTTCAAGGAGCGGGAAACCCTGGCCTGTTGCAGGTGAGGCTAACAGGAGGGGGGAGCGAAGAAACTAGGCTCGCGGTGCTTTTCCAGAGCGAGCAGGGCTAGGCGGGTTCTCCAGGTGGATACTTCTTCCTGACGCTGGACCCGGATGGAACCCTTGGCCTCCGTTTGTCGGGACCCCAACTTTCTCCCTGCTCTTCCTGCCGTGGGGTGGGGCGGACCCCGTGGGACTGAGATTCTGACTTGGGCCAGGGTGGGGACCAAGTGGGATTCTAAGGGGTGGAGGAGGGGTCAGGAGAAGGACAGGACAATGGTGGGGGGAGGGAGAGAGGGAAGTCCCTTTGGCCCATCCAAGGTGAGCTCACTTGGTCCAATGGGATATTTTGGGGGGAGATGAAAGGATCACTTGGCCTCCACCTCTGCATTGTTGTGTGCACCGGGCAGTCTAACAGGAAGCTTCTGTGAGTATGACCCTTCCTTCCACACATCCGGGGCATGGCAAAGGGAGCCTACGCTCACTCCCCAGAGAGTGCTGGAGGGGTTCTGGACTGGGAGCCTGGCTGAGCCAGGCGCTGGGAACTAGGGACGAGTGGGGCCTGCTCCTTTGTCCTCAACCAGCTCATCAGATACCCAGCATTGTATCAGAGCCTGATGTTAGGAGTCCTGGGGGTGCTGAGCTTTATGGACCGGTGCCGTGGGCTGGCAGAGTTCCCCTCCCTCGGCTCCCCAGGAACTACGTAAAACCTGGCAGGGAGCTGGCACGCCTTCCGTCACATCTTATTAATAAGTTTAATTAACCCAAGGCAGCACTTGCCAACGCTGAAGTGAAGTGTGCTGGCAAGTTCTCGGCCACGCGAGACCCTAACAGCTCGCTGTGGGTGCCCCACGTGGTAGAGCCTGTACCCTGGGGTTTTCCAGCTGGTGGAGCACACCTGCCCCCAGTCCTCACAGGCTCACTGATCCGTGGAGGACATGCCGCCCCGCCCCCTCCCCTGCCCCCCGCCCCCCCCCGGAGGTGTCACTGTGCCCTTCTTAGGAGTGTTTGCACACCTCTGCTCTTACCCTCCATGCCAGCGCAGACCTGCTCCAGCGTTTCCAGCCTAGGTCCCAGGCAGGTGCAGTCCCGCCCTCCTGAGTCCAAAGAGTCACTGCGAGCGAGGGACAAGGTCCTCCTAGGCAAGGCTCTGCCCGCGTCTGTCCTGGCCGCTCTGCCTGGCTGTGTGTATAAGGAGAGAGGAAAACAGTGCCCAAGGCAACGCCTGAATGTTGGCGACTGTTCCATCTCGAATGGAACTATTTCCAACAGTCTTCTAGTAGACTTGATTTAGAAGCTTTGGAACCTGTGAATTCCATCTGGGCAGAGTCATCGAGCCCACCAAGGGGCATGGGGCTCTACAGAGATGGCCTTGTGGGCAGGCCTGGGCCACTGGCTTCGGGTGTGGAGAGGGTGGGCAGGCGGTGCACCATGTCCATGAATGGGAGTGAGCCCCGCGTGGACAGAGGAGAGGTTGGCAGTGAAAAAATGTGTGATGTGGGGGTGGACGGGCCTCACTGTCCCCTGAGGGGTCAGTCCCGCCGTGAGTGCTCCGAAGGGAAGTGCCTGATCTGGCTGCCCACCGCCCCATGCCAGCACAGTGGCTCCGTGGTCACCCCTATGTCATTGAAGCCTTGGCTGCCAGCAGAGACTGGGTGCTCGCTGTGGGTTCTGTTTGGGATTCAGACCAATGTGAGAATGAGTCCACACCTGGAAATCAGCACAGAGAGTGAGGCTGGACCAGTTAAGACTTTTCATTTCGAGTACTGGAAACCTCCGCTCAAACTGCTTTAAGCAGAGTGAATGAGCCCATGAAGAAATAAATGAATAAGGCAGGTAGTGACTTACATAACCGAAATGACCTTGGATTGGTCGATCCAACATCATCAGGACTCGATTTCTCTCTCTCACCGGTTTTCTTCCCACGTTGGTTTGTTTCTCAGGCTCCCGCATGAGAAACCATGTGGCTGCCAGCAGCCTTGAGTGCATATCCTCTCAGGTTCAAGTATAAGAGAGAGGGGAGAAGGCCTCTGCGTGACAGCTCCTCAAACAACTGAACACAGAGTCCCCGTAAGACCCACTATCCACAGCCAGGCGTGTGTCGAAGACAACTCAGAGCATGTGTCCAACACACAGACTTGCCCCCAAATGTACGTAGTGGCATTATTCCCAATAGCTGAACATAGAAACAATCCCAATACTCGCCAACTATGATGAGTAAACAAAAAGTGGTCCATTCATACAATGGACTATTAATTGGCCACAAAGAGGAACAAAGTATCTCCATCCACAGGGATACCATGGTAAGGGTGGGAGAAGGAATCGTGAGCAAATGACATTTTCCAGGCAACAGTGGGCACCTGTCCCACGTGGATGGCCCACTGTCCCCCTGATGTGCAGGAATCGAGGGCCCCATACAGGACAGGAAGTCTGAAGGCAAAGTGTGCATTGAGGGTGGAATCTGTAAAGCATAGAATGGCGATGTGACGAGAGAGGCAGGATCCAGGGGCCAACCCAAAAATCCAAAAAGGAGAAGGCAGCCCAGTGGGCTGTCACCAATCTTTTGAGCTGAGTGGAGGAAAACCTGGTGCTAAGAGTAGGAAATGAGCCAGGGATGCTAGGCCTGGGCAGAAAGGTCCAGGTCAGAGGACAGATCAGCTGAGAGAAGCCCTGGAGTCATGTGATACCACTGGCTAGATGAGGGTGAGGGGGATGTTGATAGAGAAGAGGGGTCTCCTTTGACGATTTTGCTTCATTCCCTAGGAGGCAGAGAATAGAGAGATGCCCCCGTAGGAAGTGCTGGGTAAGTAAATGGAGTATGTTGAAGGGACTGAAGTCTGGGCGTGTCCCTGGAGGCCACTGTAGCCATAGCATCTGCAGGAATGGTTCGATGAGGGAGAAGATTGGAGCACGTTCTTGAAGGATCTGTAGACATTTGACAGTGAAAGAAGTGGTAAGGGCTTTGAATGAGGTGGAGTGTTGGGACTACACTCTGGAAGGGGAGGGGGTGGAAGCCTTCACACCAGATGGGCAGAGCGTGGAAATGCTCACACCAGATGGGCA